>NC_059527.1:8247859-8572553 GCF_905147795.1 Pieris rapae
GACGTTGAGATGACCAAGTGATAGCTGCTCCACTTTTGAGGTAAACATAACCTGTTATTGAACGTCTCTGTTCCAGGTCATTAGCAAAATCTGAATCGCTGTATCCAGTTAAATCAATACTGTCAGAGTTAGATGTATAACATATTCCATAGCTTTTTGTCTCTTTCAGGTATTTAAATATTTTTTTTCAGATTCCAATGTGAGTCATCATAGAAATGTATGTATCGACTCACCTGATTCACAGCAAGCATTATATCAGGTCTACTCACTGTTGCGGCATGTATCAGTGATCCAACTGCTTCTCGATAAGGATAATTTTTCTTGGTTGCATTATCAGGCTTCTGCAACTTCACATTTGGGTCAGCAGGTACATAGTTGGGGTTGGCATCTTGCATGTTGAATATCCTTAACAACTGATTAATGTATTTAGTTTGATGAATAAGTATAAAGTTATTATTTTTCTCAATTTGCATCCCAACAAAATTTGTTACCTCAGAGAATACTTTTATTTCAAAGTTTATTTGTAATTCATGAATTACTTTCATCATTGCAGATTTATTTTTGCAGAACAGAAGTCCATCGTCGACATAAAGGCACAGGTAACATTTGAGATCATTTATTGTCCCAATATAAACGCATTGATCCGCATTGCTTTTCTCAAAACCAAACTGATTGAGAACTGAGCTAAATTTAGTGCTCCAGCATCTTGGTGTCTGTTTTAAACCATATAATGATTTTACAAGTTTACATACCATATTAGGCTTACATTCTAGTCCCTCAGTAGCTGTCATCAGAATGTTTTCTTTTAACTCTCCATACAGAAAAGCAGTAATTACATCAAATTGAATTATTTCATGTTTCCAATATTCAGACTAGGCACTTAATACTGCATGCCAGTTGTTTCTCCACTTGACACTTGAATTCTTTAAATTTTTCTAGTGCATCAGATTTCTTGTGAAGAAAATAAACAAACACTTTCTTTGAATAGTCATCAATTACACTCATAGCTGGGAAGACGAGATAAAGAAAGCAGCTGGTCTCAACTGGATCCAAGTGGCTCAGTCGAGAGAGGACTGGCTGTCCTTGGAGAAGGCCATTACCCATAGAGGATATATTATTGACTAAGCTTGCCATTGCAACAACCACATTGTTTTTATTGAATATCAAACAACCATTGTTCTTGAATTTTACCTGACCTCCATTTTTTATAATCTGTCTGACTGATAGCAGATTTGCTGCTAGTTCAGGTACATACAAAACATTTTGAAACAGAATTTTGTTGTACTGACCTTTATTATTGCACACATCCAATGTCAACTGAGGGGTAAAATTTACAATTCAGTACCTCGATTTTGAGGTCAGAGGACGTGAGGACAGAGCTACGTGCCAAAGGACAGGCATGAAATGCCTGTTCTTTGGTACAGCGGGTGGGGGCTGCTCTTCCTTCGCGCCGGAGCCGTTCAAAAGCCGACAGACAAGACCGGACCACGTGGATAGTGGGGTGCTCTGATTTTTGAATATAAAATTTAGAAAATAAAGTAAACACTTTATTGTAGTAAAAATTAGCTTTATAAGCTGTAGGAATAAAAAATTAATTCTTTATTATCATCGATTTTTAGTAAGAATTAGCTTTATTGTAGTAGGAATAAAAAAAAACAATTCTTTATTATCATCGATTTTTAGTAAGAATTAGCTTTATTGTAGTAGGAATAAAAAAAACAATTCTTTATTATCATCGATTTTTCATACTAAAAACAATCGATTAATTTTATGCAAAATGTCACATCTCTAGTAAATCTCTAGTAACCAATAGAAAAGTATTAATTGGATAACCAATAGAAAAGTTCGAAAGTTAAAATGGCGGATTGTTTACAAATTTGTACTGTTGCACAAAACATCAAAAAGTGTTTTTAAATATTTAATTAGTGTAAATTACAACTCAGATACCATAAATGACTCCAAATGTCACGGAAGTGTTCAAATCAAGGCCCCCGAGACCCTATCTAGGGGTCTGAATAAGCAAATTCAAGGTAAATAGAAAAGTTTACAATGGCGGATTGTTTACAAATTTCTAATATTGCACAAAATTTCGAAAAAATTTTTAAATATTTAATTTATTTTAAACTACAACTTAAGCAGCAAAAATTACTCCAAATCTCACGGAGGTTTTCGAATCAAGGTCCCCCGAGACTCCTACACACTCAGTTTAATCACAATCAAGGTATTGAATATAAGATCCAACCCCACTCGGCAGCAATATGTCCATATTTATTACATTTATAGCAACGAGGACCTCTTCCAGGATGTTTATTATTAGCCTTATTCTTGAGATTATAGTATGCAGCAAATGCAGATGTATCATTTTCACACACTTTGACATCTTGTAGAATTTTCGACTTAACAGAGTCTGCGCTTATTTTCATACCAGAGCTTTCAATTGCTATAATCATGGGCTTGTATGTTTCAGGTAGACCAGAGAGTAGTAGTGTACCGAGCCACTCTTCATCTACTTTAAAACCGATGTTACGGAGCTTGTGAGCTGTGGTCATAATTTTGCTCACATATTCCTCTACGTTTTGACATCCAGTAAGACTTGTCGTACATAGATCTCGAAGTAAGCCCACGCGGCGTGTTAGCCCCGAATCGTCAAATGACATTGCCAAGCAGTCCCACACTTCTTTTGCAGACTTTGCATCTTGTATGTGAACGTAGTTTACGGAGTCCACCAGCAAGATTATCTTTGATTTTGCTTTAAGGTCACGTTTCAAGGTCACCGGGTGTCAGGTTCACCGGGCTCATGTTCGATACAGTCCCACAAGTCCTCATGTTGGAGATATGTTTTAACTGCGAATCTCCATGTGGAATAGTTTTCCCGACCAGTAAGCTTTTCAATCATTACCAGAGGATTGCTTGACGACATTCTGATACGATATTTGTATAATGTTTAATGATATTTTGATCCGTAAAATCAACCGTAAAGTCACTTTTAGGTCATTTTTACCGGCGTGCTATAATTTTATTGTTCTTTTATTTTACGAATATTCACTATGCCTTTTCAAACTTTCACTCTTTTTATCAGGGCTATACTGGGCCCATAACCTGTTACAGTAGTGGATTTGCCTTTGGGTAATAAAAGTTATCAAGTACAACAAACTGTCTTTTATTATGTCACAGAGCAGAGAGAGCTGAGAGATGCTACAACACTTTAGAAAGGCGCGAAATTTACCATAGAATATACAGGATAAATTATAGACAACTTATATTTTAACAAAATTAATAAGAAGAAAATTTAAGAAAGTTTGGTCCCTGTGGCAGTATACCTTTATCGCCGCATTTATCCGCAACACTTATTCGTTGAGAGAGGAAAGCACCAGCTCTGGGGTCACCGGTACTGTCTACCAGGCGCTAATTCAGATTCTCTACTCCAAAGGGACCAAAATCGAAGTTGGAGGAAAGATTCTATGACAGTCTTTTTTATTCTCCGTCTGCTCAGCGGCCGCTCCCGATTTTGTGCTTGGCCGAGGGAGATGAGACAAGTAGCATCCCATAACAAAGGCCGTCTGACCTGCACTCTTTTGGCAGTGGTATCCTAGGCCACTTACTTCAAACCAATAGGGACACTTATGTGCTGTACATATGTGTGCTCCTAAGCGGAAGCTGATGGCAATTCAAAATGATGCAGGGTCCAAAAGGGTGCCAGGTTTGGTGATGTAGCTTTATAATTAACATTATTTGTCTCATATTGCTGATATTTTATTCTTTATCCATATATTTATTGGTCCATTACGTTTTTATTGCGCCCAGATCAGTGGTCACTCAATTACCCTGGAATCGGTTTACAGGTAGGATGTTTTTGTTGCCTAAACACATTATTATTATTAGACTAACCATAAAACAAATATCTACCCCAGGGCCCAGCTTATTATTACCCAACTTTGAAAGATAGTAGAAGCTCGTAATACCGCAAAAACAGAATCGGCAGCGCTTTTGCAATCTGTCCCATGCGGGGTAACTTCTAAATTCAATATTAATAAAAATATTTTTATATTCATGAAGTATATGTATGCCTTTACCTTTCGTATGTATGAATTGTATCATTCAAATGTGAGAACGTGCTTAATCATTAGATCTGAAGAAACAAAACTTTTATTTATCTCATCATGTTCCTCGTTAAATCACATAGTAATTGTACTTCCAGTGCCACTTGACTATTTCGATGTTTTTATTTTATTACAAACTGCCTCAGAAAAAATATTATGAACTTGCCCCATATATATATTAATTTATTTTGAAACAAAACAGTGTATCTGCATCTTTACAATAAAAATAAAACATAAAATAAACACATTGGATGTATCCACAAAAGGTTTCACTAATATAACTATGTATATGATACAAACAAAACCAAACATGACAACGACACATATACATGTAAGAGTTAGGACATTAACAGTTGTTTTAATTTTTTTTTTAATAAAGCAGTAGAGGAGTGCGAGAGAGGGTTAATGTTTTTGACAGAATCGGTATATTTAAAATTGGATATTCAACTACGATATTTAGGCTTATTTATTAAACTTTGGAGCGTGTCTAAAATTTCGTGAATCTCGAGACAGTTTCTCATTTAAGCTTTAAAATCAATATTCTAAGGGGATGGTAAATATAATTTATACATTAAAATAGGTCAGTCAGTATTAAAGTCGGAATAATTTATATAACATACTTTTATAGATCATCCATATTCATCTAATGTTAAGGCTACCTGACTCAGTCACTGATATAATTTAATCAGTGTGCAAACGTGCTGATTTGTAGCCACAGTGCTTGTGCTGTACAAAAAATATATCAATGGCGCCACGAACTCTCTCAGATTTCTGAATCTGTTTGATGATATTTTTTTTATATCTAATAGGCTAGTAGGTAGTCTCCTGTGCCTGACACACGCCGACTGTTTGCGTCCACGATATGTCAGTTTCCTCACGACGTTTTTCTTCAACGTATGGCCCAGTGTTAAATGGGCACACAGAAAGAATTTCCATTGGTGCACAGCCCGGGATCGAACCTACGACCTCAGGTATGAGAGTCGTACGCTGAAGCCACTAGGCCAACACTGCTCTTTTTAAATTTAATCGTGAATAAAATCATATCGTTGATAAATTCACTATCAAAACCAATTGTAACATCCATAAAACCATGTAATAAATCGATTTCATAACTCATTCCAGTTAATACTGAAATGAAAAATGGAAAAGTGGAGTCAATCCATTTTGAATATTAATTGGCTCTTAGCTGAAATACCTAGTGTTGACATGCAAGAGATTTTATTAATTGACTTCGGTACTATATTAAGGGAATCGAATATTTTTGTAAAAGGATTTTTTAATCCTCTTTGCCTCATTGATGTTTGATATTTTGCAGCTCCTGTGAGTAGGTATTAAACTCGTATCTGACAGTGCGTCTATACTGATGGCGTTAGAAGACAAAGCTAGTGCACTGGAGGCATTCAGACCAAAACACTGTTGCTTAAACGGCGGTGTTTTTTTAAAATATGATTCCAGCGTTTGGAAAGCAGAAAAAAAGTTACTTTTGTATTTTACCAATAAATGTTGGTTTTCATAGTTTACTCTTATATAAACAGTCTTACGTATTTTTTCATAATTATAATCAAATATCTATGTGTTATTATTATTTCAATGTAACATTTATAGAATGTAGACACAGATAATATAATGACAGGGTGTAAAAAGATACTACGTTATCCCAAAATATCTTTCAAATGTGAAATTGTTTTAGTATATTATAATTTGTTAATCCCTTACATTTCTCGTCAAGTTGTATGACATGTATTATGTTTACCGTACCCGTAGGGAAACTCATTGTTTTCATAATAAATTGTCTTTTTGTGAAAACATATAGCCTTTGTTAATCTGGGTTATCCTTTATCTAAATTTAACGGTCGGATAATTTCTATTGTTGTTTTTAATAACACACATTGCTATTAATTTTTAAAAAGCGCTATATACGAGTGTCACTGTCTAAATGTATGTAATATGTGAGTTTTGTCTAAATGGCTATATGTCTAATGTATATTTGCACTTCTTCTTACAGTAGTTGTCTGGAGATCGATCGAAATCGATAAGGCCGCCTATTGCTTTTCTTTTTATTAGGTCAATTGTATTCTATTTCTGTATACAATTACAAATAAATAAAATATAATAAACAGGAATACGAAGAATTTTGACATTGACAGCTTTGACATTTAGGTTATTCCTAACCTAACTTGTGAAACGTAAATGTTTTGGATTTTACACACACACATTTTTGTACACTTGATAGTGACTGGGATATTACAAAAATCTTAATTTTTAAATATCCTAAAACTCCGAAAAAAAAAAACGAAACCAAAACTCAAAAATAGTGCTATTTCTTTTTTAGGATTTATTTATTTGATTCTTGCAGGGAAAAATAAAATTCTTCTTATAACAAGTCACATTTTATGACTTTTTTTTTTTTATATAGAACAGGGGGCAAACGGGCAGAAGGCTCACCTGATGTTAAGTGATACCGCCGCCCATGGACACCCTCAATGCCAGAGGGCTCGCGAGTGCGTTGCCGGCCTTTTAAGAATTGGTACGCTCTTTTCTTTTCTTCTTTTTTTTACTTAGTCCAAAGAAATTAAATTTGCTGCGAATATAAAAATCAGTTATTATACAGTTTTCAGTACGAAGCAAACCTGGCGCAAACAATGGCAGACGACGCAAAGAGAGTCGGTAGGACTTTGAGCGAGGCTCAAGACCGAACGCGATGGAGACGCCCTCTGCCCCACCTAGGGGTTATAGGACATTAACTAACTATATACAGTTTTTATTTCATTCCCGGCATTCTCACTGTATAATCGCACCTACATACTAAAAATCAATCGGTGCACAGGAATCAAACAGACGACCTCTTGCTTAGTCAGAATCAAGCACCTAATACAAGTACTACTTAAATGCATATGATGTGTAAAGCAAAAATGAATAGCAAAATAGCTTAATTTACAACGAAATATCAACATTGCCGACAAAAGTCTATTTGTATTTTTGGAGTCCAATTTGTTCTCAGTACAAATAACGTATGCCAATGAAAGTGACCTCCAAAGGGTTGACATGAAAATATTGACCTGGAACTTGATAAATAGTGACAAATTCCGATCTGATAAGAATTTTATGGGCTCAGGAAAACTCTTTTTCTCACAGTTCTGTTAAGGGAAGATATGCCAAGTGATTTATTTCCGTTGATAGTTTTATAAAGATCTGTTTTTTTCTTTTGTTTTTAAATACAAAATAAATATTATAATAATAATTGAGGTGTCAGCATATAAGCTATGGTATAAAGCATACGTACATGCAACAGTTGAATAATATATTAATTTAGTCCAATAGTATTCTGTTATAAGTAAACCTATAATAAATATATACAAGATCCAAATGAACAAAAAACATCCCTTACTAGAAATCTATATAGTTATAGTAAAAATAATTAAAAATGTAATAACTTTTTTTAAACAAATTTAAAAAGTTTGGTCCATATGCCAGTGTACCATAAACACCAGTGTCAGCATTTACTAGTTGTATTGCGAAACTTCTTCGTTGAGAGAGGAAAGCACTAGATATGGGGTCTACGGTTCTATCAGGCGCCTGTGCACTTGAACCCCAAGGCCCAAGAGTCTCTCGTTTTATTACAGTATTTAATTGTAATAGAATTATTACTATAATTGTTATCATTATATATTTTTGTTATTAATGGCTTCGAGAAGTTTCACATCAAAAATATCCCTTACATCAGAACTACACTCACATAATAATATCATCGTTTACCAAATTGCATTCTGAGAGCCGCTGAAAACTTAATACAACTATTCATTGATTTCATCCGGGGGCCACATTGAAAAACGCACCTTATCACACAATATCACAGTTTAAATTATTATTATGGTACACGGAGCTGAAATGATTTATGCATCGGTCATGTCAAAATGGACTTTAGTGCTTTGACGATAAGATGTACATTTTTGGTGGAGGAAGCGCATTCCCGGGCGAATGAGACTGTATTCCCTCTCGAATAATCGATATTTGACGTCTGGCCCGGCAGGTGCCTGCAAGTAAGGTTGGTTAGTGTACTACGACTATTGAGCTCACGACTAATATATCCAAATCGAATCTTTGTTCATTTTAAGATTTCTTTTATTACAGGCATCAGTGCGTTGTATATTGATACTAAATATGTGTGTAGGTTTTTGACAACATTATTGCAGCGGCGAAGACAAAGAAAAGTAGACTGAGGGGCCAGTGGAATGCGGCGTAAAAAGATGGAAACGCCACACACCGATAGTACGTCTTATCACCTGTAATCGTGGGAGAAGACTACAAATAGAAGCAGTTGTAAGCTCTGCACAGAAGCTAAAGAATGGGCAAGGGAGACAGAGTGGTGTTTAGGGTATGGGTGCGGGAAGGACAGAAAATAAGAACAGACTATGGGTACTTGGATGGTGTGAACCATTCAATTGAATATTTTACAAACAGCCTTCGTATGTTCTACATGTTCTAGTCTTGATGTATATAATATGTATTTTTGTATTAGTAACTGTTATACATTAATCGCAAGTTCTTTTAATGCAAAATGTATGTATTTTTAATTAAAATTGAATATTATTTAATTGTGTTAAAACGATCGTGTGTCTAAATTGATATCTAATAAACAATTAATATATAAATTGTGCATATATTATGAATAAGCTCGTTATTGTAAACAGTATAGAGCTAGTCTCAAATTGGTGTTGCAATGTTTATTTTTACTGATGATATTTATTTATTAATTTACAGAAAATTATCCTTACATATTAAATAGTACTAGGCCAATACAACGTCGAGAAAAGAATATATTATATTGTCAACATGATGCTTAAAATCATACATCAAATAAACTAAGCGGAAAGCAATTTCTATGTTCTTTTTATCAAATAATTTGTATGTTTGGATTTATGCCGTATACAATCTTACAATTGGAATCGTAAAGACCAAGCACTTTACAATGAATTAAATTTAAACCATAGTGACTTTTAAGTCGTTTTAAAATCGCAAGCGTATCGAACGAACATTAGGAAAATGTAACAGGCACTCGCATGAATGAGCTGCGTTGCTCACTGTACCGTGCTGTATCTAATTGTGGAACACTGTACGGGATATCTGGAGCAGTAAAATTATTACCTAGGCTGTCTTCACGGTACGAATAAGATTTTTTAAATTTAGAATTCGTAATATTATCTATTCTTTTATATTTCGTTTTTAATGTACGAACAAAGAGGTTTAATTACGTAAGATGAAGAAGAAAAATCGTCATACATTCATATAATTTAAACAATAATTTGATTGATTGTAATGTTAAGGTTTTAAATGATGTAGTCAATAATTAATCCAATTATAAAAAAAATAATCTAGGTAATAATTTATGACACTTAAGTAATAATTTATCTTTTAACTAGAGACTTAAATTGGTTTGGCCTGAAAATCTTTTTGTTTGCTATCAGTCTCCCGCTAAGAATTAATAATGGCCCTTTTTCTCCCGTGTTAAAAATTGTTGGGCGTTTCCATTAAAACATTCTGAGGAAAAGATATGAGGCAGGTACTAAAAAAGAGTTTTAACTGATTTAATGACACTTTACATTTATTATAAATCACAGAATCAAGTACATACCGTTTTTTGAAAATGTTAACACTTCGGTTAATTAACATAACAAAAATTAAACATAAAATAAAAGGAAGAGCAACTGGCAGCCTGGAAAAAGTATTAAATTAAATAAGGTAAGCAGGAAGTGCAAAAATACGTATATTACATAGTACAGTTTTTAAGACCAACAGAAACAAAAAATGCAAGAAAAGGATACATGAAAGGATACATGAAAAGTGTATATGACTCACGATAATTTTAGATAATTTATGTATATTAAATAAAATCAAACGATTTAAAATTAATTTCGTAAATCTTTGTTGCTTCAAAATGAAAAAAAACCACAACACACATAACAAATATTGATCTCATCATCACCTTATGGCGGGAAATGAATGCGGAATTCAGGAAAAACAGTAAAAACCGGTTATAAAATTGCCGTATTGTAAATAGGCCGTAAAGGAAAATTGGCAAAGATAAAGCAATTGTACTTTGTAGATATGAAGTAGAGGCTCTTTAAATAGCTCTATAGTACAAAAAAATAATATGCAGTCCCCCCTTCATGGGTAAAGGCCTTCTCCAGTTTTTTTTCAAATAACTATCTCAAAGGCTTTATTTCTCCATTTAAAGCAAGTTATTTATTCCTAATTTAAATGGATTCTCTTAACAATGGGTCACATTAATTACATTTTCTTGAACCAGAATAATACTTGCGTCTCTTTCTTTTCTACAAAGTACTTAAACAATACTTCATAACACATAGTACTTGTTATGAAGTATTGTTTGGGTTAATACTTCCTGGCTCCTTTCAACATATCACTTTGATGGCTAAAATAGGTAGTCGCGTCGGCTTATTTCCTCATAAATATAAAAAAATCTTTTTATACACGATTGAATTATTTAAAGTCTCTCTTATGTATTTATTAGTAGTTCTGTTCGGTTTTGCCGATATTACAAAAATAACAATTTCGTACATTTTTCTTTAGGTTTCATTGCATCTGCAAATATGTTAATCTTTGATAGTTTCCCCCAGGCACTAGGCCCTATCCCCAAGCACTACTGAAATAAGAGGGTAGTTTACAACGCATGAGGGAAAACTTTACGTGTTCTTTGTGTTACCCTTTATTTGGGGAAGCAAAGTGCTGAAAAATAGGGTAAATTAATTGAAATTGCAAATATCTGGAAATGAGTATTGAAAATATAGAAAGTGTCTTTGTCTAAATAGACCATCATAACTGTCCTATCCCTTTATTGTGGGTAGGACTTCCATTCTTGATTTGGTAATTATAGGAATGCCTGACATCGTTATAAAATACCAATGTTAGAAATTGGATCAAATTTTAATATTAAATTAAATGTATTAAATGTTTGAAGGGATATATTTCGATAAACACAAATGCTATTAATATAATGTTTGCAATAATTAAATAATCGTCACATCCACAGGAACCAAACCTTTTAAATTTTTAATAATTATTATTATTAGGTATTACTCAGTAGGTTAGTAATACTTTTAAATATAAAAAATGTCTTCAATTAAAGTTTATATAACTTTGTAAGCGGTATAATTAGCAATAAGCTTATGTGATCTTGAGCCCGATATTAGCTGTGGCTGTTGAATAACACTATGTATTATCAAATGTCTTTTAAAAGCTTTATTGAGGTTGTCGATATACGGTATTCAGGTCGATGCCTGATGACAGAGTAATTGTAAATTAATTTAATTATTTAAATATCGAACCGTGAATCATCTTAAGTCTGTAATCAACGTTCAAAGAACCAATTAATCATTTAGAAAGTCACAATTGAATGATTCGTTTCCATTTAAAGCCAGCAATTACTAACATGGGGACAACTAATTAAGCAAAGGGTCCAAAGTTTATTTAAATTTTACTTTGATGCGTCCGGTCAGCTCATTGAATATGTATTTAGAAATAAACGATTTTCCGTTTCGTTATTGCTCTATTTTCTCAACGTGATTACTTTTGTGACGGATTAATTAAATGCATTAAATAATTAAGTACGGCTAGCGAGTTTTTTATTCAATACATCAACAACAACATCAACAGTACATCATCATGGTAGGGGAGCCCACGATGCTAAATGGGGATTTACTCGAGCGTCGTGGAGACCTATTGGGTTGCAAAGCTTAGATGATAAGAAGAAAAAAATGTTATATGATATATACCTTTTCATCGGTGGGGAAAGCGGCTATAGATGTTTAATTATGTAAAAAAAAACTGTTGCATGGACATACTCGAGCGCGTCAGATATTGATAGCATCAATGTCCTACCTATTTTTAATAATGTACGTATGTTAATCTGATGATTTGCATGGTGGGGGTGGTTGTACGTAAGGGTTAAAAATGAAAAAAAAAAAAATTTAATCGAGCGCGTCAGGTTTTCTAAGGGGGTGTTAAGTGCACCAAAACAAAAGCTCTCATTCCATAATCTGACGATTTCGATCTGACGCAAACTCGCAGCCATTATTATAATGTGCAAAAAAAATTCGCCATTTTGAAATACTCGAGCGCGTCAGCTTAAGATATATATGGTTCAGATTTATATTCTAAACGTACTGTCTCATAATCTGACGATTATCTAGAGGGATTTGCCTGATCTGACAAAAAAAATATTAGAAAAACGGTTCACCCTAAAAGCCATCCCTGCAATTCCATTCCTGGGCGCTTAAAATTGTACTTATGAGCTCGCTGAGTTCAAAGAAATAATATTTCTATGCGTTTGAGTTCTCCCAGCTCGAAAGTCTGATAGAAGTTTCATAGAACACTATTTTTGAAATTTTCAAACCCCAATAACTTTTGAATGGATCAAGCAATTTTCCCGCGGTTGACGGCGGTCGACGCATATTTTAAGCTAATTATTTAATTTAATCAAAAACGATAATCCGATATGAAATGTCGAAGTTATGTGATAGAAACACTTTTTTCAGTTTTCTTTCGTTCACGATATCTCTCGAACGAATCAACCGATTTTGACCAGTTTGGTGGCGATCGACGTCGTTTTTCAAGCTTAAAGGTAGATTAGTTTTTTGAAGTTGATGAATAAAGCCGTTTAAAATTTATTGCAAAAAAACACTTTCAAGAAAACAAATTGTTATTTTTATAGATTTTTCAAAATTTCTGAAAATCTATCGGTCCGAATCGGTTCAAATTCACATGAAATCTAATTTTGAGGGAAACGCGGAGAAGGAAATGTAGGCATCTCGCAGCTGCACGCGTTTGTCGCACGAACTTTATCGACGAAATTTTGTTATTTCGGCTTGCGGAAATCGTCAGATTATATATTTTTCAATATTCTTGAATTATTTCATTCAAAATAAAAAAAAAATTAGCTACGCTCGAGAATGTCAAGATGACGTTTTTTTTTACAACTTTGCTGCCCTCCCCTCTCTTTACATCACTCTCAAATTGTCAGATTAGTGGAATATACACTTTTTAGGATGTGATTAACTCACACTACCTTAATCTGACGCGCTCGAGAATGTCTGATGATCAATTTTTTTTTACTAATCTGATCCTGTATCCTTCACGGGCGGCCTTATATATGGGCCTCATATTTGGTGGAGGTACTTAACCGGGTACAAGATATCCCCCTGTATATTAATCTGCCGCGCTTGAGTAAATCCCGAAATCCCCTCTTGGGCTCCCCTACTATCAACAGCTAATTTCAAAAATGGTATTTGAAACTTTACGAGTTGCAATACACACTGTGAGTGATTTTTCTTTAATGAATTTTGATGTACCTATTGTAACTGTTAAAGTAAATATTTCACATTTACAATAGATTATTGATGTTTAACTATTTAAGAGTTAGTATTAAAATATAAAAGAAATCGACAGAAGAATAGCAAAAGTATAGTGGCACATAAAAAAATTGATAAAATTGTTATGGTTTATTATTAAATAAAACAAAATTAGTACATATTATTTGAATATTTATAAAAGAGGCCATAAACAAGCTAGCTAATATGATAAGATAATTTAAATATATTAAAGTAAATGAATATGGGTGCCAGGAGGATTACGATTTATACCATATATGTAGCAAAAAGCTAAGGAATACAGCTTTAATAAAAGCAACTAAGAAATAAGCAGGGCTGCAACAGCTGTATTGCAAGAGATACCAGACCCAGGTTCCTATAAGAAGATTGAAATAGTTTCTTAAGGCAATTTCTGCCGCGTACCATCATTATAGTGTGAAAAAGTATTCGACTTAAAAGGCTACTATTATTTTATATATATATATATATATATATATATATATTCATTTATTATCAGAAAACAAGGTTCCATAATTATTTGTTAGTAACAATTTACTTAATAGATATGTTAGTACAATACATTAAAATCACAATTATGATAATTCAGATTCAATTTCATGTCAATTATTCATTCATTAATAAAGATAAAGTAGTAAATATCATTAATTAAAAATTTATGTTCAACCATATCCCATATTTTAATTATAAATTAAAACTACTTAGCACAGCGGTTCGACGCCATAACATGAGATGAGATCCAATGCTTGAGAACTTGCAGAATGCTGCTCGCACTGCCACTCACACGGCACATCAGAGACGCCACTCGTTTACGAATTATAGATGGAAAATCATCTATTCGCGCTTCCGCAAACATGCCTGATGCGCTACAAAAACGCGGCAGCCCCAGCAGCATCCTGAAAGCATTATTATACTGTATGCGAAGAGCGCTGAATGCCCGTTGAGTATAGTCGGTCCACAAGCTGCATGTGTAAAAGCTCTGGCAATAGGCCCTAAATAGTGTAAGCTTGACATTTTTAGAGCATTTAGCAAACCTACGAATCAACATGTTACTCCTGACAGCCAGCGCCCTTCGCTCCCTTTCAACATCCATATCGTCACTCAGTGAATCAGTGACCCAGTGTCCCAGATACTTAAAACTAGAAACTACTTTGAGTACTCTGCCTCCAAGAGAGACAGGCGGTATTTGTTGTTGCTGTTTAGTTCCCGCCTTAAATATAAGCAACTCACTCTTAGCAGCGTTGTATCTGAGACCATGGGCCTCCGCATAACGCTCACAAATGCTCAAAAGTTTTCTTAGGGCACTGATTGATGGGCTCAACAACACCATATCATCAGCGTAGCTTATATTGTTGATGATCATCCCATCTATAGAGCATCCTACCATGGAGTCATTGAGCTCACCAATCAGCCTGTCCATATACAGATTGAAGAGCTTTGTTGACGTTATCCCCCCCTGTCTTACTCCACACTCCATTCTGTATGTTTGTGATAGTGATCCTGCCCACCGCACAACATTTTCTTGAGACCCATAATAATAATAGCCTTTATTCAGATAATCTACATTACATATTTTATACATTTAAACAAATTTTCATTTTAATCTAATTCAGGTGCATCTGTGTGCCCTTTTTTGGCAAAGGCCTCCTCCAAATCCCGCCATTCCTCTCTACACTGTGCCACTCTCTGCCATGTACCACCTGCCGTTTCTTTAATGTGGTCAATCCACCTTCTCAGTTGTCTCCCTCTTCTTGAGACCCATGCCAAAACTTAAACAATTCTATAAGCTCACAAGGTAAAGTTGTGTCTTCGTACAGCTTCTGCCATAGCTTTCCATAAGACACTAGGTCGAAGGCCTTGGACAGGTCAAGGAAACATGCATAAACAGGTGTTTTCCTGTCTGTATAATACCTGACAGTGTGCTTAAGACAAAGCACAGCTGTTTCAGTGGAAAGTCCTGTCTTAAAGCCAAACTGCGCATCATGGAGACAAAGATGTTTATTAAGGTGTTTGTCCAGCACACTATCCAGCACCCGAGCAACAATGGTGGCCAATGAAATGGGTCTGTAATTATTGATATCGGACATATCACCCGTACAATTTTTTACAATTGGCACCACCAAAGTTCTCATCATACTACTAGGTAAATATGTGTGCCGCAGACAGAAGTTGAAAAGCATGGAAAGCACTCGAGGCAAATGAACACCCGCATGCTGTAGATGTTCAATGCTAAGAGAGTCATGGCCCGGCGACCTGCCACGTGCCATACCTTTCACTGCAGCATCGACCTGACTACTAGTGAAGAGGACTTGACTTAAACTGACTTAAATTAGGTTATCACTGTAATTATAGTAATTCCTATCTTATAAGTGATTTCACCACATCCATCCACCCACCTTCGCCGTGGCCTACCAAGGCTTCTTTAACAAAAGTATAGCCAGTTTCAGCGAATAGTTCGTAGGTTCTACAGCCTCAAGGCTATTTGTTGGAGTGGCGGTTTTTAGGCTTAGTGGCTGAGTTGGTAACTACATATATATAATTTACGGCGAATTCTTTGGAGAACTAAAACGCAAAAAGAATTTAATGTTACTTTATTAATAACTGATTACTGTTATAACTATTATAATAAACTCTTTGTCTTGTAACTTTGTGTAGTACACAATAACTATATTTTAAATCTAGGCAATATTTTAAATGAAAGGTATGTCTGCAAGTACAAGTCACATTCCAGACTGAAATTGTTTTCAGCAATTCTTATTCAAGGGATAACAGATTCCTAAGTATGCCTCTGGAGAATTTCTAAAGGTGAATTTCAATTACAAACCCTCTTCGAAGAACAAACAAGAAATTACACCTTAATTACGATTTAATTGAACAAATAGTTTGATCAAAATATAATTTGTACCTAGACATGGTTTGGTGTATTAAAATTAGTTATAATTTTATTTCTGTAAAATATTAATTTAATTATGATATTACTAAACACTATTTTTCTAATTGGATTCTCAGTAGGAATTATTATAAAAATGGTTGAAGATTAAGACATATTTCTATGAGAGTGCATTTGGTATCTATAATAGGAAACTTGTTTGGGCAAAATAATTTGTTTTTATTCTAAATAGATACTCGTTTTCTTTACTCTGTTCGTTCATAATCAGAATAATAGCATTACCCTAAAACATGAAAAGTTTTGGACTCGAAAAGCCCATTATTTCTTGCAAAAACATAAAGCTTTGGAGTGTCCGAAAATTAAACAGAACTCAAACTCATTTCGCGTTAAGTCTCTGTATCAGAGACACCTGACTGGAACATCGCCGTAAAACGTAATTAATCAAAAAGTTTTTATTTGGGGGGGGGGGGGGGGTCGTTTTCCCCCACAGCGAAATACCACTCCGTTTAGGGGAATCGCTAATTTGAAACGAAACTTTGAACAATATTGCATTGGTTTGTTTGTTCAGACGAATTGTGATGGATAAGAAGCTTTAGATGTTAGAATAAAGTTTGCCACTCTAAACTTTCAGTTAATTAGATAAATATATTTTTTTATTATTTAAAAGATATCTTTAATAAGATATTTGACGTTGATTCTTGAAAATTTTCTTATTTATTAAGTAATCCATAAAATACGCAAAAATGAGTCGTTTTGAAAACTATTCTAGATATTTTTAGAGTGGGGTGCAGCAAAGTTAATACTTCTTTTAACCCATATGTTATAGGCACGATCAGCCTTCATATTCCTGGCACATGTCATTGATTTCTGTGTATAACGCAAGCCCGTTTCCTCGCGATGTTCAGCGTACAAGTGACTGATAATAGCTCACCTAGAAGGAATAATTCAATTCATCAGGCCTGATTAGAACTATCGACCTCGGGAATGATGTACTGTTGCGGCATGGCAACTTGAATTCAATTTACATATTCTGTTTTCATACTTCACATTATTTTTAATTTATCTAATCTATACTTTAAACGAAAGATAAGGAATACAGACAATCACATACCTGCAATTTGCTTGTTGACATAATCTACTATATATATATATAAATACCATTTTTAGTACTCTAAGATGTTTGCTATCCGGGAGAAGGCCTGCTCCAACTTTTTCAACCTATCCTAATTCCTATTTTATTTCTTGCCATCGTCATCCAATTTCTTTGAGCTACCCATTCGATCCCGTCGGCCCATCGCTCATCTGGTCTGCTCTTGCTTATTTTGGACCAGTTAATTTTACTTCCATCCAGGCTACTGTTTCAGACTATCTGTCATCTGTATCTGGTGACGAACCCTGCCCATCTTCATTTAAGTTGTAGGGCATGTTGCCTGCGATTACTACTCCGTTTGTCGCTAAAAATATTACTATAAAAATAATAATATACGTTATTGATTATACTGCAATCTATTATAATAAAAATTCTTATGGTAACTACGACTTATTTACTTACTATCAACTGTAATGTATGCAGTTTGGCTTAAGAAGCAAAGTAAGATTATCACAGAGCACAGCTTAGGTGATATTAATATTCGCAAGAGCGTCCGCAGGTGTATCCAAACTTACTGAATAACTTGACTATTGTCTTTGTATCACTGGCGTTATGCCAAACTGTTTTGATAAATATTATTATATTGTATACTCTGATTTTTCATTCCGAATTCTGACATTTCGTATGTGTTGGTACTGAAAAGCTTCTCCACCGAAAAGGCACAAATTTGACTTATAAGAGGGCAATAAAAATAAAATGCAACGTAAATCTAAATATTTACTTCCTTAAGTGAAGTTATATAAAGATAACAAACATTTTAATATCACTAACAATACATCGAAACAACTTAACTTATTCCTTTTTTTTATTCTTTAGCTGGCATCACTGCCTACTAATTGCAGGTTTCGTAAATATTTTTAATAAAATAACACGTTTTTTTTTACTTGTGCGCCAACACACAAATATACATGATTTACAATTCTTAACCTACGTAGTAATAATAATAGAATTTGATGAATAGAATATTAAAACTAATTTTAAAGGTTTAGTCACTGTGGCAGTGTAACTTTGATACTGGCAGCATTTTCTTGCTGTATTGCGATACTTATAAGCAATCACCGGTACCATACCAGACGCCAACTTAGATCTTTAATTAGTGTCAGTGCACTTGAACCGCTCAATATAGTTAATAAATTAAAAAAAAAAAAACAACAACCATTTGTTTCCGAATTAATACCGTCGGAAACATCTGACGTATAATCGTAGGGTAAAACACCAATTACCGGCCAGTCGGTGATTGACGTTCGCCCCGGAGCGAAAGTGCTTTGTCCGGGAAATATTTTTTTCGCAACCCTTTGTATTGCCGGCTATTAGGAAAAGTCTTGTCTTTGTTTCTTTAAAGATAACAAGAGTATTAGCGCATGTTTACGTGTACTTATTATCTTAATATATACATTTCTTGTGTGCGTGTGTATGTGACTGAACTCCTCCTAAACGACTGGACCGATTTAGACGAAATTTTTTGTGTGTGTTCAAGGGGATCTGGGAATGGTTTAGATTCACAATTTTGTCCGCTGGACAATGTTTTTTTAATTAATTTTTAATTTATTAGTTGTTGTTGATTTTGGAATGTTTTACATTGGATCCGACAGACGGCGCTACCATCGCAGTGTCAAATTTTAAATAATATTCGAATTTTAATTTTAGTCCGTCCCGAAATTTAAAAAAAGGTTTGTTATCATTGTGTTATATCGTGTGTGACCATGTGCTGGATCGTTAGATGTTGTCATAACATTTGAATAATAATTTTCATCAAAATGGCTTATTAAAAATTGAAATTTTGAAATTAAAGACGTGTAGACAGGACAATGTCTGTCGGATTCGCTAGTTTTATTATAAATCTTTAATATACTTTGGCGTTTTGTATGGGAGGAATAAAAAGATTTTTTTTTAATAGAATATATTTAATATATCATTAGTATCTATGCATTTTTTGTGGATTTTGGATATTGATGGATTTACAAATTTTGGAAATAAGAAAATTCTATATTAGATTCTGTTTCTTTAAAATAATCGTTTCACGTTAATATATCTATATATTGAAATATATATCAATTTGTTAAGCATAATGTAGCTATTATAGGTTTTCAATTCCAAAAACGATATAACAGTCGTTTCCAACATGTATGTAATCCGCAACCTACACTAAGGCACTTCCACTCAATAAAACAAAAGAAAACCAAAAGGATTGTTTCAAGTTACACGTCAAAACTCACTTACGTTGTTTTTCCTGTGTCCCAATGGATACCTACGTTACGGTGATTTTAACTGTCAAACTTCAGATGCGACTATCTTTGCCGGGCCCTTGGGAGTACTTCAACTGCTTTTGTAAATTATGGCGTATGGTAGAACGGTTTTATTTGTTTTAGAGACATTAGGGTTGCTGTCATTATAAGATTAAAAAGTTTTAAGCTAATGCATAGATTTTATCGCGGGCTTTAAATGGGGCGATGGAATCAAGAAATTTCGTAACGAAAACTATCCTAACAAACGATGACGTATCGGTCGGGCGTTATCGGGGACGTAGCGCAGGTGCGTTAAAGTGGGACAGAACGCATACTGCGCATTCACATCTCTCTGACACGATTGATGACGTAGCTGGTGCGCGTTAGAGTGAGACAGACTATATAGGCGTATTCTACTGAATCTGGTAGAATGGTAGAATGAATTAACATCAAAGAAAATAAAAAAAATAATGTTTGGGTAATGCATTCGATTTTTATATAGCAACTATTTATTAATTTTGGTAACACAATGTACACAATGAACCTGAAAAAAAGAAATATGAAAAAATATGGATTTACTGCCAGTTCTCAAATCAAGGGAATATAATGGAAGAGAAGAACTGGCAATAAACTCTTCGCCACTCTTCTTAATCGCCAAGTTTTTTTGTTTTACAATTTTTACATTGTGCGGGTATATTTGTGGGGTATGCTCACGGATACAAAACTGGGTTCAACATCTTCACAACGGAAAGTGTTATTCTTGTGCAACACTGGTTTAAACATAAAAATGTGAAATGCATCAATTCTTCGATTGAAACTGAAAGACAAAGTTAAAAACGGTGGAATATGCAGCCGTACAAACATATACATACATCGTTACACAAACAAAAGAGTCACATTGCCCGCATTTGTGATGATAGATGGATCAAAAAGACACTTACTTGGAATGGACCATTAGGACGAAAAAAGAAAAGAGGCCCACGAGAAACTTGAGAAGATAGAATAGAATAAAAGGAATTTTTATTTTTTTGTTTTATGCCAAATGTCAGAAACTAACCACAACACAGGGTTTTTATAACACCATTAATTATGTGTAATAATTTTTATGCCATCATAAGCAGTACATACTAAACAGTTGATTATGTACTGCTTTGTCTTTATGATAATGAAACCATAAAGACATATTTATCTCTACCGTTCGTAAGGATCCCAGTATGTATAACCAAAAATACGTCACAGATGAAACCACAATATCGTAGTCAAAACGTATAAACGGTAGAACGTATATTGGATTAATAGTAGTAGGGATTCACGGGTTCTGCCTCACTCGCTGCCTCAGTCAACCTAACCCCCCGTGCCGGGGACTGCCTCACTCGCTGCCTCAGTCAACCTAACCCCCCGTGTGTTTCTGGCTCAGCGGCAGTCCCCGCCAAAAAAAAAAAAAAAAAAAAAAAAAAAGTTTGGTCTCTTTCCCCACTAAACAGACCGTGCTGAGTCGATAGCACTCACTCCCGAAGCGATATTTCTCTCTGTTTCGAAGTTAGGTTTTGCTATACGTTGCAAATTAATCGATTTACTAATCACCTCATAATAAGAATGTAACGTCTCGTCCAAATCCTCATTTACTAATCACCGAGTCAGTTTCGTATCAATAATTAGCAAATTACCATGCGCATTTACCTGCAAATGCACCAGGACAGATGGGAAAAGGATTTACTGAACATTAAAAATATGATTTCCGTGTTTTATGTGTTTATTTGCATTATGTTACAATACAACTTTACTAGTGTCATGTCATTTCTTGGCGAGTCATACGAAAAATTTCTGAGGTAATCTTCCAAGCTGAAACCCCAGAACTTGTAGTACAAATATACTACACAATACTCCCCACAAAAGCCAGAATAGATGTCCTGAACGCTAGCTGTATTATAGCTCCATACCCGACAATTTCTTCTTAAAAAATCCGCTATTACTCTAATAGGTTTACGTCCAAATGAATCAAAATATTCTCCAACTTTTTCGTGGTTGATATGAATAGCTACCCAATGAGATCCTGGTTGTGAGTCAGGGTCGAGATTGCATATAATAAATGTGGGTAAGTGTACGTGCATTGGTAGGCGATTCGAGGGGTACACGCTATACTGGATGCTGGGATGTATTTTATGGAGACTCATTTGCAGGTTTAATGTATTCATTTTTACTCCAACGCGTTTGACCTTCTACTCTTTGTATTTAACAAAAACGGAAAGGACCCTTGAGAATCACGTTGTGCTTACTTAGCAATTTAATACTGTCTTCGAAAACTATCGGAAGTTTATCAGAGCGAATTCGCAAAAGCGACATTAAATCCATAACTGTTAGGATACTTGTATATTTAGAAATAAATAGATCTGCTTACGTTCAATATTTATTCATGATTTGACAAACTTACAATATTTAAAAAATTACACAAACACGGATAAAATCATTACATTACTTTTTGTACATACGTTATATGACTGTTGTATTATTAACAAGTTTGGTATAAAAAATAAAAACATTTTGATTACAATATACTATGATAAGAAATAACAATTATTTTAGTATTCAGAGAAACTTATTTTATATCAAAACATGACTTAAAATGAGTAGACATACTTTTATGATTGCATTAATTATGACAGATTCACATAATACTTTCTCTTTTCATAAAATACAAAAGTAGAAAAGTTGCAACGGAATGTAACAAAAATGGGATTCTGTAGTTGAAATATTATTATATTATCCCATACATTTTCAGATAATGAATCAGTCATACATAATAAAAACTTACAAAATGTGATGTATCCTAACTTTAGTGACAAAAAATAGCATTTTTTCTTTTAAACATTATGTTTGGCGGTTAAATAGAAGCAACATTTACTAATAAAATGTATTAAAATAGACAGAAATTATAATAACATAGGGTAGGAGAAAGTAAATTAGATATTTAATTATAAACTATAAATTCTTGTTAAACAATAAAAATATTAACAGGATTAATGAAGATCTAAAACAATAACAATACTTGTCTTTTTAGTAATAAAAAATCAAAATTGTTATACAATTATAAGAAGAAACTAAAAAAAAATTAAATACTATTACCTATTTTAACACCAACAATAAGATTTAAAATTTACATGTTGTCATTAATAAATATTTATCCTAACTATAATTTTTTCAGAACTTTACAATTACTTTTTTTACAATTTAAAGCTAGTCATTTGTCAGGTTATAATTTTTATGATACATTGAATTCCTAATTACCCTAAGACCATAACTTTGATTACACTACTTATTTATTAATATTATGATACATTTATATATGATACAATTATAAATCTTAAATAATCCATAATACTAGTATTGGAATCTGTAATTAATTATTAACCATAAATATATTTATGTTGTGTTGTATAGATCTCTCAAAATCCTATAAGTAATTAAAATGTCATAGAACATAGACAAATCGAAAAGTGTATGTAGATAAAACTCATGTGCATATTCTAAAATATTTTATCTGAATTTTTTGGAGTTTAAATTATGTAGGTACTGATTTCGAATAAGCCTCTTAGACCTTTAATGTGAATATTAGAAAAATAATAGCAATAGGTGAACAAACAGTCTACTAGTAATAAATAAGACGCAAATGTTGACGATTTGTTAACACAAAAATAATCACATAATCTGGAGTTCCTCTTAGAGTGGAATAATATAGTTTTATACACTTAATTAGTTCTTATAGTGTTTTAATGCCATCCACCAAATTAAAACTTACACAAACTACAAGGTACATACGCGAATGTAAATACAGATATTAGTTTTATAAACTGTTCTATTAAACTGGCATTATTACATGAGTTACGTTTAATTTTGACAAAACTTTTGCTGGAAGTATGTACGAAATTTGTCTAAGTAATTTACTTTTTGAGGGATTCGTTATTTACTGATAAAATTTCTTCCAAATATTTAGAAGAAATCTTTGTATTGTAGGTAGTAAAAAAACTTAATGTTTTGAAGCATATAAAAATAATACTAATTCTTTTGTGAAATCCTTCAGTGTATATATTTCAAATTATTTTAACTTTATTGAAAGGTGTATGTATTATATGTATAACAATCTAAAAATAATCAAAGAAATACAAACAATTATTTCATTTAGGTTTGAAGTGCCACAAGTATTAATCATCATTTTTTAAATATATTAGCAAACGAGCCTGCGGAACGTTATTTACTAACCTTTATATTTGCTAACTACGTCATATAAATATTGGTTTTTTATGTTATTTATTTCTGAAATAATAAAATTTGTTTTTTGTATTATGAACATACTATCATAATTGTACTTAGTGGGTATAAGAATTTGCGGGTTATCTATGCATATTTTAAGTAAATTTATTTGTAGTTTTCAATACATTAAAATCTGTTACATTTTTATAACATGATAACCGAGTTTATTTAAATCAATTAGTGAATAAAACTCATAGATGGAAAATTCAATAATATGTGATTAAAATGTACTACAGATTTTACTAAATACATGTTTAGTATATTTGTGTATTTACTTGTATATACTATATAGCTAAGGTTAATCCCTAAAATATATTTACTCATATAAAATAATAAACTACTCTCGTGTTTCGTCCTAAAGTTCTAGGAAACAACTATTTTTCTGTCTTGGCATAAAAATATTAGTTTTCCTTAACAGAAAATATATGTACAAAACAGGAGTAGAATTGTTAATCTAATTTTAATGAAGTTGGTCATAATTAAAGGAATGTATTTAATTTATATTTTCAGCCTGGGTAATACCTAGGAAGGCAAGAAAGGTGAAAATATTGATTCTCGAAAAGCTACCTCTAGACAATTACAAGATTTTAAAGTATATTATGCAGTTTTTGTGGAAGGTATTTGTCTTTTTTTAATTTTACTATAACATATAAAAATAAATCGAGTCGTCCCTTACTGGACGTTCCGCAGGCTCGTTTGCTAATATATTTAAAAAATGATGATTAATACTTGTGGCACTTCAAACCTAAATGAAATAATTGTTTGTATTTCTTTGATTATTTTTAGATTGTTATACATATAATACATACACCTTTCAATAAAGTTAAAATAATTTGAAATATATACACTGAAGGATTTCACAAAAGAATTAGTATTATTTTTATATGCTTCAAAACATTAAGTTTTTTTACTACCTACAATACAAAGATTTCTTCTAAATATTTGGAAGAAATTTTATCAGTAAATAACGAATCCCTCAAAAAGTAAATTACTTAGACAAATTTCGTACATACTTCCAGCAAAAGTTTTGTCAAAATTAAACGTAACTCATGTAATAATGCCAGTTTAATAGAACAGTTTATAAAACTAATATCTGTATTTACATTCGCGTATGTACCTTGTAGTTTGTGTAAGTTTTAATTTGGTGGATGGCATTAAAACACTATAAGAACTAATTAAGTGTATAAAACTATATTATTCCACTCTAAGAGGAACTCCAGATTATGTGATTATTTTTGTGTTAACAAATCGTCAACATTTGCGTCTTATTTATTACTAGTAGACTGTTTGTTCACCTATTGCTATTATTTTTCTAATATTCACATTAAAGGTCTAAGAGGCTTATTCGAAATCAGTACCTACATAATTTAAACTCCAAAAAATTCAGATAAAATATTTTAGAATATGCACATGAGTTTTATCTACATACACTTTTCGATTTGTCTATGTTCTATGACATTTTAATTACTTATAGGATTTTGAGAGATCTATACAACACAACATAAATATATTTATGGTTAATAATTAATTACAGATTCCAATACTAGTATTATGGATTATTTAAGATTTATAATTGTATCATATATAAATGTATCATAATATTAATAAATAAGTAGTGTAATCAAAGTTATGGTCTTAGGGTAATTAGGAATTCAATGTATCATAAAAATTATAACCTGACAAATGACTAGCTTTAAATTGTAAAAAAAGTAATTGTAAAGTTCTGAAAAAATTATAGTTAGGATAAATATTTATTAATGACAACATGTAAATTTTAAATCTTATTGTTGGTGTTAAAATAGGTAATAGTATTTAATTTTTTTTTAGTTTCTTCTTATAATTGTATAACAATTTTGATTTTTTATTACTAAAAAGACAAGTATTGTTATTGTTTTAGATCTTCATTAATCCTGTTAATATTTTTATTGTTTAACAAGAATTTATAGTTTATAATTAAATATCTAATTTACTTTCTCCTACCCTATGTTATTATAATTTCTGTCTATTTTAATACATTTTATTAGTAAATGTTGCTTCTATTTAACCGCCAAACATAATGTTTAAAAGAAAAAATGCTATTTTTTGTCACTAAAGTTAGGATACATCACATTTTGTAAGTTTTTATTATGTATGACTGATTCATTATCTGAAAATGTATGGGATAATATAATAATATTTCAACTACAGAATCCCATTTTTGTTACATTCCGTTGCAACTTTTCTACTTTTGTATTTTATGAAAAGAGAAAGTATTATGTGAATCTGTCATAATTAATGCAATCATAAAAGTATGTCTACTCATTTTAAGTCATGTTTTGATATAAAATAAGTTTCTCTGAATACTAAAATAATTGTTATTTCTTATCATAGTATATTGTAATCAAAATGTTTTTATTTTTTATACCAAACTTGTTAATAATACAACAGTCATATAACGTATGTACAAAAAGTAATGTAATGATTTTATCCGTGTTTGTGTAATTTTTTAAATATTGTAAGTTTGTCAAATCATGAATAAATATTGAACGTAAGCAGATCTATTTATTTCTAAATATACAAGTATCCTAACAGTTATGGATTTAATGTCGCTTTTGCGAATTCGCTCTGATAAACTTCCGATAGTTTTCGAAGACAGTATTAAATTGCTAAGTAAGCACAACGTGATTCTCAAGGGTCCTTTCCGTTTTTGTTAAATACAAAGAGTAGAAGGTCAAACGCGTTGGAGTAAAAATGAATACATTAAACCTGCAAATGAGTCTCCATAAAATACATCCCAGCATCCAGTATAGCGTGTACCCCTCGAATCGCCTACCAATGCACGTACACTTACCCACATTTATTATATGCAATCTCGACCCTGACTCACAACCAGGATCTCATTGGGTAGCTATTCATATCAACCACGAAAAAGTTGGAGAATATTTTGATTCATTTGGACGTAAACCTATTAGAGTAATAGCGGATTTTTTAAGAAGAAATTGTCGGGTATGGAGCTATAATACAGCTAGCGTTCAGGACATCTATTCTGGCTTTTGTGGGGAGTATTGTGTAGTATATTTGTACTACAAGTTCTGGGGTTTCAGCTTGGAAGATTACCTCAGAAATTTTTCGTATGACTCGCCAAGAAATGACATGACACTAGTAAAGTTGTATTGTAACATAATGCAAATAAACACATAAAACACGGAAATCATATTTTTAATGTTCAGTAAATCCTTTTCCCATCTGTCCTGGTGCATTTGCAGGTAAATGCGCATGGTAATTTGCTAATTATTGATACGAAACTGACTCGGTGATTAGTAAATGAGGATTTGGACGAGACGTTACATTCTTATTATGAGGTGATTAGTAAATCGATTAATTTGCAACGTATAGCAAAACCTAACTTCGAAACAGAGAGAAATATCGCTTCGGGAGTGAGCTATCGACTCAGCACGGTCTGTTTAGTGGGGAAAGAGACCAAACTTTTTTTTTTTTTTTTTTTAGGCGGGGACTGCCGCTGAGCCAGAAACACACGGGGGGTTAGGTTGACTGAGGCAGCGAGTGAGGCAGTCCCCGGCACGGGGGGTTAGGTTGACTGAGGCAGCGAGTGAGGCAGAACCCGTGAATCCCTACTACTATTAATACCGTTGTAATAACGCACATGTCGTTAATTTGGCATAATCAATAGACACAAAGATCATTTAACCAAAGCCAGATCAAAGGGAACCGTACCCAATAATTATATACTTCCAATACATGGAAGATACAATATGCCGACCGTCCTTGATAATTTGATATTAGCTCGCAAGTACAATATCGAAATCCTATTACGAAAGCTTATGGGGAAGTTCAGCCTATATCAGACGTTACATCCTTATTCTGTATAAGCTATTACTTGATAATTTAGTATGTGAATGAAAGGCAGCCTTGTCGAAAATAATCCAAACAGCCTCTACATTTAACACATTAGGTGCTCTTTTCTCGGATCGGTGCAAGCGTCCCGTTAATTTTTTTAAACCATTGCCATCACTAGCTCTCGGCAATGGCGTAGCAAAAGGGGGGTGGAGGGGGCGGTCCGCACCGGGTATCACCTTTTTGGGGTGACACTCACCCGGTCTATCAACTTAAAGAACAATGTACAAACAAAAAATATCGCTAGCATAATTTTTTTTTCAGAGATTCCTCCTCTAGCTCTATGCAGAATTTGAGGATTCACGCAAAAGATCCTGACGCTGTCGTGGGGGATTCCCGGTCCCATACTCATGATCTTTTAAGAAATGATCCATGTCCTTTATCATATAAAGTTTATTGCTTTTTACTTTCGATGGGGTGACACCAACAACATCCGCACCGGGTGATACCCACGCTAGCTACGCCACTGGCTCGGATCCGAGTATTCGGTACGCAATGTGCTGTATGCCAACCACTCGGATCAATTTTTTTTAATAAGAATAATAATAATTTCACACATATTTTCAAACATTCATATTTTCTTAATCAAAATTAGCCAAAAAAGTTTTGGTTTCCGGCTATTACTTTTAATCCATTGTTTAAGCATTCAATGTGTTAAAAGAAAGGAACAGGAGATGTCAAGTAAAAATTGTCTAGAATCAAATCTATGGTTTGCTGAAAAGATGAAGCAGACTAGTTCGGGACGAGCAGAATGGACAAAATAAGGGATGCCTATGGCAAAATACCTTACCATAATGGTTGGTAAAGAAAAAAACATTTTCACCAATATATAATTAATTATATTTATTATTTGAAAGAAAAAGATACAAAAATCTAGTCAACATTCGTAACATGCACAAAGTATTAACATATTGTATAGACCTAATTAGTTTAGTAAGTTTGTAATAGATTACTTAGCAATAATCTAAAAAAATAAGGATTATTGATCATACTGCTTTTGAGTTGATTTAAAAAAAGTAAAAGGTAAGTTAATTAAAAAAAATAAAAAATGATTTTTGATTCCAAATTCGAATTCATTGCTATTAATCTAAGACATTAACTATTCAATTTAAAATTGAAATAAACAAATCTGGAACAAGCTTATCAATTTTAGGAATCATATGTACTAATTGTACAACCAATAATATAATAAGTAAAAATATTATTCCCCAATAACGAAAGAAGTTTCAGAATAGGACGTTACTACAAAGTAACAGATAGCCCTTGCAAGACGATTTCAGACGTCTGGGTAGAAAACCTCCAAATCCCATATCCAATAGGCTTTGATATAATAGAAAATGTATTATCTGTGTGGGATTCAACACCAAGTTATCGATAGGAGTATCGTTAGTAGTTAGATAGAAAATCATCAGTGTTGTTAACAAGTCACATGCGTTCTTCTCAAGTGTTTTAAATATTCTATTGGTAAAATATGTCTGAAGTAGTTATAATAAAAAAATCATCTTTTTTAAATTACGGTCAAAACTGTTTACGACGACATCCGGTTATATTGACCGAAAACAAAGGTCCCGACTAATTTCGGTCATCGGCTGTTACGACATTGTGATGTGGCGGAAAAAGCTAAAGCCTGCAAATACAGTTCCACATAGAGCGCGGCCGGAAAAACTGCCGATTATTATTTTTATTAAGTTGCATTTATTAGATATATATATATATATATATATATATGTTTTAGCTTTTCTGGTTTCATTTTACTAACAGGCATTGTTATGCCTGTTAATTTATGGAGGTACTAGGTACCAACAAGGATACTTGCCCTTTAGGCAATTGCATCACGGCTTCCGTACAACTACCTATTTCCTTTTCTTTTCAGCTTCTTTTTCTAATCTAGACAACTCTTTCTCTTTCAAATGTTGCTCATAAGCCTCACGCATTTTTTGTGTTTCTTCTCCGTTAGCATTTTTGAATGTTTAGCAAAGGTCACATGCATCTTTTTTCGAAATGTGAAAATAAATATTTAAGTGTGCATTAAAAATGTGGTTAAAAGTTGATGACGAAGTAAATGGTAATTGGTCATTTTCGCGAAGATCTTTATAGTCTCGATAAAGATCTGCAATTGACTTTTCGCTTGGAATGAACTCTCTCGTTGTTTGTGCTCGAAGGTAATGAGATTCTATTCTGGAGATGGACTTGATGAAAGCCACCTCACTTTCTTTTATTTCATTATCTATGGTGGAGTGTTTCTCGTGCTTACCCCTCTGGTCATCTTCTATGAAACCGCCTCCTTGTCGTTTTGAAAGAGCTGTCCTAATGTACTTATTAGTCAGTTATGTTAAGGGTAGCTTCGAAAAAAGTCTTGCAAACTCTAATACGAATATCATAAACTTGAAAGAAAAATGCAGAATTGAGTGACCTTAAATTTTGGGTATTGCTGTATCTGTATTTAGGCTTTATATCTTATGCCTTACAATGAACTCTGTTTGCCTTTGAAGATCTCCTAGACCCCAAAATTTGTCGAACTAGGATTTGGCTAATATATTTACACTTATTTGAGATTTGCAATTCAATTTGTACTTATGCATGGGGGCTGGACTTGCAGGGAACTTACGTAAGTCTTTCCGGTATTTCGACGAGTTTTCTCAACATTTGTTGCCCAACCCGCAGGGTTTCTTGTCCTTTTCCTTCCCTTTTGAAGGCTTTTAGGATCAGAAGACTGGTTTATAATCAGTGGAGAGATGGAAACTTCAGCAAGTGGATTTTCTTTTAAGAGATTGACAGGATTCGGCATGGTAAAGTGGAGGTGTGAAGTCACGTGAGGTGGGTTGAAAAGCGGATCCGCATCCGAATCCTTTCATTCACTAACCTCGCGGTTAATCGGTGAAATATAGTACGATGGTTTCACCTGTGTGCTTGTTGATGGTGATGCTAATGTTGCTGGGTTCTTTTGTAACTCCATGGAGCCATTTTCCGATATTATTTGTTCTAGAAGAAGGTGTTGTTGAGTTCTCTGGGAGCGCCATCTCCGCATTGCTGCTTTAAGGGTCTTTCGTAGTAGCCTCCATCGCCTTTTATAAAAGTAAAAGGCCACGACCCTTTATAATCTTTAGTAAAAACTACAATGTCAATAAAATTCACGAATACTATACTAACTATTATAGATTGAAGTATTTAATTAAAGAATTAATATTTTTTCAAATCTAATTCTAAATACAAACGCAACTCTAAATAATGTCTTTAGCAAAAGAAACATAGCATTTATGGTTTTAGAATAAGAGTCAATTTAAATTTAACCAGCAATAACATACTAACTCAAATAGTTTAAATAATTTCACAAACACTAAACTATTTCTAATAAGTAAAATGAAAATTATTTAGTCAGGGTTAGTGGAAATAATTTGAAGCACGCCCAAGAAACAAAACTGTTCAATCACGAATATCAACTGAACTCAAAATAATTTACGCTTCATTACTTAGTTAACCACAAATAGAAAACTAAGTCGAAATAATTTAGTATTTGGGCATAGCTGACATGTTGTAATTGGTGTTGCGTTACTGTTGTTGGTAAGGGGTTTCTTGGTGCTAGTCAGAAAGACTGACTTACAGCGCCATCAACATTTTATTAATGGAGATTAGTAAACAGGTGTCTTTGAAGTTAGTGTAATTCTCAACGCAGATTCCGATAGGCGCGAAAACTTGATTTTGGATTATTTCGAGTTGTGCGACCCTTTATCTAGGTGTGCGAGATGTCTACAGGTCTTCAAAGTGACATATTACAAAATGAATCTTAAATAATAAAAAATAAGCATTGATTATAATATTCATACAAGTACACGCGGATAAATATTAATCTTCAACCGCGTCCTATTTAATAACATTAATACAAAGCAATCTCTTCCGATACATTTGGGGAAATCTCTATACGAAATAATTCAGATTGAATAAGGAATTTGATGACTCTATCAAAGCTTAACAGATCGCTCGACAAGTCGCCCGACCAGTTGAACACTTCCGAATTTAGTCAACAAATACCTATTTGCTGGAGCTTTGGAAGTTTGTCATTTCGTGTACATGACGGAGGGTTAGTTCCGATTCGTACTGCGCCTTTGTTTATATTAAATTGTTATAATTAAAGCACTTTAGTACAAGTAGTAATTACCCAGTGGTTTCACCCGTTACACGCTCATTACTGGCTGTAAAGTTATTTGTTTTTCTTTAAATGTAACGAAGTGTTAAGAAATAAATGTGTATATTTAAAGGAATTTTTCACTAACGTTGACTTATGAGACTGTATGTTACTAGATATGATGGTAAAATGAATGAAAAAATTTATAAAATTTCGGAACTATTTAGGAAGTATGTAAAATATTCTTTCGAAAACTATTTAATACATAAATGTACTAGGAAATGTGCACAATTCCTAGGTATTGTATGTAATTCAAATATCGTATTAGGAAATGTATGAAAACAACCTTACCTAACCTAAGCTAACAGAGATCTCCTGACCAGTCAAAAACCCGCATACCCATTGATATCTCAAATATTTACATTTCCGATTGCTATTTAGACGATTTCCTAGGGAATGTGCCTAGTATAATTTATTTTACACATTTCCGTGCGACTTTAGGAATTACCTACATTCCGAGGAAATGTATATAATGACGGATTACATACATTTCCGGTACCATATATATAGCGATACTTATGCCAGCTTACATAGTTTTTCTACAGCTTGTGTGCGAATTTTCTGAGGAATCTCTTGCTTTTACGCAGTAACTAATTTTAAAATAAATGACAAGCTAAGATCAAGTCCAAATACATATCTAGAAATCAATTTATGCGTAAGCTCCAACTGGAACAAAATGAAGGGTGTGAGAGGGAGGCTGTAGGAACGCGAACGATATTAATTATATTACACGGCTGCGATGGCGACAACTTTCCGCGGCTTTATTAACTCTCACTACCTTGTAATTGTGAAACGATCTATGTGCCTATATTCAGCACATTATCCTTTAAAAGTTAATTACTTAAGCCTTTTTTTTGTATAATGATTGATGCGGGCTGTTCGGGGTCTTTGTTGTATTTCCCCGATGGGAGTCGGTACGGAATAGATCTAAGGAACTAAATATGAAGCCTTGTTGTGTGTACAAAAAAACTTAAACGATTTTAAAACAAATGGTGACTTTCACCAGTATAATACGCGTAATAGAACTAATTTGAATGTGCGACCAACCAGGCTCCAGAAGATAAACCACTCGTTATATGGAAATTGTATTCGTTTTTACAACAAACTCCCAAGCGAAATTAGAGAACTATCACTAAATAAATTCAAAGCCCTTGTTAAAAGTAAATTAATTAATAAAGCCTTTTATAAATGTGATTAATACTTAAATGATCCTAATCCTTGGGATTGATTTGCTCCAGTTCAAACGATTTGTATTAAAAACTTGGCGATTGAAAAGAGTGGCGGAAAGTTTATTGCCAGTTATTTCGTCCGTTCTACGCGGTTGATTAAAGAACTGGCAGTGCATGTAAAATTAGAAGATTTTAATATGTATTTCTTTATTTAATGAGGTATTGAATTAGAATTTTACCTTCTTAAAGTAGTGATGGAGAATTCGGGTCAGTTGGTTGAACCAAATTAAGACAAACACTGGGACTCAAAAGGCAAGCCATGACAAGCTGAGAATATTTGAACTGAAACTTTTTTAGGCGCATAAGGGTAAACATTTTACGGATGTAACGTCACGAAGATGTGCAGCGATATTGTGGAAAAGGGAGAGAGCGATTTGTTAAAATATAAGTTGTCTATAATTTATCCTGTATATTCTATGGTAAATTTCGCGCCTTTCTAGAAGTGTTGTAACATCTCTCTCTGCTCTGTGACATAATAAAAGACAGTTTGTTGTACTAGATAACTTTTATTACCCAAAGGCAAATCCACTATTGTAACATACCGATTGAGAGAGAGTGGGAAAGGGAGGGTTGATGTATTCTTCTATTAGTTACTTATTAGAAATTTAGGTGGCAATTCTATCACATAACGTCTTGTTTAGTGACTTTTGTGTAACAGGGGGCAAACAGCCAGGAAACTCAACTCATGTTAAACCACCCATATATTGTGAGAGGGCTCGCAAGTGCGTTGCCGGTCCTTTACTTTTAACTTTTCCTTATAATGAGGTAAAATCGTAAATAGCTATTTGAATACAATTTGTTACTTGACGATCTTAACTTCCGTCTCCGCAAACACCAATACGGCTTTAATTAAAAAGTTGGGGCTCTTGTATTAAATAGGCGACTTTGGTTAATTTCACCCTCCCGAATTGCTTTTGAAAACACTTTCAACTTTGTATTACTTAATTATTCAGAACTGGAGACCAGCCCTGGTTTCGCACCTTTAATATATCTTTATGATTATTTGTATAGGCTTGCAATAAGCTATAAAAATAAAATATGAACCACCGACAAATATACATTTTTCAAAATAGATAGCAAGCCGCGATATTTCCTTGACTCAAAATTGTGACAAAAAGGCACAATTTTTTTTGTCGAAGAAAGGTTATTTGTTTGTCATTGTTTCTATATTTATTATTTAATTCTTTTAAGAGCGTACCAATTTTTAAAAGTCCGGCAACTCACTTGCGAGCCCTCTGGCATTGAGAGTGTCCATGGGCGGCGGTATCACTTTTGCCCCCTGTTCTATTAAAAAAAATACCTTTGACTTATATACCTTTAAGTGTTTACAAATAGTTCACCATACACGTTTAACAGCTGCCTTCGCGAACTACGTTTCTCCTAAATCAAATTTTACTTAGCCTACCTTTTAGTTCATACCAATATGGAACATTTTGCTATGCTTCCCCAGACTGTTCGGTTTTCTGGAAGGAAATATTTTTTAGGCGTTTCTGTGAATTTAAAAAACAAAAAATAATGTCAAAAAACAGCCTTAACGAATAGGGGGATAAAAATAGATGTTGTCTGATTCGCAGACCTACAGCCATGCACACAAAATTTCACGAAAATCAGTCGATCTATTTCCGAGGAGTTACAAATTACAAACACCATGACACGAGAACTTTATATATTAGATATTTGTGCGTTTAGGTACTCTCCGGGTACCGTACAACCCTTCCAAAGGCCCATGGAGGGGTTGAATTTCTATTGTATGCAGAGGGCATCGAACTATAGAAAGGAGTCTGTGTAGGTTTAGAATGTATCAATACGTTCTAGCCCAAGGATGGTAATTACAAAATATAGTAAGTCAATATTTTTTTCCACTTCTGATATAAAAAAACGTCATAGTAGTATTGGCCTAGTAGCTACAGCGCGCGACTCTCATCCTACAGGTTGTAGGTTCGATCTCTGGCTGTGTACCAATGGACTTTCTATGTATGCACACATTTACCATTCGCACGGTGCACGTTATGCCTATGACCTGGACTGGAAAATAGGACTGATCACCTACTTGCATATCAGAAAAAATAAATTATTACGAAACAGGTACAGAAATGCTTAGACGTAAGAGTAAAACCTCTTAGGGACAAAAGGTTTTTTTGGGTATTTCAATTTTTTTTATAATTTTCCAATTTTTCTTAAAATATTATGTCCCAGGAAAGTCTACGATTTCCAATAACTAAGACTACTCTCAATGCTACGTGCCTTACAAAAGGACAGCTATAGTACTTGACATACAACAGACTAAGTGATTTCCATTCTACCTTTAAGGTCGTGGAAATATAGAATACTAGATCGTCTTGTATTAGAAGTCAAAGTTGGTTATATCGTTCTATCGTCGGATAAGAAACTATAGAATTTAATCGTTTATTAAAAAAAAATAGTCTAGTAAATTATCTAGTTGATGAAAGGGTCTGAGACTATTGCTAGACAGGCTACTTCTAATTAATTTTTGTCTTAAAATAAGTGTTGTTAATGATATGCTTTTTTAAAATAGCACCGAGAGTTTTCTAGGCCGGCTTTTTTGTCTTTTACTTCGTTCACAGATTCAAATTTAATGACGTGGATTAAGTGATACTTGTATATTATTTTCCAAAAAGAACATATTTTATTTTATTTTTACAGTGAGTTTGAATCTAGGCTGTGAAAAGAATTAATGTTCCTATTAAACATTTGCATGGGTATGTTTGTAAAGGCTGTTGACTTGAATTGCAAGTCTTATAACCCCAGGTGGAGATTGCATTTAGTAATCCAGCCATATCGATCCTGGGTTGGTCACTAAATTTCACTCATTTCTTCGGTTCTGCAAAGATGCATAGTTGCAAGATATTTGGGGCGGCCACGTTTCATTTCACCTTGAGAAATTCAGCCGAGGGCTTTCGGTGTTTTATAGACCTGTCAATTGGGACATCGTTGCTCATGTTTAGAGATTCACTCGAATGAAAAATGGTTATAAAAACAATTACTCAATCCTGCTAATCTTTATAAACGGTCTAATGTTTTTAGTTTCTAAATTAGGAAAACGTCGTTGCTTCCATTTCTCTAATTCCCTATACCTTTGTCTCAATTCCTGTTCAATCGGGGGTTATACGCGATAACGCGCCCCCTCTGACGCAGCGAATCCCATTCCTTTCTATTGCCTGTTGCCTTCTATTTGTACCGGGCCTTTAACTTACCTTTTTCGTTCATATATCACTGCCTCATTTGATGCATAGTCATCAAGCTTTTATAGTGTTTACGCTGTACGGAAATATAGAACTTCATGCATGCACTTTAAATCTAAATACCTGCCTTTACCGTTTTTTATTGATTTATTTTCGTTTCATTGCGTAATATTCTAATTTTTACATAGATTATTATCTTTAAAAACACAAAAATGGATTATTTACAATATTCTACATAGTCATAATTAAAAAATGGATGAACAGAAAACTAGAATAAATATAATTTTATGTCCGTTTGTCATAGGGCAATTTATTTATGTGAGCGCTGAAAGCACCAGTTCTGATGCCACCAGCACCAGCGATGCTCACTTAAATCTTTAACGCCCTTGTACTTGATTCCCATGCCCCAAGAATTTCTACTCCAATCACATCAATAACAATGTTGTAGTAAAGACTCTATATTTCTCTCTTTAATTATTTTATTATTATTTATTATCCTACATTAAAATCTATATAAAAAGGGAACATTACAGATAAGAAGGGAAAATTCCTTTTATCTCAAATAGATAATATCCTGTCCTTAAATCGTGCCGAATCAAATTCATTCAAATCAAAAAACCCTTTGCAAATTACGGAAACGGAAATATTCGGGAGGCTCAGTAAAAATAATTCGTTTATGTGGACCGGTTAAATTAAGTGAATGCGTTTTAATTTACCCACATTAGGACACTGGGATGAGATAAAAAGCCTGTCTGCTCTTATCAGAGGCAAGGGTTTTTATCTTTGACTATATATTATTAATTATATGTATTATATAGTAATACTAGCTGACCTGGCAAACGTCGTTTTGCCATGTATATAATTTATAATAAAAAATAAGGGTTGAAAATTTAGGGTTGTATGCTGGTGATACAAAAAGTTGATAAAAAAATAAAAATTTATCTAAAAATTAAAAAAATATATTTAGGGGTCTACCCTTAACATTAAGGGGGATGATGAGATGTTGTCCGATTCTCAAACATACCCAATATGCACACAAAATTTCATGAGAATCGGTCAAGCCGTTTCGGAGGAGTTTAACCACAAACACCGCGACACAAGAATTTTATATAAAAGATGTGCTTTGTTACTTTCTCATGGTTCAGTGGATACTGTGTATATCTATATCTCTGCGAATATTTTTGTAATGATTAGCAAAAACAAAAAAGTATTTGATGATCATTACATAAATAAATCATAAGACTCTTGAGTAAGATTTGTCGATGTGAAACTGACTTCGTGAACCTATTGTTATTTAGATACTTATATAATACATGTCTTCTCCAGGAATGCACAGTTGTGCTGTTGTTGTGACTGTACAGATGAATCTTCGACTGTTCCATCAGTGGAATATTATAATGCCTTAAATACATCCATAAAACTTATAGCTTCCGTGGGTTTTGTGAAGATATAACCATACATATTATTACGAAATTAATTACACGCGTCTAAATAAATCACCACTTTTTTGCCGATAAGGTGGATAGAAAAAATAGAAGCGGTAATAGGAAGCGAATGGAGAAAGAAAGCAATGGACAGAGTCAGTTGGAAAAGGCTGGAGAAGGTGTTTAACCGTGAAGAGGCCGAACGTCGGTACTGAATTTAGCTATATCCTATTGTATAAACAGAATAAATAAAATAATGTTGCTTTTTTGTCATGATTGGAAATTAAACGGTCTTTATTATTATTATTAAAATCACCAGTGAACTGAAGTTGCTAATTCAAAAAGCTACTTACATAAAGCACAAACACAAATCACGTGAAACAGTAAAACGTTAAAGCCTTTCGTAGCATTTCCTACGAAAAAAACAAAACAGGTTATGATACGCCCAAAACATTCCCTCAGGAAAGCTCTCCATTTACCTGATCTTTCGCTATACCTCCGGGAACGTACATTTCAACCAAAAAACCTCCGACGGGACTCATAAAAAGCCTACATCCAATTTAGACAAGGGGTGAATATAGAAATGGTTATATTAGGTAGGCTTTAAGGGAATCGTTAGGCTAATTTGCCGGGACTGATTGCAAATATAATATGCTTTTAGAATTATAATTGGTCCACGCTCTTTGGATGAATTCATTGGATTAAATTTAAATTTTAATTACAGGTTTAACGTCGCGATTAAGAGTTTTTCTTTCGAGGTTTTTTATATTATTTTATTAATTTATGTTGTCAATCAGTGCTTCATTTATTTTATGCAAAAAGATTTTATCAATAAAAGTACTTCAAGTTTTCAGGGTTAGGCTGTCTGTAGTCTGTCTAGTAGGCTACCCAGCCTACTAGGGTTTTCTATTCTAAACTTCAAAATATATTAATTGTGCAAGCGATGGTTTTCTTTAACGGATCGGATGCATGGACTTTTCGAGCTCAAGACAGGAAAAGTATTGTTTCAATGAAGATGTGATGTTGAAGAAGCATGCTCCGCATACCATAGACCGCTAAAATAACCTATCAATCTTGGATCAACTCAGAGTTCCTACAAGACTCAATATGCAGACAACAACAGAAGAGTTTCTTACTTTGCTAAGCTAGTTGCGTTTGCAAAATAAAAGGCAAAGGCCGCGGGGCCGAACACTAAACTGCTGGTATGACCAAGTCATGACTCTCCACATAACAGCTACGCTGAGAGAAGCTACAGAATACAGTGGAGTGTAGACTAGCAGGGAACCTTACAGTTATACGACCTTTAGCACTGAAGACGACGAGGAGATATACAAAGTAAAATATATCATTAAGATTAACGTTCTTTTGTTTTAAAATAATTATGAGTTTGTTATAATTTCTCAATGATAACATTTAGACGTAGTATCACGTTCTATATAACTTTGTAACGGTGAATTTTTCTTGAAATCTCTACGGACTCTCTTTATATAAAAGCTTCATCAAAAGTTTCCTTACTTAGAGTAAGTACACAGGACTGAGTACATTTTATAATATTCTGGGGCCCCCAAATTATATTTATATTTAAAGACAAACTCAAATAAAATAGTAATAAGTACAAATATATTAGTATTGTGATTTAGATGGAACATTTTATTTGATTAGGATTATTCTAGTCATTTTATTTCAATGGTAGCATTAATGATATTTCAAATTTAGATATGTGGACCGTATACTTTTTTTAAAAATCTAATTACTAATTAATTTTTATAAATTTTTAAACGGAAAACAGAACAAGACGTATGCAAACGTTTCTTTCCTCATTGGACCATTGTAATACCTAATAACTGCAAATCTGTGATTAAGTCTTCTTTTATGTTCTAGTTAACTTATAATCGATGATATATAAGAAATAATCTCATCTTTATTCCCTGTCGCATACCGATTAGCACTAAAAGGAAGACTTTTTTTTAAATTTATTAGCTTTGTCCTCTCTCACTGGTTCTATAAAGTATTCGAAATGTCCATATCTAATCAATTCGTACAAGAATAATTATTATTTACTTGATTTAATACAATCAACATTCAATTCGCCCTACCGTCAAACTTGCACAAGATTTCTTGGGGCCTTAAGAATCGTAAATGAGTCTCTGCACATTCAGTTATTACAAGTATAATAGAGCCATTGAATCTCACTACTGGATATTGGAATTCAAATAAAGGCTAATGCAAATGAGACGACGAGGTGATAATGGTTGAGAGGGCAGATAAGGGGCAGGTTAAAACATTTAAATGATATTCCATTCTTTTGCCTTATAAAGGTTGGGTACATAGCTAGGTGATCGAATTTTGGCGGCTTTGTTTACGTGCCGTAATACCGTAAACCTAACAATATTTTTGCTTTAACTTATAGAAGTAGGTCATATTGCGTTTCGGATGTGATAAATTGGTTTTAATACTATAGTTACGTGTTTAGATTATTTCTAAACATGTTAAAAATATATACTAGTATAGTGAATGCTATTTGATTTTTTTTTTAAAAACGGGGGGCAAACGGGCAGGAGGCTCTCCTGATGTTAAGTGATACCGTCGCCCTTGGACACTCTCAATGCTAGAGGGCTCGCGGGCGCGTTGCCGGTCCTTTAAGACTTGGTACGCTCTTTTATAGAAGGACCCTAAGTCGAATTGGTTCGGAAATACTTCAGTGGGCAGCTGGTTCCACAGTGGTGGTGCGCGGCAAAAATTGGCTAGAAAAAACGTTCAGTTGTGGATGGGCGGACGTCGAGGTGATACGGGTGGAATTTCGTATTCTGCCTCGACGTAAAAGATTACATACTAGGTTAATAAATGAATATTAACTATAGTATATAAGATAATAATTCAGGCTATGTATAAAACTAGTTTCTCTTTAGACTACTTTGGTACAATTCCCATCTTGTAACTGAATTAATATTTTAAAATAAGTATTTGTAACGCGTCCTTTTTTTAATTTTATTCCTATAATTTTTATACCGAGTCTATAAATTTAAAGCCTAGGACAGTTTAGTGGCAACATTCCCAAGCCCAACCATTGTTTATTAGTTCTAAATAGGGTGTCAAGAGACGGAACAAGATTTAAGGGAAAACGAGGCGTTGCATTGTCACTGAATTAGCATAGAAATTATTTGAGTTGGGGTGATCATAATTAAATATTCAATCCAAGGGTTGTGGTTAATTTTTCCATTTAGATTTTGTGACAATTTACTGATATGTTGAAGGCAAATGTGAATAACGTCGTAGGATGATTCTCTTTTTATATCGAACTAATGATATTTCAGTGATGCAGATATAATATAAGTAGCCAATCATAGCAATGAGGGACTCATTGCAGCTTTGCAATGGACTTAAATGTGTGTGTATTCGTTAAGCACTCGCTCGCATGGTGAAGAAAAACATCTAGAGAAAAAGGCATACAAAGTCAACGACGGGTTAGGCACAGAATAATCTTGCTATTGGAATAAAACTGAAATAAGTTAATTTTTATTTTATTCGAAATAAATCATCAGGAAAAAGATAGAAATCTAAAGCCAAGTCCAAGGATTATTGTACCGCTGGTGGTTTACTATCTATTAGCAAAAAAAATGTATCTATCTATCTAAGCTATCTATGAGTGAGAATCCCAGATTCTATTTACATGCAATACAACGCAACACATATGTGTATTTTTTTTTGGTTTTGATTATATTTTTGTATGAGTAAATTGTAAATAAAAAATATTTGGATAAATTCCATGTTGGTTACGTAAAACACTACACAAAATTGGACCTGTAGTACTCTTCAATCATCAATTTGAACAACCAAACCGCGAACGTGAACTCGCCTCACTGCGATTGGGCGACTACGCATCATCGACCGACCGCTGCGTAAGTCTACGTGTGAATTTACGAGAGATTTATAGGGTTGTATGAATAAAGTTTGTAACTCAAATCCTATATAATATTTTCGATGGGCACTTTTTTAAAGTATGGGGGGGGGAGAACTAGCCTACGAAATGCCCAAAAGGGCAGCCCATGGACCCGTTTTAGAGGATATGCTCTTTTTTTAATTGAAGATCGTATCTCCCAGGGAAGAAGCTTAAAAGAGTCGATTCCACAGTGTGCTAGCAGACAAAAGAAAATCTGTCAAGTTTCTTTTGTGACCTGAGTAGAGACAGTAGTCGCTTTGTCTTCCTATCAATCATTAGAAATACATCGTTATATAACATTAGAAACACCCTTTAACATGATTTAATGTCGCATTCATTTGTTTCCATAAAAACTACTCTTATAATTAATACTGTCTGGATAGAGTTTATATATCCAAATAACGTATAGAAGTATGAAATAATACCCCTGCTAATATTGGAAAAGTAGGGCAAATTCAATATAAAACTCGCTGATTACACGTATTCATTATTGGAAAGTTATCTTAAAAGAATCTCATTAAGCCTCGGCAAGTTTGATGAAAGTTGTGCAACTATCGCGTACTGGCCTTTGATACGACCCACTATTTTGTGGATGAGTTTTACTTGTGTTATGGTACATGTTAAGAGCTTATCGTAAAATAGCTTGGTGGAAATATATTAAATAATCATGGTAATTATACGTCACTAAAGTATTTCCCAACCAATTCGACTTATGTCCAAGAAAAGAGCGTACCAATTCTTAAAAGGCCGATAACGCACTTGTGAGCACAGCATTTTAATGTCAAAATTTCTGTATCTGTTTCATCAATAGGCAAGTAGGTGATCAGCCTCTTGTGTCACGCTGTCGACTATTTGGGCCTAAGACAAGCCGGTTTCCTCAAGATGTTTTCCTTCATCGTTCGAGTCAATGTTTAGCACATATAAATAAAGTCCATTGGTCCACAGCCGGGATATGAACCTAAGGTATCATCTAAAACCTTACTGCCGATGTAAATTTATTAGAGCTAGTAAGTTCTACTTAGCAGACACCACCATAATTTATTAAGGAAATTTCATGTATAACGCTATTAAATCTCTTACATTTTAAGCCAAACATTAAACAAGATCAAAGCTCCACCCGGGACATCATTAAATGATCACACGAGAAACTACATGAGTATTTTTTCAAAGACATAAGGACTATTTTGGCGTTCTATCTTCACGTACATTACAAAAAGATATACACCATAATTAAATTTTAAGACATAGCAATCATATCAGTCAGTCATCATATCTTGAAATTTGTGTAATTTTTTTAGCGTTTAATATTTTAAGTTTATTTAGCGTTTAATTTTTTAATATTTTAAGCGTTTAAATTGACTAGCAAAGCTTTACCATTTTAGCAAAGAAAGGGAGAGAGTGCGCTATGATTATTTTAGATATCTTTATCAAACATATAGAATAGTGGGGGTAAACCTATGGGTCATCGCAGCTCTTGACACCCATTTTGTGGGTGCGATGCCGGCCTTTGAGAGAGAAGTATACTCTTTTTATTAGTCGGAGGTTGTCCCTAACGGGAGTAGATCATACTGTTCGCTGTTTCCCAAAAGAAAATTTCTTGTGAAGCGGAATCTGGAAGGCTCAGTCAAGGCGATGCGAATTAAATGTAAGATAATAGAAGGTAAAATTAAACTTAGTATTAAGTAACATCACAATTTTCAAGTTAAATTACAATGTGGAAGCAATAAAACATTCCCCATTAGAACAGTCGTTAGAACTCTTCATAACTCACAACTTTCGGGATCAACTGCTAATGACGTGAAACAAGCGTTAACAAGTTTCCATTCGCGTCACGTCGTGTCACGTAACCATCACGTATCCGTCACGTCAGCGTGACAAGTAAACACGTTGTTGCGATAAACTTATCCAGCTTATCCCATTGGATATATGAGATTAATCACAATTTTGTTATTCGTCTCTGCTAACTAGAATCCCTCTCCAAGCAATGCGTATATCAACAATATTTAATAAGATAATTCATATTTCACTTAGGCCTAGTATACGCCTACACCAATTATCCATACGTACTATGTATAAGTTTTTATGAAAACAGTTGGCCTCTCATGCAACTGTCATTCTGAGGTCATAGGTACGATTCTCGGGTGTCACTTATGCTCTTCTCTGTCGAACATATCCATAGACTAGATATGTCTACAGTCTTTGGATATGTTCGAGTCCTCACCAACGTTTTATATTTTTCTACCCGTGAATTCAAAGATTATATTCACAATAATCATCCACTAGTTAGTACTCAAATAGAAGTAGTAATTTGGACAAAAAATTTAGTGTATTTTACGCTAATTTAGTTTAACAACTGGGTACAGTAAATATACCGTTGCACTACATCGCAAAAATCAATTTTCCTCAAGCATGTAATGCCGTCTTAGGTACGCTTTTCCTCAGACGATTTCAGAAGCTAGTGTACTTCATATCTAATTTAAAATTTAATAAAAGCAGCTTAAACTAAACCGGTGCACTTATAAGATCAAAGACATAATATTGTATGTCTAGACACGCCACTTAAAATCAAGTATTTCAGGATAACAAGTAAACATTTAAAATTATTTTAATAAGAATTGCTATCGCTTTGAGGTGGATAGATAATTTAATTTCTTGTATAAACGAAATATAAAGACGTAGCTAAGGTAACTTTTGACGCAGACGGTTCGATTACTGACTAAAAACATTTGAATACGAAATTCCACCTGTATCACCTCGACGTCCGCCGTTCCTCAACTGCGCGTTTTACAAGCCAGTTTTTGCCGCGCACCACCACCTTGTGGAACCAGCTGCCCACTGAAGTATTTCCGAACCAATACGACTTAGGGTCCTTCAAGAAAAGAGCGTACAAATTCTCAACAGCAACGCACTCGCGAGCCTAGTTCTTTTATAGTTAATCTATCTAACTGTACCACTATCTTAGCAAAAAAACGATTTCATTTCATAAAAAATATATAAAAAAAATCCGAACGTGCAACCGCTGCTAGTATGTGTTATTATTACTGAAAAGTTCTAACTCCCTTCGGTTATACAAGAAAAGAGCGCTTACTTTAACTTCACTAGAAATGCGAGTAAAATTTCTATTTAGAATCAGCTGTCAGGTGTTCAACTTTGTACTTCTTTGTTGCGGACTGTGGCCAATAGCTGGAGTAGATACGGCGAAGGCATGTTTGAAAGATTTAGTAACTCGTTACATTGGAATAGATTTTGTGTAAACACCTTTTATGTGAGTATTGCGTACAATAATATTGCATTTTCGACTCATCTATTGTATTGTACACTGATTTACAATGGTCGCATTTTTCCTCATTATCGGCTTTTTTCTTATTTTGTTTGACGGTTATATGTTATGTACTAAGTTACTGTCGGAATAGAAAAAAAGTTAATACATAAGTAAATATTATTTTTTCCCAACACACAAACTTATATTATTTACAACATTTTTAACATACATAGTAATTAATTAATAATTATAAATTGATAAGTAGAAAATTAAAATAAATTTAAAAGTCAAGATAAATATATTTGTATGTGGTAAATACGATACGTTTCTGAAAGCTGGAATTAATAGTTTTTTTCATTAACGTTATCCTTGTTATATAGAGAAAAACTTTTGCGTGTAAAATTAAACTCAAAAACAAAATATTAAATAATCTTTCACCAATATAATGTACACAAAATATTCTAAACAACAAATGTCCACACTTGCGACACCTTATAGAAATACGAAATATAATCATTAACCAAACATTTCTAGGGCGGAAAGTTTTGGTTGTAATCATTATAATTGTCTTAACCTAAATAGTTATAATAAAAAGAAAATTAGGATACATTTAAAATGCCTGGTCCCTGTCAGTATTTCCTCGCTGTATTGCTATGTAAATATGTATATATTCGTTGACCAAGTGAAGCCGGTTCATCAGTCTATATACCAGAGAAGTTATTGTACTGCAAATACGGTATATTTTATTGATATGTTAAGAGTTTGACTTAATGGTAACATAGAAGGCAAAAGATCACAAGGCCGTTTACCAACCAGATGGACCGATCAAGTGAGAGACTCATCGTCTTCAAAGATGTACACTGTCATAAGGGAAGCGTTTGACTGAAACCGATGGAGGTCTGCTCTTGATGCTTCCCTGCTGACCACGACGCTCAGACATGAGCTGCCTATTAAAGAAAAAGAAGGTTTTAATAAACGAATCCTTTATGAACAGATTGTTTTAAAAATTTATAATTACGTTCAGCTAGTACAATAAACGCAGCATGTAGCTGCAACAAAGTGATTGTTTCAGTTAGTCGGCTGGCGGAGCTTTAATTCCTTCCCCAACGTATAACTTGTAAACTATTTCTATTTCACTGTCTACAAACTAATAAGCCGTTGTGTTTAAAAGTAAACTTATATCAACCTATAAATTATCACTCATATATAATTAAAATAATAAAGAGACGTATATATTTTTGATTGTTTAAATAATTTTATTTGTCTTAAAAAAAATGCATTTTATTTACAACTTAATATGCAAGTATATACGAGCAAGATCGTCATTAGCCGTCCTAAATTTAGTCTACTATGTTCACTCTAACTTTCATCTTTAATGCCTTTTTGAATTTGTTAAACGCGCTATTATTCATGGATGATCATGGTGATAATTAGCTTCATTATTTTTTATGTATTTTAACGAAAATTAATGTCTTAAACCATAAAAGTACTCAACTATGCTCTAATATTAGTTTACTGGTGATCGGTCTCGTTAAAACTCAAAACTTACCCTTCTGAAATTTCAAATTAAGTTTATCCCTTTAAACTATTTCCGTTTCCCGTTTAGACCATAGACTATATGTATAATAGATAAAATAGGCTGTTCAATAACTACCCGTCACTGTCCACAATCTAAAAATAGGACTAAAGGACGTATTGGAGACGCTCTTGAGACCTAATATGTTGCACATTTCATACTTACTCACATTCACCTACACACTTATTCATTCACTCACATGAAAAATTAAAAATAATATTGAAAAATAAGTAATGAAATAATATATACTTTATGGAATTTGCTGGGAATCTTTAGCGGTATTTTTTACTTAAAAGGTTCTTTCCAAGTCTTACACATTTTAATGAATTGTTGTCAAATGAATTAAACAATATTTATTTTTTCATATCGGTGTTATTACTTTATTTACTAATTCAGATGGCTTTGTTCTCTTATAATTTAATTTTCCTACCTTGCATACATAAGAAAAAATAGAAATGATAAAAAGGAATAAAAAAATAAACTGAACTGTAACAAGTGCACATGAATCACAATATCTAATTCAAGATCAGTCTCACGTCAGTAGTTACTGCGAAAGTTAGAGATACGATGTGGACAGGTAATGTGAAGAAATTTAAAGAAAGATAGAGAAGGAGCTATGCGAATAGGACCAGGAAGTGAATCCCATAGCCTAACTGCAGAGACCTTAAAGGATTCGCCAAGAATAGAGAAGTTCTAAGATTGGATTTCAAGGGTATAGTTTTCGGAAGAGCGTAAGCTATAGTTATGGGCTGCCAAAAATTTGAAATCATTTTTGAGATAGCAATGAGTTTTAGTTTTTTACTAGGTACCAAAGCACTGAGCAACATTTATAATAAATGAGCAATATATTTGTGACATCCAATCAAAGTTTCAAAATCACAATTATTCGAAACAGCAAATTTACCATTGATTAGATCCTAAATAAATACGGCACGGTCTGTTTGTTTTGAGGCTCTCTCGTTAATTACACGACTATAGTTCTGTTTGGTGATTGATCTATTGTCACAATGGACTGAAATAATGGGGGAAGTTCTGACCCCACATCTGATAGCTCTCACCAGAGTAGCATGGTATCATGGGTGATCCAGATATTACGTCAAACATTAGCAATGCAAATGCATTATTAATAAATTGTGATTTTTAATAGAAACAGCTAGCAAAATTTTAAGCTTAAAACGTTTGAAAAATCTTTTAAAATTCTAGTTAATAACCATCTCTATCACATTAGCTTTCTAAAACATGTGTGTGCACTTATGTACAGGTGTTAGAAGTTATACTTCTTTGGCGTGTCAAGATAAATATCTTTTCAAAAATGTTATTCTACATTTGTAGAAAAAAACTACATTAACGATAGAAAAATCTAATTTAATACATTGTGAGTATTTTAACGCATTATCTAGTTAAATCAAGTTCATTTAAATAACACAAAAAACTAAAATGTTGACTATGCTAACTTCAAGGTGTTGATTTTTATGACGGTGTGCGCGCATCGTAAAAATTTACTCTCATCATTTTTCCCTAACGCGCCAAAAGGAGTATAACCGTATTATCTATCCATTTATGTTTATGAAGTATAAGTAATATTCATGTACAAATTAAGAAACTTGTGCAGGAAGGATTCTGAATAGTTGCTCTAGCCTATAGGGAAGATTCTGGACCTGTTTAAATACTGACTGGGCCGAAGAAGTTGTGTATATCCTTAGCAGTCGAAATTACGTCGTTAGCGCATTTGGAAGTATGCCCTCAACATACTGAATGTAGCCGTAGAATTTTGGTATCGCTTCAAAATAATTTCAGAGGTCATTGTAAAAAATCGTGTGTACGGCAACGCACTCGCGAGGCCTCTAGCATTGAGAGTGTCCATGGGCGGCGGTGTCACTTAACATCAGGTGAGCCTCCTGCGCGTTCTATAAAAAAAAAAACATTTAGGTCTGGGTCTCAGATGTATTAATTTGATACATTGCAAACTGATCAGCCACCTGTACCTGACACTTCAATTTTTCGATTTACGGCCATGTTTCTTTTCCTTCACCATACGAGCGAAAGTAAAATGCGCACTTAGAAATGAAGCTATTGGATAGTGATTCGCTTTATCGTTCTATTCTCTATCTATGTTAGGTTATTAAACGCTATTTTATGTATTTCAAATATAACAATATATTAGACATCAAAGTCAATAATGTACTAAAGCATAAGCGGAAAGCACTTCAACCTTACGAAGCACCCTATTACGTTGTAATAAAAGCGAATTTTGCTTGAATAACAGATTTGTATTCGTTCAACGGAACCAATAAAGTGCCGACTAGAATACAAAGGACTTCACATAAAATTCAATGTAACATATAATGGTTCTTCTTGAAGTGGTCAATAGATTGTCTTCATATTGAATTCATTCTGACACCATTTTATTCTATAGAATTGAGTACAATCTTATCTAATCAAAAAGTCTTGGTCATCACAACGTAATCACAATTTGTATAGAAAATTTGAGTATTCTGATAAACGAGCTAAGTCTAGATATAGATTGGTTCCCTCACAATTAGAAATCAGTTTTTCTTTCCTTTTTATCTCTTCGTGTTTGATTATTTTTCCTATAACTGCTTGTCGCATTATATCTTGTAGTTTATTTTTCCTATACCAATATATGCTGAGCGTTGGAAACCTGGTCAAATCAAATTCACTGCGCGTTTTTCAAGGCAGTTTTTGTCGCGCATCACCACTTTGTGGAACCAGCTGCCCACTGCAGTATTTCCGAACCAATTCGACTTAGGGTCCTTCAAGAAAAGACCGTACCAATTCTTAAAAGGGCGGCAACGCACTTGCGAGCCCTCTGGCATTGAGTGTCCATGTCACTTAACAGCAGGTAAGCCTACTAATTGTTGATTAAACATTTTGATCAATTGTTTTTGATTCTCTGCTTTAAAATGTCAATAGATCTTAGAATTTTTATAATAAAAGGTCGACTGGAAGGACTGATAGCCATCTTAATTAAATAAGTATTTTAAGACGTAAAAATTGTATGTGTTGCATGGCCAAGCATTAACGAAAAACGAAGTTAATCTGTACATTATTTACATCTGCCATAGTTGTGGTATAAGACAGAGGAATACTACATCTAATCTTAATATATATATTTCTTGTGTGCGTGTGTATGTGACTGAACTCCTCCTAAACGACTGGACCGATTTAGACGAAATTTTTTGTGTGTGTTCAAGGGGATCTGGGAATGGTTTAGATTCACAATTTTGTCCGCTGGACAATGTTTTTTTAATTAATTTTCAATTTATTAGTTGTTGTTGATTTTGGAATGTTTTACATTGGATCCGACAGACGGCGCTACCATCGCAGTGTCAAATTTTAAATAATATTCGAATTTTAATTTTAGTCTGTCCCGAAATTTAAAAAAAGTTTTGTTATCATTGTGTTATATCGTGTGTGACCATGTGCTGGATCGTTAGATATTGTCATAACATTTGAATAATAATTTTCATCAAAATGGCTTATTAAAAATTGAAATTTTGAAATTAAAGACGTGTAGACAGGACAACGTCTGTCGGATCCGCTAGTTAAAATATAAATTCTCATGATCGGTTCAGTTCTTTTCTTTTCTTTCCAACCCGAAACAATTATTATTCAGTAGCTTTTACCTTTTTTAAATAGAATATATCAATAATAAATTACAACTGAATTTATTTTACCTTAAATACTATGGCCACAGAGAGAGAGAGAGAGAAAGTATTAGGGAATCTTTTAACATAATAAAACACTTATCAAGTGACACAATGTGCTTTATTCATAGACAAGGAGCATTATTCGCAAATTATGTACAAAGCCTTTCCGGGGCCTTCGAAACACTTAACAAAAATACATTTCCTCTAGAAACATCGATGGCCCCAGCAAAAGCACATTTAAACACAAATATTTGAAAGTGTAATACCGACATCATGGCAGTAAACATCTGTAAAGTGAAAATTTAGCACTTAAAATATATCTCACTCATTTATACCACTATCCCTGATTTTTCCACATTACATGACAATCATGAAAAACGAAAAACACTTTCCGATTATATAGCTTTAAATTTCCCAACATTTGAGAATTGATGGCCACTTTTTTGCAATATAATATAGCACAATTTGCGACCATAAAGTTTGTAAATATTAGGACAACTTACACTCTCCAATCCTCCAATCTCCTATTTGTAAATAAGCATGAAAAAACAGTATTCATTCAAAAGTTAATCGTAAAAGACATCATTATGCATGCTTTAGATGTCTTAAATTAAGATGCAAATAAGGGCTCTATCATACGCACAATAATCGCTGGAAAAGGGACAATAAGCTACTAAAAAGTTGTTCCTATGTTAAACAAACTTAACTTCAAACATAACATCTTATTCTAAAAAAACCCGTTAAAATAATGAAACCCCAAATGACGAAATGAAAATAAAAAAAACCCAATTAATTAATTAAATAGCTTTAGTTAACCGACTCGTTTTTAACTTTTACTAACCATGGTTTAAATTTCCAACGTTTAAAACAAACGGCTTACGTCGGTTCGAGCTGTTACCAACTAACATAATGAGAAATAAATCATTAAACTAATAATAAAATTATCGTTTGTTGTTGCCCAATTGAAAGTTCACATAAATTTGAAGGCACTTAGATAAAAAGGAACTTGAATGTCAATTTATAATATAATTGTTAAAGACTCAGATGGTTGCATGGGTTAAAAATATTTATCAAACTTATTTCATGACTTTCTCTGTTTAAAAGTTTGACAGTGTAGGGTTGTACGGCTAGGAACAGTATAAACTTCGATTGATATAAGTTTGCCTTAGTTTATCTTTAAATAAAGCTTTTTGACGGATTATTATGATCGATAACTCTATAGCGATTGTGTATATACAATATGTATTATACATACATAACACATGTGAAAAATTTAAATGAAACCCTTTTTAAGTAATAAACCTACATTTCTCTACATCAGCCCATGTCACAAATAATTCTTATTAATTTCCAGTTTTTAATTAACTGTAAGGTAAGTAAACCAACCAAAACGCACATTTTTCTATAGAAATAATGATTGATCATTATCAACAATAGAAACGAATTGTATGTTGGTTAATTTGGATATTGGTCCTTCGGTATGAAAGGGACATATTAAATGTACGTCTATATGGTTGTTTGCAGGTATTTCCAATACCAAAGAGTCCTCTAGAGGAAATTCAATCTGCAACAACGTCAAAGATACGCAAACACTGCAGTGTATGCTTTAGAAGCAAAAGGCTTTTACATTAATTAAAATCGGATGGCAATTCACTGAAATTATTAAGGCTACACCATACATTTACCGTTTAACGTAATGTTTGCACTTAAATTATAATGACATGTTGACAGATTTCTGAGCATTAGACAAGAATTTCGACCTCGCATTATTTAATGTGCAAAATCTTGATATGAACTTAAAAAAGTTTTTCTATTTTTTTAATAAGCTATATACCAATTAAGCCTAGGCACTTACGGCAAATGTGTTTTGGCATAAGTTACAAAAATCACCAATTATAATTTATAATAAACTGTACACGATATGAAAAAGGAACAATATTGTCCTATCTAGTTGTTATGGTTTTAACTTAACCTATATTAGTGACTTAAAAAGATACATTCGTACCGCAGTGATATTATATATGTATTGCAGTGCACGGGTTAATTTAAGGGTAATTCTGTATTCATAGTATTTCTTATACCGCCCTTGCATACAGTTATTGGTGCTTTATTAAATTAAACAAACAAAATTCCGTATCTTCAAAAATCCTATTAAAATAAACGATGAAAAGAAAATACAACCATAGCGAAATTTAAACAAAACTTATTCATACAATTACTAGGTACCACCCTATTATTTAAAAAAGAGCGCGAAATATATACTCCTCATAATAGTTCATTCATTTTGACAAAATAAAAATCTACGTTTTCATTTTCCTAACCAGGGGCCTCTTATGCTTTCGTTTCTCTATGAAAATGCTATTTATTATAAGTGTAAATTGATAATATCATTCCACAGTAAATGTGGTAAAATCAAATAGAGTGAAACGTGATCTTGGCGTGCTTTCAGTAAACTGCTGACGCAATACGAGAAGTATTGCTTTAGTTTGCTTAACTCCAGCGAATTTATTTTACAAAAGTTTCTACGAACGTGTATACTACAAATATAAGAAGCATTGGAAGTACGCCTTTAGAAAGAGGCTGATGATATTATTAGTATTACTTACATTAAAATCCAAGAATCATCGCAACAATTTACTATTTACGTCTTTCAGTATGACATTTAACAGTTGATATGTATTTGTGGGGTGAATGACCCCAAATTTATTTCTTAAACTTAAAATTCCTTTTTTGAATTTTTTATAACAACTCAGCCAAAACCCTTTCCCAATATTACTCATATACAAAAGCGACGTAAGTAGATAAATAAGAGAGTGGTACGCACTAAACTAAATAAAGAAACTTACAACTAAAACAACAATAAAAAAAGCAAATTAAATCTAGAAGGCCTAACATACTGACTTATTTGTCACAGCACGATTTGAATACAGTATCGTAGCTCTCAATAAACAACGAACAAACTGCTAAAATTATAAGATCGGCCTCTATCAACGCGTGAACGCAATGCTTAGCGATTTTTTAAAATCTAATTTGAGGTCCGATGTCAAAAGTGACTTCATGTTGAAAAAATAAAAGAAAATCTCACGGTACTAAGAGTCAGCCCTAATTGGCTTTTTATTTTTAGACCTTAATGTTACATTTGTCATAGGTAACACGAAACTTAGTCAAAATAAACGAACTTGCACCTCAATGTACTTATTGAAACTCTTAAAAGGAACAAGTCATAATATATTTAAAGTATATTTAAAGCTGCCTTTAAAACAACTCTGCTTGCAACTTAAATCATTCGTTCATTAGTACATAAATTCGTCATACACACGTTCGACAAATTTGTTCTATAAGTTACAATTATTTTACTATTACATTTATAGCATCTGCTATTTTTCTGGATTCAAAAAAATAACAGTGAAATATAACAGTGCTGCGCTTTTTATTCATAATTGAAATGTCAAAAAGGCCTTTTTAGAAATGAATTCATTCTGCTATAACAAAACAGTTATAGTCATGACTACTAAATTACAGGTAAAACTGTTCGCCAGATTGACTAAGTTAAATTTAGTTTTATAATCTATTTTGTGGAACTCATTTGTTTCGCTAGCCAGTGACTGTTACATTCCTCAATTTACGCCATATTTATCTTATAAGACAGTGAAATTAAGTTCATTTATGGCGATACAACATTTATTTCCCTAAACTATTTCTATTTGGTTCATGGTTCAATTCTGTTGTACAAAAACTAAATTTGACTAAGTCTGAAATTTAAGTCAGTGTACAACAGACTTTTATACATTAGCATTATCTGGCGTGCGTCTTTAAATATATGAAAATTGTGTTTACGTGTGTAAATATAATTATCGACTGCTACGAAAATTTTCATTACAAAGTCGTATCTCGAAAGATCAGTTTTATTAGATTATACATTACATTTGGTAAGAATATTTCAATACCAAAAATAATTAACAAAACCGAGTTGACGGGCAAAATTTATAAAAGCGTGTGTTTGTTAATAAGCTTGAATATTTGTATAAATTGAAAAACTAATCTAATTTCAATATTTAAAGACGCAGGGTTACAAAAATCGTATAAAATTTACCAAATACAGCTCAGTAGCAAACACAGCACCTTATATTGCATAAAGGTGGATGCCATAAAGAATAAATGCAATATGAGATATCGTACGTTGTCTTGTCTCACTGTTCGTGACACTGATGGCACGTTCCCTTTAGACGGGAACTGCCCAGTGCGGTAGAATTCTTCTAACATTTTGTCTTTTTCTATGAATCGATCGTAGAGCCAGTTCGTCATGGCTTCAGGGTCTGAGGGTACCTGTTGATTAAAATATTGTTAAATTATCAGATATTTCATATAGCAATCACGACCACCGCTTGTATTCTATGCGTAAAGGTAAGTAATTTTAGAATCGTACAAACACGATAAATAGCATAAAAATATCCATATTAGATAATATGTGTTATGGGCCATTACATATACTACTAATATGTAAATCATGTGTTTGATTTGTTGTCACACAGACACGGCTCACGCATATAACAACTATCAGCTATACTCTCAAATACTTAGGCACACACACCCCCACCCATACCTCGTATGTGATTACACCATGATTTAAGTGTTTAAACTTACCTCAGTACTAGGATACAATCTATAATGTATATGAGTGGAGCAGGCTTCACGGAAACCACACACCACGTCAATCAGATGCAGAGGAATACGATCTGGGTACGCGATCGTCACATCTAGGATCCACTCAATGCTGTCTCCAGATTTGGTATCCAGGATCTTAGTATTGTTGTGGTTAATGTTATTTTCTGAAATCGTATTTAAAAGTGTCTATTTATTTCGGGCATATCATATTGCATAGTTTGTGTAACTTGTGTCACGAGGTCGCACTACTCTGAATCGAATCGACTTCGAGAGGAAAAAAAACAATTTTTATTTCTGGGTGATCTACTAATTTTCATATAAATTATGCTCTGTAAAAGGCGAACATCCGTTCAGACGACACTTTTGGCTTTTAGGTAAGAAATTCATTTTTCCATGTTTCATGACAAATGTCTACTTTCTACAAATATAAAACAAGCGTGAGTTTTCATTTGTTTTAAACAGTTTCAAACACTGTATTCAATTAATCTAGAATGATTTAAAGTGTAAACAAAGATGTCGTAGTTTTAAACCACAGACAAGGTGAGGAAGCGATGTGAAATTATAAATCGAAGAGTGAATGAAATGGTGACTGTGAAGGTTTTATGTAGTATAGTAGTTATGGTATAGTTAATGCGATAAAAAAAATACTAAAGTATCCACACGAAATAGTAAACAAAATCTCGATTAAATTGTTAACCCCGAAAAGTATAGTTGATGTCCGAATCTAAACATTATTAGAAAAAGGTTTAAATTATATTTGATGAAGTTTCACAAATCACAAATCATTCTCCACTCTCTAATTAATCCCAACGATGTTCCAACGGTAATAGAAAATTGAAATGTCAAACTGGCATTTAATTTGAGTCTGTATTTTTGCATTACCGTTCTATAAAGGTTTTGTGGATCTTTATTATTTTAAATGTTAAAATTCGTGTTATTTTAAGTTAAATCTATTAGAATGACATATTACCTAAGTTAAAATAAAAAAAAACACTATATGACTGAAAACAAACACAATTAACCTTATACAAATATACCTCTATAATCTCTGACGTTTACACTAGGCCTAGCCTGTATCTTAAACGCTAGTTTCTTCCAGTAACATTAAGAAGTTGGTTAAAATGCTTGTCATTAGATGTTTATTTATTTTTGTTATTTATTGAACTAATGAATAATACATAGAACAAGAAAGTCGTTTTGAGTCGTGATAAAATTGTTTTTTATAGATTTCTTTGCACTAAGGGTTACTTAACTTAAAAAAAATAACTGTTTATGATAATAACTATACAAATTGATGTTACCTTTCTTATTATCACTCTTAGATGTACCAGCTTGTTCCCTGTGGGGTCCAACTTCTTCCATAATCACTTTCAAGGCTCCAGCACGAGGCAGAGATACATATTCTAGCTTAGGCAAATTGTTCTTCTCAGCGAACCTATAACAAATTCAAGTAAAATATTAGGATAATATAAATCCATTTTCACTGCTTAAGAATAAATTGAGCGTGACCGTTTTCTATTTCAGGCGAAATAACAAGTTCAAAGCCTTTTCTTTTCATTGTGGTCGGCAGTAATTCTTTGAAATATCTTGGTATTGTATTTCGACGCCAATTTCTTTGATTTTTCTATGTATAGTTCTTGTGTAATAATCTAAATATATAAAACCACTTATAACTCAAGACTGGATCGATGTTACTTCTCTTTTTTGGTGGATTCTTATCCGCTCGAATAGCAGAATAAGTAATAAAATATCGGATAAGTTATCGAATGTGTGCCATCTGTTGAATGAAATTGAAAACTACGCATAATTTTACATCAAATTCCTGTCAGGTCAAGAAATTCCGATCTTGTAAATGAATAAATGATAAATGAGTTACATCAAACATTTTGTATATAAAAAGTGCATTAACATGCGTTTTTGTCCAAGAAAAGGGAGAGAGCGATTGAGACAGATCATGAGAGAGAGAGAGAGAGAAAAGGAGATCGAGAAAAAATACACGCTATTGGTTGATGTATTTGTTTAGTTGTTACATATTAGAATTTAAGGTGGAAATTCTGTCGCTTAACACCATCATACAGTGTGGAAGCAGTGTGAATATGGATATACAAATACTTAGGCGAACATATACCTACATTGAATATGGATATACAAATACTTAGGCGAACATATACCTACATGATCATCTATTGGGAGTTTTATCTTTTGTACTTTATACGCACGCACTTTTTTTTAAAAAGTTATTATTTATATACAGTAGACGTAATTAAAAGAAACATTTCAATTTGTTGTCACAATGGTTTTAATTGGCTAGATGTGTCTTTCAAAGGAAACATAACAATACTTGTTTTGTTTTAAAGAAAGCTTTGTGAAATTTCTATTTCAAATGCTCAAAGCTATTTTCAGAGACATACTGATACATACTTCTCCTCATCACTTTTGTTTCAAAATGGAACAAAGCAACTGGTTCGCAATTAAAGAAATTACTAAAAAATTATGAATGCTGAACTGTTCATATTCTTTTTCTAGAACAGGGGATAAACGGACAGGAACTCATGTGTGATACGGCCTCTACGCCGAGCCTGACACTAAATGCCAGAGGGCTCGAGAGTGCGGTGCCAGCCTTTTAAGAATAGGACTACTCACTCACGCTATGAGTATAAATACTTTTAGACTTTAAGTTTTGCCAATGATTATAAATAATTTATTATTATGGCAATAAACATGACGGTTGCATGCCTATTTTTATGTTTTTTTATAATTATTAAATCTGAATCCTTTTCTTTGCAAAGAAAAGATTTATTATTATTAAAAATACTTTTACAAGGCTTAACATTATATTACACGTGTAGCTAATCACCTACTTGCCCTGAACAATGATTACAGATACAGCATCATGTCAATATAAAACATTTTATGGGTCAAGATAAATAGCACGCAATACCTTTGGCTAATCTCTCTCCTCTTGTGCAAGAAGCCACCCTCGGGAAACAGCACCATGAATTGTCGCCCCAAAGGTATGTAGTATTGGTGAATATGATTCCTCAGCTCCTCGAGAGACACCTCCCGTTTCGCCTTTCCCTGGAAATAATATGAAAAATAAGTAATTACAAAAATAAGTAAAAAAGGGAAAATGACTTCTGAATATATTATATATATGTAATTGAATAACTTTATTTTTAATTTTGGTTGGATTCCCGGCATTTTTTCGATTAAACGGATCGTTCCCCTTTTACGTTTACAGTATTTGCAAATAATCAAAGAACGTATCAATAAATTAACACTGATTAGCAGATTTCAGAAAAATCTAAATGATTTTAGTTATATAACTGGGCGTGCATCCTTAATATCATTATTTTGATTGCAAATTTATCATATCATAACAGGATGTTTTGATTGAATAGCAGCCATAAAAGTAAATCGCAACGTCTAGTTTTATAATTAACTAGCGGACCAGCCTAGCCAATCGACATCGTTTTTTCCAAAAGTTTTGGAATGTGACAGTTTTTTGTTGCAACTTATTTTATAGCCAGCGCAAAAAATCTCCTGAACAGAACTGTCACACTGATGATAGGGCGGTGTGTGAGGTTCAGCTCGGGTGACCAAAGTATCTCCACTTCTACGAACTTTGGCCACCCTTCTGTGACCCACAGAAAAGCCCCGACTGGGATGTCTGCTAGAGGGCTTCAATAATCTAAAGGGAAACCTAAACGTGACAAATCTTTAAAAAAGTACCTCAATGACATAACATAGAGATAGACGGGTCTCTTTGACGTTAGGAATTGACTTGTAATATAATATGAACTTAATTGAATATAGTTCAAATTGACTCTACATTTAAGATAGAAAACATTTGTATGGGAAAAAGAAAAGGGCTTTTAGAGTTATCCCGGAAGTTATTCTAATTTTTCTATATAAAAACCATCCTTGGAGTCCAACAAAAATTGAAAAAAAAAAAAAACAATTGGTAAAATTGGAGTTATGCGCTTACCAACACATTTTGTCGACGATTTATTTTTATATTGTAGATGTGCGCTAATATTATTTGTGATTAAATAAAAAGAATAGATATGAAGATTAAAATTTCTATGAATCATATCCTGACTAAGGGCCTGTTTCACAATGCATGGATAAAGTACCAAATAGCTATGCAACACATTAATTATTCGAAAGATAAAAGTTCCGAATAAGATACTTCGCGTTATCTGACAGTCGTGAAACGCAAAAATACTGTTTATCCTACCAATAAGTAATAAATAGCATATTTGCAACTTATCCGGGCATTGTGAAACAGGCCCTTAATAAAATGTTAAGACAGAATCGATCTCATATAACACCCTTATATTCCCACCCTAAAAGTAGCCGCAATATGGCAACTATTAATGTGTACGTCACGGGCCATGAACTCCGGTAATGGTTATTAGCACTCGATGAGAATGCACTTCGCGACCCTTTGTACCTACGTACTCAACATCAAAAGAATTCAAGTACAGTGTTATCACAGAAATCGCCAATCGTTCTAAGAATAGAGGCTTATAAATTGTACACTAATATTAATGTTAAACTAAAAAATATGTTTTGGCTTCTTTAAATTCTTTATGATGAGAAAGATTATTTATTTATTAACACTATGAGAACTGGCAACCACTGTGATGAAAAAATGTATTAAATTAGACAAAGTAAGCAAGAAGGGTAAAAATACATAATACATATAGTTTTTAAATAATCTAAAGAGGCACAAAAAACAATTTAAGATTATTATAGATAATACAGTAAGCCGTACTTCGTCGTCGTCGTCGTACGTGGCTTCAACGTACAACTCTCAACCATGATTTTCTTTCTGTACGCATTTGAACAGTAAAGGAAAACAACGCGAGGAACCCGGCTTGCCGTAGATCCAAAAAGTCGACTATATAATGATTTTGAGGCAATTATGGTATGCAAATTCGATTTGCATTTGTTTTTCCCCCGTAAGTCAGCCGAAACACGCAGTTTCCAAGAGTGTTGCTAAAGGTTCCTTTGGTATTGATAATTTGATACTTTAATGCTCAATGGTATATGACTCGTAGTTGTACAAACATTTAAATATCCAAAAAATTAACACAAAAAACAAATGAATAACGGGGCGTAATATACAAAACATTCCATATATTATTGTTTATTTGAATTTAGCTGCCCCAAAATAATTTACGAGTATAGTGGCTACAATTTTTTTTGCCGTTTTATATTCAAGGGTTCGTAATAAAGGTATTAAATCTCACAACGTTTCATGACAAAGATAATATTTTTATATACATCTCTTAAAATCCCGACTCCGCATTTTGCAGCGTGGGAAGTCAGTGTGGGCAGGATCACCTATAGATCATAGTATCCCCTTTCATCGAAACTATCTATACCTGTAATTGATATACGAGTATTAAACAACATATAGATGTAATCACATGTTACAGATAACACGTTAAAGATATTTCATTTTGTTTCAATTCATCAAACATTTCAAGGCCCCATTATCGTTGATATATATCAATATAATACTAGAGAATACAGGTGAACACAATCAAGCTTGGGCGCTGCGCAAACTTGCACCTAACCCAATTTGGCTATACTAATTGCAGAGGCAAACTTCATGCAGCGAGAAATCATATTACCGCATACCGTCATATTGTCTGACTAGCTGTACTCGCGTTAATTCAGTCGTAGCGCGATGTTATGCCGTAATAAACTAACCAACTGGTTTGATTACCCAGATGTTGATAGGCTACTGTGGATGCTTGACGTGTCTTGTAGCAGCCGAAGATATGGTATTACATATGCTGACCATGCTCGACCTGAATGGGCGTTTTTCGAACCTCGACTTGGGCCGTTGTGGGCTGGTCAATCGCTTGAAGGGCAGGACGGAAGTTCACTGGAGTGAGCGAAGTACGAATTAAAGGTTCACGTCATGCCCGATGGCGGCGTTCTTGCTTTTTTTATTTATATTTAATTAAGGACAATGAAATGTAAATTAGTGATATAAAAATGTTTTTTTTTCTGCCTGGATTTCATCTGTTTAGCACAATTTGATTTTATTGCGTTTCTACCGACCGCGACCTGCATTTTATAACATATTAAACAGAGTGAAAAATTAAATAGTGTACCGACTGCAGCGCCATCTACCGGGCTGATTTGTGGATCTAAATTCTCCTCCTTTATATCGTTCCAGCTGTTTAAGAGGAGTTCAGTGACACACGTACAGTAGAATAAAATATATGTAACCTATCCTATTTTTAAGTTAGATCCAACTGCACACGGTGGGCAAATTTGATTTAAAACGGTTAACTAGTTTAAGAGTACTAATTGTAATTGTGTGATGTGCGTAATTTATACATATTAAGATAAGTATATAGTACGACACAACGGTCTCGGTCAATCATTCGGTTTAAAAGCTGATTGTAGGGTACATCTCCAAATAAGAGGTCATTAAACCCGTGGGAACAATGGCAGGAAGATCGATTGCTTTCACAAGTTTTTCAAACTTTCACCGCGTTTCAAGGTAAGTGGTAAGTAATAAAGGTTGTCTCGCTCTCGGAACCTTCTGGGTAAAGAAATAGGCTAAAACTAGAATGGGAACTATTGAAGCATTTAAGTACATCATTGTGAATTAATTCTCTTTCCACTGGGCCATTCCAATTAAGGATCCTTTTGATTCCAAACGCGAGCAATGTGACCGGCACATTTGATGGTTAATATTTTGTATATTATTTAACTTTCTATATATTAAATTGCTTACAAGATTTACTAAAAGGGAGTCGTCATCCGCCGTCTTAATTCTGTAAGTACCCAACAAGTAGTTGCCCAACTATCTGATTCATAACTATACGTAAAATAATTTGCATTTATATATTTGTGTAACAAATAAGCTATACTCCGATATGGTAAATATTAAAACAACACAACATTAAACAGAATTAGGTTAAAATATTAATATAAAGACTAAATATTACCAAGAGTATAGAAACTGACATAAGGTTTACGACAGTTCACTCGACATATATACGTATTTTTCACTGAAAGAGTACGCATTTTCAATATCACAAGTCTAGTTTAATAAGGAAGAGTTGTTAGGTATAGCATTGTATTGGTTCTTGAGAGATTTCTTCGACGACAGACGTCAGATTAGTGAAGGGGCTGATGGCGTCGTACTCTTTGTGATCGAATTTATATACATACACTTATTATTAAACTTATATATATATATTATTATACTATATGATTGCGTGAATTTACTAGCTATACTTAAAGTGCGTGAGGCCACTGCTGGCAATGCTGTTTCACAAATACCACCCGATGACCCGTCGATACACAATTTTAAATTAAAACATACCTTATTTCGATATATCCTTAATAGCAAGAAAGGCACTCAAATGTCAGTAGTTAGGATATAAACAAATTATATTAGTTTAGGAACAAAAAAAGAGAACTGATAACGTACTGATACCTTGCCTTACAAAACCCACAAAACACACGAAAGATGTTTAAAATTGAGGACATAATATAACAAATAAAATTGGCAAAAAATGTTATAAAGAATAACGCGTCCAAAACAATCCAAGTTACAAAGCAGTATGGAAATCAATAATGTGACGATCGGCTGAGTGAAAATATTTTAGTTCACCCTCATCAAAATTTATGAAACTAAAATTATGTATTTTTAACAACGATATATGTCTACAGTTTGCACTGAAAACTGATAGACTTATTTAAAGTAAAAAATATAAAATCTGACCTATATTGATAAATTGATAGAAATAACTAACTTAATAAGCATTCAAATCATGCACATTGAATAAACAAAATAAAAAATAAATCATTGGCGCTACAACCTCTTTAGGTCTTGGCCTCAGATTTCTGAATCTGTTTCATGATTATTTTTCCATCTAATAGGCAAGTAGGTAATCAGCCTCCAGTGCCTGACACACGTCATCGACTTTTTGGGTGTAAGACATGTCGGGTTCCTCACGATGATTTTATTCACCGTTCGAGTAAATGTCAAATGCGCATATAGAAAGTCCATAGGTGCACAGCCGGGGATCGAACCTACGACCTCAGGTATGAGAGTCGCACGCTGAAGCCACTAGGCCAACACTGCTCTCAATCAAGATACAACGAAAACCACTGGATATTTATTTATAGGTTTAGAAAGCCTAGAAATGTATTTTATTGTGCCGCAAGTCAACAAGGGCCAATGAAACAAGATTACTTGATTACGGGGTCAAGCCTATTTGCCAACTTGATTGTATGATTTCTTTTACCTGCTTTTGGAAATATGAAGCCCCGATACAGAAGATCATTGTACTACCAAGTTAAATTATCGTTCTGGCCCTTTTTAGTTCTGAATCGCTTTGTGTCGTAACAAAATGAACACGAAAAAGATAAATCTGAGACTAAGAGTTGTAACACCACGGGTTAAACACATAGAAGCGGAAATATTCAGTTGAAAAAAGTATAATACAAAATATATGTATGTATAATATAACAATTACTTTTGTAATAAAATATTTTGTCAAGCAAGCAAAATGCAGGGTTTCTGTTAACGAAAGTTTTTTTTAATAAGGGTATTTCTTATGTTTAAATATACTTCGTTTAGTAACGAAATTTGTTACAAACTATTTTATCGCTGCACCCTGGAAATTAAAAATGTATCCAGTACATGATTTTCTGTCTTCAGTACAGGAAGCCCAATCAGAGTCTGAGTATCCAGTGATTTCTTCATCAACATTACTTTTGTATACAAGCTGTAGATACTTTGTACCTTGTAAGTATCGAAATAACCTCTTAACAGCATTCCAATGCTCTTCTGTATGAGAACTATTATATCGACATAATGTATGCACTGCATAGCATATATCTGGCCTTGTTCCTTGTGAGATGTATAATAAGCAGCCAGTGGCTTCCTGGTAAGGTATACTTTCAAATTTTTCAGAACTTGAAAACTTTATATTCGGTTCCATTGGAGTTCCTACTGAGTTACATTGTTCCATACCAAAACGTCTTAATGTATTTTCTATGTACCTAGTTTGATCAATGGCTATTCCTTCTGAACTGTATGAAATACAAAGTCCAATATAACAATAAGCAATTCCAAGCTCATTCATTTTGAAATTATTCTTCATTTTTACTTTTATATTGTTTGCTGACTCCTGACAGTTGTGAAACAACAAAATGTCATCAACATATATAGTTATAAACATAACATGTTCATTTTCATATTTATAGTAGACACAAGGATCTACATTCGATTTTGAAAATCCAATACTACTCAAAAAATTATCAAGCTTTTTGTTCCAAGTTCTACTGGCTTGCTTCAAACCATATATTGATTTATTCAATTTGCAAACTTCTTTTGTCCCATTATCATATCTGGATGGTTGTGACATGTATAGCTCCACATCTATGTCACCCTGTAAAAATGCTGTGACAGCATCCAGCTGTTCTATCTTGAGCTGATATTTAGCTGTTTTAATTTTAGCATTTAATTGATTCTCTACTAGTAGCTTAAAATCTTTAAACTTAATATTTTGTTGTCTGCAACTTTAATGTTTGTTACTTAAGCAGGTCCGTAGTCATAAAGCCAATCTCTCTTGTTTGTCATGTGCATTGCAGCTCCTGAATCAATGTACCAACATCCACTCTCTAGGCCTGGTGAGGCTGGAAACGCTGCAACATAGCTAGAAGAAGTATTAATAGTTTCAGACTTATTCTTTTGATTTGAGCTGTTTGAGGCACAAAATTTGGCTAAATGACCATGCCTATTGCACCTAAAGCACCTGGGACCTTTACTATTTGCTTTAGAACCTGAACATTTACTATTCTTTGCCTTGCCTTTGTAGAAATTTGAAAAAAAAACAGATGAGTTGTCCGGAGACTTTACATCCTGTAAAATCTTTGTTTTAACTAAATCAGCAGTGATGGACACACCTGAGCTTTCCATAGCCATAATCATAGGACTATATGACTCTGGTAACCCGGCTAATAATAATGTGCCGAGCCACTCATCATCTACAATGAATTTTATATTACGAAGCTTGTGTGCACATGTGATGATTTTGTTGACATAGTTCTCAACACTACCACAACTTTCCAGATCTGTTGTAATTAGTTCTCGCAGAAGACCTACCTTCCTCAACAAGCCGGAGTCATCAAAAGCCTTTCTCAGGTTATCCCATACCTCCTTAGCCGTGGTGGCATCCTGGATATGAACATAGTTCATAGGGTCAACTAGAAGGACTATTTTTGACCTTGCCTTCGTATCTTCGGTCTTCGTAAAAGCCATGCCCGATGTCTCGACACATTTCCACAAATCTTCATGCTCTAAAAAGGTTTTCACCGCGAAACTCCATGTAGGATAATTATCACGGCCCGCCAAACGATCAATTTGAGCAAAACGGGGGTCCGCCATTGTAAGCTGAAAAGTTAATGACGTCGCGACGTATCACGAAATCAATTTGCATCAACGTGATGCCTATCACTTTATAAATCCTACTTCCCTATTTCTATCCGGGCGTCTGGGCCCATAACCTGTTACAAACTATTTTAGAGTAGGAATTTAGTAAAGAGAAATAAATAAAACAGCTGAGTTAGACAATGGTGCGAACCGCTCAATATCTTGGAACAGACAGGGGCGATATATTTATTATAACAGACTACATTGACAGATACAGATTACATTGACTGATACAGACTACATAATATTAAGTGGATGCGTTCAGTTTAACAAAATTTAACTCATGTTAAATCGTTTAAAAACATAATGTTAATTAAATTAACGAACCAAAAATAAACAAACAAGCGACGTGTAACACGTCCGGTCTGCACAAGTGCCGATATGCAAATGAGAAGCATCGGATGCGCACGCACTTCATTCATGTTTTATTGGACAATACTTTTTATATAGAATATTCTCTTAGTATTTATGTTATGTCTCTTTATGTATTTATGAAATTGTCTCTTGCCAATTGTGTACCAACTGTCTACATATCTTCATATTCTAGCGGACAAACAAGCAACAAACCTAATATTACATCTTGTCTATGAACTCATGCAGTGACATTAATAAAATCGAAATATGTTGTAGGAAATTTATTTATTTATGTATGGAAACTTGTCAATGCTCGGTACCCTAATACATTGGTACAAGGAGAATAAAATACAATATTTAATGTTGTCACATGGTTGTCACCAGTAACAGGCAAACATAACAAAGACGAATATGAAAAAAAGGTCAATCGACTTCTTAGTCTTAAAAAATCCAATATAAAAAATTCCAACAGTTAAAATTATTAAATATCTTGTTCGCGTCTAAAGCCCCAAAGTGCGAAACGAGTGTGAAGAAGCGCACCTGCGCCGGAAGCGCGGTCGAGCGATGCGCACGCGTCGTTCCGGTTTATGAATCGTCAAATGCCACGTGGCAAAAACATTGTTGTATTTAAATATTTGTACATTGTATTATAATTTTTAATCCTGCCTATCACAGTGGCCGCAGGTGGCGAACTTATAAGTGCCTATATGTTACTGTAAAATACGTTTTTTATAAGAGATGCACTATCTAAGTAGTTTATTTAATCGAGCACATTACGTAACCGATTTTTTTTAGTCTGACAAATATTAGTTGGGCTAATAACTTCGTAGCCTAATATAAAAAAAAATATTTGCTATTATTTTTATAATACGATATGTGTTTAGCCTCTTTTATAGGCTTCAGTTTCGACGATTACCTCTTCATTAGCGAGAATTTAATATTTTCTGTGTGTCTGATCGCCAACATGCCTGGAAAAATAACAATAAAATAGCACAAATGTGTATTTTGACGTGCTTTATATTATCTTTATGTTAATAGTAATTATTATAATAGATATAATTAATAATAATATTCTTTAGAAATCTTCATAATATCCAAACAAATTCCGGGTAGAGTTAGCGAGAAAATAACCTCCAATAACCTAGCCTCCCTGATCGCAAAATTCCGGGATCAGACGCAGGAAATGAAGAGAAGTTTCTCTCCAATTGCCCTGGACCAACTTTGGCCCTGGGAAATTAACTCGCGCACTTTCGGGATAATCTTTATTTATCTTCGTGTCGTGTAATTAAGTTTTTTGAAGCGATCCCCTCTCGATGCTGTATTATTGGATCAAAGTTTTCTCCACTCGGCAATTTGGAGATGCCCGTCGTTATTTCTTATTCTTTGAAACGGAGTTATAGTTTTGTTAACTAAACAGTTGTGATAAAGCTACTATAACAGGTTGGTTACGACCCAGTTATTTTCTGAAAATATTTCACTAAAGCCGTTTTAATTAATAATTGAATAAAGTGATAACAATTATATAAGATAACATAACAAAATATACATAAAAAGGCTTTTGTATTAGTTATAATGTGTGCTGAACGGAAGGTTGCTTGAGTGTGTTAAACAATAGTTTTCACTCCAACGATTATCAATAGCTTTTGCGTTAACAGATGTTTAAAGTGCGAATATATAGAATATATTAATAATATAATGGATAAAATAGATGATAACTTCGATGACGATAAGATTACACAGTAATATGTAGATTAAAGTTGTTTCACGAAAAACGTAACTCATTGCATCTAAACACATCGTTTTGAACGCTTCAGAAGTCGTTGTCAGCATACAGTCTTGCTAAAACTTTTTAGAGCCTAACCGTTTAAGAGTATTTCAAATACACACACAGACAGAAAGTCCATTGATATACAGCCGTAATCGGAGCTACGTATAACATATATTATAGATTATTGAAATTTTGTTACATCAACGGCAATTTATTTATCGACTAAACATTTATTTTTGTCGTCTCAAAGGTTTTCCGGTTCATGGTATGGCCGCTTATAAATAAATGTTTATTATATTATGAAACCTTTTCTATTTTACCAACTTATAAATATCAAATATTTAATAGGGAGACTTCTCAAAACGTTACTAATAAAATTACTCTTTTAACTCATGTTACAAAGTCTACCTTCTATATATTACATAATATGTATATATATATATACTATATTTAAAGAACCTAGATTAGTTTTTAGAGTATTTCAGTAATGCAACATTACTTTTTACTTAAAATGTGGCATCTTTCACATTAAAAAATAATCTTAGCTTCAATTATGATTATCATGAGGTTATATTTTATACCAGGAACAGTATGTTTCCTTACTATGTTTACAAGTTTTATACAAGCTTTAATTAATTTTTGAGAGAAAAGTATTTTTAAATATACCAAACTTATAAATATAGCCCCAAACGTACACTTCAATCTTAGAATATAATTTTAACACTACCTTTTGAATGAATATTGCTAAACCTCTCTTGGGAAATAACACAATACTAGACACCTCCGCGGACTAATAACAGAAAAGACGACTGTATTTTAACTTGCCCTGACTTTACCTACAGTATTGATCCTTATACTTATTTTCGAATGGTTAGAAATTAGAATGTTCAACCTGGGATATATAAAGGTAAAAATACTAAATTAAATCATAAAATATACTATATTGTTTCATTACAAGCTAAAGTAGAGAACAATTTTTTTATTACTTTTTACTTAATTTCAGTATAATTATTAATTAATTATTTTTGGGAACTCGCAAGGCTCGCGCACTGCCGGCCTTTTAAGAATTAGTACGCCCTTTTTTTGACGGACCCTAAATCAAATTGGTTCCAAAATACTACATTCGGCAGCTGATTCCACATAGAGGTGATGCGTGGCAGAAAGGAAGAAACGCTCAGTTGTGGAACGACAGACGTCAAGGTCAATGGAATTTTCTAGACGATGATGAATCCCAGCTATAGGAATTAAATTTATTTATATCTAAATTCAGTATAAATACAGTAATAATTAAAATTACATTTAAATAAAAACATATCATACTGATTTCAATCTTACATTGGACATGTATTTATTTTCATTTAAAAGTATTCCCAAATTTGACACATTGCACACTTATATTGAATAAAAAATGATAACAACACACAACAACTATTAGTTAGCAACTTTCCCTGCAACCACATTGCTAATATATGATTGTAAATTAAGTATTTAAATATAAACTCCACCTCTTTGTGACATATGTCCCGTTGGTAAATTAATTGGCAATTACTATTTATCGATATCGTCCAACATTGAGAGCCAAGTAATTATCAATGAAGTAGGCTTTACAGGCCTCAATTATAATAATTGACAACTTTGTATTAATCAAGCGATTGGAGAACCGCAATGGGGAGGGTCAAACAGACCGACAGGACATATATGTCTACACGTTTATAGTTTTTGATACAGATACCAAATCAATCGTTTAATATAATAACATTTTATACGAGAGTGCAACAAAATACTCGCATTTGTATTCTCTGTGTTCTGCTTCTACTCTTTTGATCATATACACAATCTTACACACACATTATGACAGAAATAGAAGTAAATGTTACTGTTATGTTCACACTTTTAACGTATGATACACTAAAGATATTGTGAGTTATTTCATCTCTTGTGGAGTAAAGTGTAAAATATAATGACAGTCCTTAAAGCAGTAGATTTTTTTTTACATATAACAGGTGGCATTGCATGCATTGGCATGGTTTACGGGCAGAAGGCTGGTGTCGTCTGCCCATAAACACTCATATTGCCAGAAGGCTCTCAAGTGCGTTGCCGGCCTTTGAATACGCTCTTTTGAAGAACCCTAAGCGTAATTACTTCGGAAATACTTCAGCGCCATTAAGCCATTTTACCTCTGTAGAACTGGCAGTAAATGTATGTTACCTAAAATACTAATATATTATATTCATGTTTGACTCATCAAGGTGCATGAATTTTTTTTGGTTATTAAACCAAGAACTTCACAATCTTCCAAATCTCATACATTAAAACCTGCGATTAATTGAATAAAGTATTCGCCTGTCACATCTAGTATTAATAAGCTCCGCGCGGTTTCCGGCCCAATAATTGTGAGCGATAATTTAACTTCGAATAGATGATTGCCAAGTTTTCGAACAAACCACGCTCCGAGGCCCCCGAAGCGTAAAGTACTGAAAGTTCACGTTTAATCGAATTAGAATGTCATAATTTGCTCTTTGAGTTTGTATCCAAACTTATTTAATAACTATCTTGTGGTCGCGGCTTCCTCATAAAGGGGTTTGTAATTATCCAAGGTAACCTCTGTTTATTTGTTATATCTGATACGACCTTCAACTGTTTGATGCGGCGGAGAGTTTATTGCCAGTTCTTCTCTTCCGTTCTACGCTTTTTAAGAAATTGCAGTATATGTAAAATTAGAAGCATTTAATGTCTATTTCTTTTTTTGACGTTCATAAGTGTACATTATGTTACCTATATGAATAAATGATTTTTGACTTTGACTTTGAAAGAAAGAGTGTGCTCCTGAAAGGTACCCCCCCTAAAATACATATCCATGGCCTGCGACGATGCTCGCTTGTCCAAATAAAAACTGCTGTTATTAAACAATCTTTTTCAAAGGATTTTTAAAACAGAGAAGTTTTGGAATTATTAGCGATAGCTGTCAGTTATAAATCATGAAAGACTAGAATAAAAAATAGTTAATCATCGTTCTGAACGAACCTTCTACAGATGAAACAACTATATTTATGTTAAACAACTAATAATTCAATGAAACACATAACCTCTACACACCCTAAATGTTGATAGTATTATAAAGAAATCGGAAGCCGGATAGAGTAACCGGATACGGAAGTCCTATAAGTGACATAATTGTGTCAAACTACACGCACGATACGTTGTCAACTCTAAGCGAAATTATATATGCCGCCTTTATAAGACTAGTTTTAAGTACATATTTCGTCGTTGTATTTTTCTGTATTCATTTATGTAGTTTTTTTATAGATCAGGGGCAAACGGGCAGGAGGCTCACCTGGTGTTAAGTGTTACCGCCGCCCATGGACCCTCAATGTCAAAGGGCTCGTTCATTGCCGGAATTTTGAGAATTGGTACGCTCTTTTCTAACCTGAGTCGAATTGAGTTGGATTTTTTTAATAACCCAATTTTCCATGTCCATGAGCAACGGTATTACTTTACATCAGATGAGCCTCCGTTTGACACCTACAATAATTCTAAGGCAGGTTTGCTCACGATGTGCTTCAAATCAGACAGAAAATACATTGGTGAAAAATATAAAGCTCAAAACCACTTCATCTCTGATTGATAAGCACCATTCAAACGATTAAACAAAATATAAAATTTAATAAGTTTTGTCGTGTTTATTTGTCTGATAAGTTTTATGCAAAGGAGAAAGCGGAAAATTATTTTCTCCTGTTAAAAAACTTTACAATCTGAGTGAGCTTCACAAGAGGCCGTTGATAAAATTATCGAAGCAAAACAGATTATACTGCTGTCGGTACAAACATCGATTGGTAGGGATAGCAACATGATTATTGATTTTTTTACTTACAAAAATACATACAGTACTAAGGCAATACGATAATTTCAATCAAGGGCGTAGAACGGATGAGAAAAACTGGCAATAAACTCTCCACCACTCTTTTTAGTCTTTATTATTTTAATTTAATTTTATATTTAATCTATATTAATAGTTATTCCCAACTGGTGCAAGATTTCTGCAGTTTTGACCACTTGTGACTGACAATTTTCGTCAATTACATAAATCAGAGAGCACAGTTGTATTGCGGTACGATTTCAGGATCGCAAGCTTAACTGGACAACTTTGACCGATCAATCTGTCGGTATACGAGTTACTGTATTCTAGAAATAGCTGACTGTACACAAAACCGCGAGTTACGTGCCGATATCATGTCCGTAACCGGCGACCGCGGCTCGAAATTACGCGAATAATCCGCCGCATACATCAAACGGCTATTCCACATCGGCAGTACGGCATTATTTGCTAACCGATGTAATAATTATACTTCTAATTTGCGATTCAAATCAATCGTAAATTGTAAATGCGTTGATATATGTCTTACTAGCTGACCCGGCGAACTTTGTTCCGCCTTAATGGCAATAAATAAGCAGTTTGGGTTTTTTTATTGGAAAAAATACAAAAAAATTAAATACCTACATTAATCATTCATTATTATTTCTGTATTTTAGTACATAGGTTGCTCTTCACTTAAGTACCTTGTGATACACATTTTTTCATTTTTTGTTTTATTATCAGGCGCAAAAACAAACAACGCTGATGGTCTTCCGACCCGTGAACATGCCACGTATAATTGACCATGGGAAAAACATGAATGTTCTAGATTTAAACCACAAACTTTTAAGGATTGGCCTTGTGATTTGTTGATGGTCATGGCAAATGCAAGACGTATCGGAAATTGAAGTCTTTTAAATTCAAACGGCATATCGGTTGGGATCATCGGGATCCTCGGAATAAGAACTTCCTCACCTTTGAATTTTCCTATCATTATCGTAGCGTAAATTACATTGTTCTTCAATTTTCTAACCACCAAACGCATACCATTATGTAGTTCAGGTCATCTACATCTTTATTCTTTTTCTTCTTTTTTATCAGTAAGCAATGTAACTCTCATGTTTGTTGTCAGCTGCAGTTTCGTCACATAGCGCCATAGATTTGACGATTTGAGGCAAGCGTTTATTTCGTCGACAGCCGTAGATCTTGGAATTACTGGCAGTATTTGGCGGAAATCGCCAGACAGTAAAATCATTGCTCCTCCAAAACATCTCGATTCATTGCGTAAATCTTTTAATGTTCGGTTAAGTGCTTCCAATGCACGTATATGCGCCATTGTGCATTCGTCCCAGATGATGATTTTCGATGCCGCTAAAACTTTGGCCATTGCTGAGTGTTTTGCAATATTACACGTTGGTTCTCCAATAGTTTGAAGATTTAACGGTAATTTTAATTCTGAATGAGCCGTACGGCATCCTTCTAACAATGTGGCTGCTATTTCAGAAGAAGCAACTGCAACCGCTATGTTGGATCTCGCCCGAACAGTTGCTAAAACTAATGACATGAGGAATGTCTTGCCAGTTCCACCAAGGGCATCTAGGAAATATAAACCACCATTTTCATCATCGTTTGCCTTCATTAAAGTATCATAAACTTCCTTTTGTTGGTATTTCAACAGGGGTACATTCGTTTGAACTACTAAATCTAATTCCTGGTGATCATATTCACGTTCCCGTTCCAATACTCGATTAAATGCGTCATTCGACAACAACAACAAATAGAAACATTCATCATTCTTTGGATGAACTGTATACATACGACAATACCGAGTTTTATAGTTCTCTTCACTGTTTATACGAATGGGCAATAGCACTATCATTATAATTAAATTGTAAATTGTAAAAATAATTAAACGTATTTATTTAATAGAAATATTTTGAATATTGATTTCTTACAAATATCAAATTGTCATATATACGTCATTACACAGCTGTCATTATACGTCAATTACATAGCTATCATTTGCGTTTTATTATTCCAAGTCTGATTCTTATTTGTTATACCACTTTTTATAGTGACTGACGTTTCATGTCAAGTCCCACGGGAACGCTGTCGAACGGGATAAAAAGTATCCTATGTCCGTCTCCTGGCTCTAAGCTACCTCCATACCAATTTTCACTCAAATCTGTTCTTTCGTTCTTGAGTTATAAGTGGTGTAACTAACACGACTTTCTTTTATATATATAGATAAATGTTTTGACAGATTTTTTTCTAACTCAAACCTTTATTGCATTCCTTGGTAATATTTTACACATGATACGTTATAATTTATTACAATAAGGACCTTGGTTATCACAGCAATGTTGTGGAAGGACATGCTTCATCATTTCTATTCTTACAAGATACATTATTTATTTGCTTTGGCTTAACAACTTACATTATTAACATTATAATAAACTTAACTTTTATAAATGAAATTAAAGTCTATCGGTCAGATACTCTGAAACAGTGTAATAACACTTCCTATATAATAATTTCTTTGAAGATTTGGTAAACCTCCAGTCATTTGCTTCGCTCTATATATTTGTATTGAGGAGATCAACGGACATAGGTGGAACCAGTCGGCCTTTACGAGAAGGCCTCAGGGAGTAAAGGGCCTTTGTATCTTCCCCTATTTTAAATTTATCAGGATACTTACGAATTAATTTACATGCTTCAAGAAAAATGGGCGTACCAGTTCTTAAAAGGCCGGCAACGCACTCGCGAGTCCTCTGGCATTGCGAGTGTCCATGGGCGGCGGCTTAACATCAGGTGAGCCTACTGCCCGTTTGCCCCCTTATATATATATATATATATATATATATATATAGATGCTAGGTATAAATATATGCTAGGTAGGGTAGGAACTTTGTCTAAGATATTAGTCATATTATCTTTATGGTTATGATTCTACTGAACGGGTGTATGTCACTGAACTCCTCTTCAACGACTGGACCGATTTGAATGATGTTTGGGTGGCGCCTTGGATGGATTAGATTCACAAATCAGCATAGATGGCGCTGCCGTCGGTATCTAGATTATTTATCTTTACAGCTAATAAACAGCTGGTATATTTGTAAATCTTTTGTGCATGTGTTCGTAAAAAAAACTCCTAAACGGCTGGACAGATTTTGATTATTTTGTGTGTCGAGAATGTTTTACATTATTTGATAATTTTTTTATGTAAGACAACGTCTTTCGGATTTCGGCTAGAAAAGATTATATAATTTTAATAATCAGATTTATATTTTTATCTATTTCATTCTTTCATTTTTCTTTCCATATAAAAATACTAGTTTCTTTAATATCTTATATAAATATAATAATAAAAAAATCTAAATACATAATAAGTTCCAATTCAAAATCGATTAATGAATCCTACATAATTCGTAAGAAAACATTATAGTCTTTGCGAAGTTCCTAAAAACCGGTGAGACATTTCTCAAAGGACACACAAAAGAAACTCATCGACTCAACAATAACAAGAACCAAACCGAATACATGTCATTGTCTCTTCAATTACAACAGCCTTTGAGCCTATAAAAACCTTCGTTACACATCAAACAATTCAATAACCAACAAACCGAGACGCCAAATGGAAAATTCAACCAATGAAAGAAATTCCGCACGATGCACAACGACCGGTATAATTTGACCCGCGTGTTATATCCTCCCCGTCCACATTGTTCCTTATTTACACCACCGAACGGGTCAACATAACTGGTCGAATTTACCATATAGCAATTTATCAAACGAGGCGTATTGTTGCGTCCCCTCGCGTTACCTTTCCCCATTGCATTCTTTATTTCAGGCGATTGTGACCTCAGAATTAATGTGTATAGGGGTGATATTTCTTTGATTATTTCAAAATGAATTTTCTTATTAAAAATCTATAAATATCTTGAGCGCAGGTGATGTTTTCATTAAATATTTTCAGCATGTTTGTATCTTTGCATAAAAGTATTATGGCTTTTTCGTTTGATATTTTTTGGGGAAAACGCTTACAGTAAAATTTATTACCATTGCTGATAATTTGATATATTATATAATTTACATTTCGTAAAATTAATGAAAGGGTATAAATGTTATTTTAAAAAGGCCAACACACTCGCGAGGGCTCTGGCATTGTTAGTGTCCATGGGCGGAGGGTATTACTTAAAGGAGTCTGTGCCTGTTTGCTCCTGATTAAAAAAAATTATATTTAATATGCGCGTTACACGGGTGCGTTAGAGTGGGACAGGACGCATACTGCGTTTTCACATCTCTCTGACGAGATCAGTGACGTAGCGTAAGCGCGGCCGGTGCAGCGTTAGAGTGAGACAGACTATATATGAGTGTTAGTCTGAGTCTGGTATAGTGGAAGATAAAATAAAAAAAAATGAATAAATAAAAAATAATAATAATTGCATAAGTTGTTAAAAAATTCTATGCAACAGCTTTACTCTGGCAGGCCCCAAATACCACACGTTTTTTTATAATTATATTTCTTTTACCGTGGGATAAGATAAGAGATTTGAGATTTGATTTTATTATTAAATATATAGACAGACTTCTAGTATATTTTTTTAAACATAAACTAATCTACAATAAAACTTTAAAAATTTCACAAATTACCGCCGCGAAAAAAGAAATAAGAGAATAAAGAAAATTTCCCAATAACACCGGAACAAATAAGCCGAAGACAATATTACAAAAGGAGGGAATAAAGGCGAGGTTTCAATAATAAATTATCAAAGGACCTTTCAGTCAGTGACGGAGGTGTGAACCGTCTTCCTTGTAAGTTTGGTACAAGTTATAGGCGGAAATATTCAGCGTCATTCGGATAAATATGAGTTCAAATTTCGTCGGCTCCACAGTTTTTCAGAACCAGACATATATAGAGCAACCTTATTTTATGTAATAGGAGGCAAACGGGCAGGCTCACCTGATGTTATACATGGACACTCACATTGCCAGAAGACTCGCAAGTGCGTTACCGGCCTTCCTAGAATTGGTATTGGTGGTTTATTTTCTTGAAAGGCCCTAAGTTAAATTGGTTCGGAAATACTTCAGTGGGCAGCTGGTTCCACATAGCAGTGGTGCCCGGCAAAATATGCTTAGAAAACGCTCAGTATTATAACGACTATATCCTTTTGCAGTTCAAATAGGGCAAAATTAGACGAAAATATTCATCGTGTAGAATAAAATGAAAAATAATTTTCATTTCTTTTAAAAAACAAATATAATAACACGCACACAAAATACTCACAAAGAAAGAAACTTAAAATCGCCGTATAAACATTATCAAAGAAAGCTTAGTGCTACGTTTGTGAATATGAATGAACATCTTATATTCACAATTCTGGCTACACTAACTTAAGCTATACTTGAGAATGACACGTGCGAGATTCTAATTTCAATTTATAAACGTCAAAATCAGAAAAATATCTCGAATTTCCCTTTTTCACTTCATTCACTTCATTCACCAAGTACTTTTCACGGAAATACTAAATAGTGATATTTCCGCATACGTTTTATAGACTTCATTCCCTTGTTACCTTTCTAGACCTCATTTGTCTTTGACTTACCGAAGGATTTTTTTATAGAACAGAGGGCAAACGGGCAGGAGGCTCACCTGCTGTTAAGTGATACCGCCGCCCATGGACACTCTCGTTGCCGGCCTTTTAAGAATCGGTACGCTCTTTTCTTGAAGGACCATAGGTCGAATTGGTTCGGAAATACTTCAGTGGGCAGCTGGTTCCACAAAGTGGTGGTGTGCGGCCTTGAAAAACGCGCAGTTGTGGAACGGCGGAAATCAAGGTGATACGGGTGGAAATTGTTTTCTGCCTGGTATTTTCCATGGTAAATGCGGTAGAAGATGCAGAGTGACCCCACATCTCTACGCAACGCCAAAGGATCAAGCCGTTCGGAGAGAGATTGGTGTATATTTTTATAAAGAGATCCAACATAATATGCCAGTATCCACAAGTTGTTTAGTTTACGTTACAAATTGAACGTTTGCCAAACACAATCTACAACAGTTTCGTAGTGCGCTAACTTTGTTTCATATTTTCTTTTTATTACGAACGCGGTGCATGCTGCATTTAATGGAGAAAACTATTGCATCTTTATTGTATTAAGATTTAAAAATATTTTTAATAGATAAAACATCGTGTATGCGATGATTAAGGATTATAGGTGAACAGTAGTACATAAAGTTATTAATATGTAAGTGAGTAACTAATTTGCATTAATTTAAGCACTGCATAGATAACTTGTATGATACTGAATAGATAGATAGAAATAAATAGCCAAACAATATTTCAAAGATAAACATACTTATACGCGTTTCCCGTTCTAAGTTTTGTACCTATGTACCATTAGTTAAATAGTATTATATACTTATGTAGATAATTTATACTTATACAACTCAAAGGTTGTATAAGTATAAATTATCTGTATTAAAATTATCTGTGTAAGTTTTGAACTTTACAGTGTTCTTTAATAGGGTAAGATATAGAATATAAGGAATTGAAGGAAGGTAGTTCAATCGCATCTCAAAAGCCTTTCTAAATTATATATATATTAATATTTAACAACTTAATATAATGGATAGAACTTAAATACTCATAGAACTTAAATGATAGGTTTAAAATGTAATGTAAAGGTATTACTTATAATTTAAAAAAAAGCCTGCCATAAAAATTGTCCACCTGTGGGCCGTGAATATTGGGAATATTTACGCTTATTCAAAAATATATCAATTAATCTTCAGCTATTAAATTTTGTAACAACCACATTGCAAGCAATGTTAAAGTCAAATCTGAACTAATGTGCTCTATGTATGTTGAACCTAAATAAAAAATAAAATGAAATGAACCGAGATCAAAAAATCACATACAAAAGTGCACGCTCAATGTGAACCTAATTTCTCTCGGAAGAAAATTACTCCTGAAAACTTCGCAATATTTCTCATACTTTTATAGCTTTTTTCGTTTTCACAAACGTTTACTTAAACTCTTTAATAAGACACACGTACGACATTCAACCTTGTTACATCGGCATACGATTTAGAATCAATCACCGTGAAATTGCTTCCATAATATTACAGAAAACCGGCAATGGCGCGTTTGAAAGAAAATCATTCTTATTAAATATTTTCTTCTCAATAAAATCGCTCGTCCGCGCGCGTTAAATACCTGACATTCCTCACGATCATAACCGTGGAAAATTGGAAATAAATGAAAAATACTAAGAAATATTGAGATTTTCTCCCTAGCTGCCAACAATTCAGATAGCACAGTATTATTGCGTCAGTACAACGCTAAACTTATTTAAATTACAAACGTTTCAAATAAATATATTTACAAGCTCGGCGTCATTACATACAAATTATTTAAAAAGTCTGTGATTTTACGTGAGTGTATCTTCTTTCAATAACAAAAATAGTTTTTACATGAAAAAGAAGCTAATACAACTATTTGGTCGAATTCTTACCATTTGTGAACCTTCTTCATGTCAGATATCATGCAATTTATGCGATATTTGAAAAACTGCTAAACTCTTTCACTTCTTAATGATTTCAAGTTTATCTTTACACACGTAATACTTTAACTTTATATCAGAGATTTTCCAATTAAGAAAAACGAGAATGACCATATAAGTTTTATGCTATACAAAGCGGCTGTTTAATTACAGTTTACTGTGTTTAATTATTCTGTGGTTTAGTAATAAAATCGTTCAATTGCATAGAACCATTAAACCGGATACGCTAACTAGGATCTAATAAACTTATAATTGTTATTAACCGTGAGATCCGACAATGATCAATGGGACTATCAATTTATTTTCTCGTTATTTTTTATTAAAGCTTTCGTTTGATAATATATTTTATACTTGACTATATATACATGGTAAATAATGGTAACAAAATTATTTATTTGGCACAAAAACTTACAAAATTTTAGTTTAAAGTGCGTTTAAATCAAATCAAAATATGATTAATTCATATAGGTTTACTTTAAAAAACTTAATATAGACTCATGATATTCATTAAACAATTTAATTAATGATTCAAAATTTAAATTCATTTAGGGGAAGAAACAATAAATTCTTCGAGCAAGAAAGAGCAAGGAATAAATTCTTCGTGAATCGTTAAGATTTTTACAAAATATTTGTTAGCTCCTGTTTCTATATCATGCTCATCAAAACCTATTAACAGAGTAAGGTAATTAAAACAAAACTAAACGTTTAACCTCTATTAAGGCACGAAGAAACATGCAAAAAAAGACTGTATGTACTTATGTACACACGTTAGAAGTAGTAATACTTCTTTGGCGTATGGAAAAAAATAATTAAAATGCAGTAGTGATTAACGATAAATATTAAAATTAATCAAAAATATTTCATTTAAATAAATAAATTATTAGTAAATACTCAATCACCGTCGTATATGAAATTGATTTAAAAACACTAAAATAATATTTATTTCTTCACACTGTTTAATTGTACTGTTACGAAACACGCGTTCTAAATATAAAAAATACTAGAACAACTTGAACATAGTTATCGATTTTCATGCCACCTAGACCTAACTTTACGATGTCGAATTTAGGTGTTGGTGTGCGCGCGTTTCGTAAAAATGACTCTCATCATTTTTCCCCATCGCGCCAAAAGAAATATAACTTCAAAAGTTTTTTTTTATGTTTCTCACATGTTTGACACATTCTATATTTGGGCTTAAAAAAAATAAGATATATAATAAATGAATATGCCGCGCCTGGCCCGCGATAGACGCGAGTGGAACCGGAAGGAGGAGGCCTATGTCCAACAGTGGACAATCCAAAACTTAACTGAATGACGTTTTATCATCCCTAAATTTTAAAGTTTTTTGGAAATAAAGGCTATTATTATTATTATATTTGGGCTGGCTAAATATAACATCCAGATACAGTAGAAAAAATTGTCTAATGATAATTTTATTTGTATTATATATAGTACAATAGTATATACTTCTCAATATATGGTAAATAAATTACATAAGGATTAGGCATAGTACTTATTACCATGCAATAAGAACCATTTTAAGTCTAATTAAACGTTTTATACATATGTTTACACCCCAGCCCGTAATCCTATTAGCGAGCGACGATAAAATCTCAGGCAGCTTAATTGAATAGAGCCTTTGGAGGCTGTATTATATGACTAAATTTAATTAGATAAAATCTTTATCCTTGTCTATTAATTAGCGAAATAGAGGAGAAAAACGACATTGTTTGATGTGTTTTACGAGTAACAAATAAACCTTAATAAAAAAAATATTATTTATAATATGTTCAGAAGTTTTATTGAAAATGAAGAAAAACACGTTTAGTTTCTGTATTAAAAAAACTGTTTTATATAATTGAAATATTATATAATTATAAACCGTCAAATGAAACTTATCGTATCATATGTTACTATTCTAAAATATTGGAAGGGGTAAAAGTTTAACATAATATGTATTTTAATAACGACTCAACCTTTAAAAATGAAAAAAACATGACAATATTCATACGAAATTTCTAAATATCTAAAAAAATCGGTTGTCTGTAAAGCCGTGACAACGTCATAAGAAAATACTGATGGAATGGTTCTACTAAGAGCGAGGTAACGCCGCATACTTCAAGAGTTAGGTAATGCCGTATGCGTCATCTTTATTCGTGCATGCAGCCGGCTCCATCAAATTATAAGACGTTATCACATCAAAAGTAAAAAATCAACATCGTATGCTATAAATTTGTTATTATTTCGACACAAGGGAACTTTGCAACCGGGACGTAAGGTCGTAAAGATTCTTCTTAACCTTCCGAACTACCATGGCAAAGACTGGCGTAGCTGTTTTTCACCATCGTCTAGTGTAAATTAATTTGCAACGGTGTTAAATTTAGAGAACAATTTTGTTTTATGACAAATAGGGTTTTCAGTTACCTTTTCCTTGTAATGTTACGATAATATGCGTGTTGCACACCTATGCCCTTGGTCTATAAAAAAAGTATATAACATTTTTATCTACGTTAATCTTTATCGCGCAAGAAAACTCAACGGCTAGTATTGAATAAATTAGATAAAATTTCTCAATATTAGGGATAACTCCAGCATCAAACGTTTGGAATACTTAAATATTTCCAACTCCGTACAAATAGAATTGACCCCAGGAACTTCGTGAAACTCGATTATGTCGTTCATGGGATTTTCGCCTTTAAGTTAATAGTCTAAAGGCGAAGATCCGCCGAGTGGTGTGTAAATAATTCGGATGCCCGAATAAATAAAGCGAAAGTTGAAATGAAGATCTAAAAATATCGAACAAACTCGGTTAAAATTAACTTTACAATTAGGTTAATAGGTATATAACACTGAAGAGTAATTTCGTTGGGTAAAATTTTAAATGTTAATATTATACAAACTTTCAAAAGTTATGAAATCAAATCGTTGCCTGTTAGAGGACATCCTGCTGCACTGATTGAGATCTGATCAGTCCAACGCCAAGGTTTCCTCATTCCCCTGGACGACAAGGCGTTCTATGGACCACCATGACGATATACGTGCCCAAAGTGAGAATGCAAGATTGTACTGTTGAAAACAGGCGCTGCTTAATACCGTTTTCTTGAAGTATCGAAACGTTTGTATGAAACTCGTCCACAAAATCCCAAGCATTCTCCTCCACCACATTTCCAAAGCGTTTATTTATGAGAATTAATTTCGGGTATTTTATTCGGTTACTCTAAACATTCAATTAAATTCCGTCAAATTAAACATAATACTTTATAGACTGCAATAAACCAGAATTCTTATCACGACTGACATCGCATATTTTTAAGGCCCACTTAAAAGGGTCGTGAAATGGCAAGCAAAGCTACCGTATAAAATTATGGCTACTATTAACTTGGTAGTCACGTGCGTCTCATTTGACTCGTCCACCCCAAAACCCCAATATTAGGACGAAAAGGCCCCTTTTACGAAACTTATTACCAGTGCTATTACATCTGGGATGAGAAAAAATAATTTAAAATTAGAATTCGCTGTTTCACTATTTACCTACATACAAAATCATATAAAACAAGGAAGGCTGTGTAAAAATAAATTCACAGCTATTTATTTATTGCTATACCTTGATATCTAATGGTTATTTTTCTTATCTTCTTATCTTTCTAATCATGCCCATTAAAACGGCACTTATGAAAGTCAAAATTACAAAGTTAAAGTTTTTTTAAAATACTGCAAATAAGACTGCGGGACACCCAAAAAGGGCAGTCATAGACACCTGTTTTAAGTGGGTGCGTTGCCGGCCTTTGCGGGAGGAGTACACTCGAATTTTGAAATTAAAAGTTAACAATATTAAAAAAAAATCTCTAGCTTCCTTCCAAAAGGAATAAATAAAATTTCATATGAAGAAGTGGCAAGAAACTCCATATTTACTCTTTTAAAATGGTTTTTGCAATATTTTATATACATAGATTTCATAATTGTATGTAACGACTAGGTACTCAGAATGAAAAACTACCAAACTAAAATTTAATAGGCGAATTATATTATAAAATCAATGCAGTAGATAAATAAATCTAGATGCATTCTGCTCACTTTTACATTTCATTAATTGTATAGACAATGACTATAAATGTGTCTCTTAATTAAGGAGTTCAAGGAAAGATGAAAGTCCTAATTTATTTTACATATTATAATTTTCCAAGAAGTCCGAACATTTCTTAGAAGCAATTTCACTAGAAATCTTCGTATAAAATCTGCACAATATCTTTTAGAACAGTACGGCTAATTAGTTGAAAAATTCGCTCAGAAAAATTATAATTAGCTCTGTGCTTGAGGCGACTCGTTGACACGCTGTATCAAAATATGATATAGCAAACATTTTATTCTCCATTCGGAATTAAAAACAGGCATATTAAAAAAATGTTTATAGTTATTAAAATTATTCATACAATATCATTGACACCCCAGTCATAGAAATCCCGTCAGTTTTTTACTCACGTTGTCATTTAAAAAATTTGAAATATTTTCAACTCATTATACATTAAAAAAATATATATTGCTAAGTATTTTTATATGTATTTATTTATATCGCCTCTATTAACAATCAAATATACGGTATTGAAAGTTTTCTTAACCTACATAATGAAAATAAAAATAATTAAATCTAAATAAAATTAGTACAATGAATTTCCGAGTATTGTGTACACATGTATTGTACACATGTATTGTATACATATTCTTTAAGCCAGAAAACCAACTCTGGGGTCAACGGTACTATCTACCCTTTACTAGTACTAGCACTTTTACCCACGTCCCAACAGCCTCTACTTTAAAGGAAACAAAATGAAAGTTGTAGGAAAGACTCTCATAATTTATTTTACGGTTAATACTAAAATATATAAGCAGATTCAAGATACATCTACTTTCCAGCGATGGCTTCTGGCAGTTATACTTCCATTTCCACAATTTAAATCTAAATACATCAAATGATCAAATTAAACGTCAACTGTCTTAAAAGGCCGAGTATATGTATGAAAAGCTACCCTGACACTCCAGTACTTCGCTATGAAACACATGACACAATATCGCGGTGTATACTAAGTCATTATTACTAAACAACTTAATCTCGAGGGATCATGTTACCGGGCCGGAAATTAATGTTACCCAAAGATGTGCATACATAATACCTGTGCCAATCAATCTGCAACCCTCTCGTTACCAACCCCTTTAAGGTTATTTGAGTAATCCTGTCTTGGTGTAGTTAAACTATCTATTAAATACGGCTTCAATCGCACCTTTGACTTATCAAAAACCATTTGATACGGTTCTTCATACGATGAAGTACCACAATGTTGCTAATGTAAAATTGGTTACGTTATACAAAAACATACCTTAGTATGGACCAATATGAAAGAAACACCCGCAGAGGGTAAAGTACTAGAAGAGCGTACATAATCAACAAAAGCGAACATAAAATAACATGTAATACCATATAACTAAAATGAAGTACAATCTAATAATAATTATATAAACAAAAATACCTATAATAGATCTGGTTAATAAGTTACAATTATTATATATAAGTAAATTATGAGGCTGATGAGATTTTAAAGGAAATTTAAAGACTGAGATAATAATTAATATAAAGAGGTTAGGAGTTCTAAAGATACTTGCCCAATAAAGGAGGAGTGATAGAATTCAGTATTATGATTAGGTGTTTCAATATTTAGATTGACACGGGAACGCAATCAAACTTATTGCCAGAGAGGAATATAGAATTTTGAATTGAGTAAGTAATCATTTATTTTCTTAAGACAAATTCAATCATCTTAAAATATAATTCGACTTACACTATGGACTTCGATAAAAACATTTGGCACTTGGGGACTGCCGTGGTAAAGCATTGCAAGCATTTTTTATCAACTTATGCAATTATAATTATTTATTTACGCAGTATATATATTTTCTTTGATATTATTTTAATCTACCACTCCAGCACTCTACCAGACTTATACTACCATGCTTATTTAGTGTGTACTCTAACACCGGCTGCATCCGCCACGCTTACGCAACATCGGCAATCTCGTCAGAGAGAGATATGAATATGCAGTATGCGTTCTGTCCCACTCTAACGCGTATTAGCCACACCTATATTACGTCATCGTGTGTTAGGTTTATTTTCGTTACGGAATTTCTTGTTTCGGTCGTCACGCTCAAAGCCTGCGATGAAAGCTATGCAATAGCTCAATATTTAAGTTATTATTTTAACACCTTAACTGAAGCGCTTTCAAAATATAAACGATGAGTCTAACAGATCAAGTTAGTTTATTCAGCGTTGAACACGTTGTTATAACAGTTTCTAACATAAATATCATTTTCTCTCCGACATTAATAACATTTCAAACCATCTCAAAACAATTAATGTAGAAGGACCCTAAATATTTTCTTTGTTTATAAATAGGTTCTAAGATATTTTAAGATGTTTATTTAATCTTGTCAACAATAAATTTGTAAAAACATGTTAACAATTAAAATGCGTTAACAAGTATATTAGCAGGTCAAAGTTATTGTTTTTAATTTGTATATTTGTTAAAAAAAAGTCTAAACAAAATGAATATAAACAAAATGAATATAAACAAAAGAAAATACTCAAAAGGGCGTTCTCATTATGTATTGATATAAGGTTTCTTGACTTTCGCAAGGACGAAATATATAAGCAAAAATATTAAAGGCAATTCATCAAAGCGATCTGGCGATGCAAACAAATAATAAGCCTATACGACGAACAAGAATCATTTCACGGCTGAGACAATATAACATGAATAATCACTCTCGACCTTTGTTTCAAGAACTTAATATAACAATATATATAGGTAACGGCGGTGGTAAAGCTTATTTTATGCTTTGAACTTTTCCTAACTGAAAGCAATGCTAGACAATAAAATTAGAAGTTCTTTAAAAAATGGATGTATTAGGTTATACTTCGATTACCGATAGACAGATAATAATTTTAATATACAAACCACATTTTTCTAGCTAACACAAAAGTTTAATAAATATCTACTACCCTTAAAAATTAAAATAAATATTCACGAAGATTACAAGACATCAAAAACAAAACGTAAAAAATGATAATAATAATATTGAAAATAATATTTTTACACGTAATAAAGCGAAATTTTTCCAAAAACTTGCAATGCTTCACTACAATCTTTTACTGTGTTACATTAGTAATATTAAGAAAACTTACGGTGATTCATGAAGGTTCGTCGTACAAATTTATTAGTCTAATAACGTGATGATTATATATAGATCAAATACTATTTAAGTATTAATATTTTTAAACAAAATAATATTTTTTATTTTTTAATCTTACATTAAATACATTAACAATGGAGTGTAGTCCAACGTATACTAAAATTTAGCATAAATGGCAAATTTCTTCCTTTGATATCCCTTATAATTTTGTAAATTAAAATTTACACCTCAGTACCAATATTATATAACTTTGCAGTTAATATAGGAAAAATCGGGGTTCAAGCCTTTACCTAATTAATAACCACAAAATTCCACCCGCTGTAAACCTATTATAATAAATATGATAAAGGCATTTTGTCTTTAGGTGTAGCATTTATTAGGTATGCGAGGGCTGCCGGTTCCCAATAAAAACATTTCATAGGTCGCATTAAAACAGTGGCGAAAGTAAACGCAGAATAATCAATACGGTGCCCCGCGCAGGTATAGCGCGCCGCCCGCCCCGCCGCCCGCCTACCACACACCCGCTTACACTTGCCATAGATTAAGAAACAGACTTGCTGAATCTACTACACCTGTAGGTTTTCCTTTGTTACAATAAGTACTAAGTTACTACTTTATTTATGTTTTGTAATAAATAAATACAATAAAATCTGCATAAATACTTTATGACGATAAAGAATTTATTCCGAAATTAAAATATGTATATTCAGGATGTTATTTCTAAGAAACCACAAATATACTTAAAATAGCCCAGTGTTGTCTAAAACACAGCCCTAAACACAATTATTATAAGATTTAAGATTATTTTTTATCAGCAAGAGGCAAAACCGAAACAGATAACCGGTACAGGACAGCAAAAATTAACAGCTATACGCCACATACCATCCATTTCTTTTCTTTGTATTAAATCTATAAAAACGTCTTCATATAAACCTATCCTAACTTGTACACAAGGTTCCACGTAAAGGGCAATAGTCTTTGACCAGCCTCCAGTCAGCGTGTTGTCCAAACCGATTGATGCCGAGTCGCAATGCTGAAATGAATTTCTGTTTCATCTAGGATACAGTTTATTTCTCATAACGACAACATTAACAACATTAACAACATTATTTTCTTTCCTATGTTATCGACAAACAAAACATAAAAATACACAAAAATCAGTCAACAGACAAATTGAAAAGAAATCCAATAAAATTAGGCAATTATAATTACGCAATGATTACATAAAAATTAAAAAATAAATTTAAGTCAAAAGACAGATTAGGAAGACACATTGAATTAGGCAATCATTGATTATATAATGATTAACAGGTATTTTACTGGTAATACTTGCTTTTGCTAGATAAATACATCATAAAAAACACATTAAGTTATTTAATAAAGAAAACTCCTAAACTAAACTGATAATAACTAAAATGAAATTATTATTAGTATTCGACACACACAGTCTATTGTTTAATTACGTAAATATATGTAACAAGTTATACTGGATTGTTTAAATCAATTACGTATATAGTTTTTAATTTTATATGAAATAAAAATTTACATTATAATAGATGAAATACTGGAACGTAGGATGGCATAGTTTTGCTCTTTCGCGAATTTTGTAAACGTTTTTGACATTCATAAGCATGCCTTAAGTCGCATCTAAACTGAATAAATAAATTTTGATTGATTGATTGATTGGAACATCGTACAAAACCGAATTAGCCATTGCTTTCATTGTTATGTCTTGTTGTATTAATAACTAGTAAAATACAGTAATCATACTAAAAATATATAAAGTTTATACTTATAAATTGCGATATCTGTTAATAGCACACGACCTTGGCTTAATTACGGCCTGTCAAAGGTGATAGATGAGATAATAACTCATCCGTGCGAAAGTATTAACATTTGGTGTTGGCACGACGTGACATACATTCGCGTGTTAATATATACACACATATAGATATATGTTATATTCCTTAACAATTATAAATCAGGTGAGCCTCCTGCCCGTTTGATCCGTGTTCTATAAAAAAAAAAAATTTTTGGAATAGCAAATTGGGGATTAAAATTTCCTACTCCTACTAAAACACTCCACTTCTAATACTCGTCGTATTTAGACTAAGTTTGATAACAGTTAGAATTTTTTTTATAGAACAGGGGGCAAACATTAGCAATTGTACATTTTAATATACAATTGCTAATTACTAAAAAACTTTAAATATATTGGTATACATAACCTAAACACCTTTTTTATAGAACAGGTTTATACTTTATTTTATTTAACATAAAATAAAGTATAAACCGTTAATAAGAAAAAATAGTAACAAAATACTTTACTAGTTGTGTTAAATCCATACCATTTATATTTCTAAGCGAAGTTTTAATAAACTTTACGACTGAATAATTCATCTATAAGCCTTCTCCATCTTTTAACTACGGTCATTTAACGTAGCGTAGAGTTACGTAACTGAACGTAAATATCCAAACATTAAGCTCTTCATAAAATATACATTAGGTAAGAGTTCGCTTCCACTATCGACTACACCTACACATAAACATTCAGATACACATAGACCAGGAGATGAACATATATAGTACATACGTTTGTGCACATTAATTTAAGAGTTTATTTATTTCGTAATCCTACAGCTTATATATATATATAGCTATAAACAATTTTACTACAGACAAATTATAATACATACAAAAAGTTTAAAACATTTTTGATTTTTTCCGGAATTAAGGAATACATAATTCGGTATCGTTATGTGATGCTTTTTATATGGAGTATGGTCACGATGCAGGCGATATATGGATTCTAAATACACTTTGAAACCTATTTCGCAGCGACGAAGCAATTCAATTAAGGTTTCTTCAAGATAAGATCAATTATTAAAAGGCCGGTAACGTACTCGAGCCATCTCGCATTAAAAGTGAACATTGGCGGCGGTATAGCTTAACATCAGGTAAAGCTGCCTGTTTAAAAAAAAATTAAGCAAAATGGCAAATGTGCTATTCTTATTCCTAATAAGGATTCCTTTCCAGTCATACTAAAGTACGTAATATTAGTTTCATCTTAGTAAACAAAGATTAAAATAAAAGCAACAGTTTATTATTTGTAAATTATTAACTGGTTAAAAATATAAAAAGGCCAGCGCTTACGCTATCTCGACCCCGGTTCATAGATGGTGAAATATGAGTGGAGTTGAGTCGGTAGCTTATTGAATTATCTACTTATCTCTCCATTGTTTCGAGGTTTAATGAATGGACCTCTACGTAATTCTACGTGGGGCTACGCGCTACGAAATTCGTTGCTTTATGATGACTATATGGAGTGTGACAAGTCCTAGTTACTTCCGTAGTAAGGGCTGTAATGTAGAAATATCAAAATACTATTCTTTACTCTACTAACAACATTATAAAACAAAAACACGAATGTTTAGTACTAACAAGAACTTTAAATATTAACCTCGTTTTTTAAAAGGCTATACCACGTTTCGCACCAAAAGATAAAAAAAAATCACAGGGATTTTTAATTCATCTACACTACATCTTAAATTGTTAAAGATATTGTATTATTTAGTTAATTCCTTATTATATGAGCCTGTACATATTGACAATAACATTTATAATATAAAATAAAAAAATATTCCACAGACACAATAACAGAAGAACACATTTCAACAAACACAAAGTCTACTTCAAACACTTTACCACAATATAACATTTCTAATTTACCATTTCCATTAACGTTTTTAATTCTCATCTCTCTTTGCGTGTGAAGCGAGGCCGCAAATGGATGAGTTACACCGAAGCCTCATCGAAGGCGTCATTATGAGACACAGCTGCACAATTTTCCACCTCAGCAAGTGATTAATTAAGCTTTACGACTGTACAGTTTCCTAAGATTGAAAGATGAAATAAATTGGACTTTAAGCTTGTGGTTTGAGTTGAGGAAACAATTTGACATCATTATCTATCGTCTGGCTTCGAGGCTGTTTTGGGTTCATTAACATAAATGTCAGTTTATTGGGTTTAGATTTTTATAAATCATCTTTAATAAGCTATTTATTATATTTACAGACAGTGAAATTTATAATATATTAGACATATATTGTTAAAAAATTAATTATGAAAACTAAAATACAACAGTGTTTTTATCTGATATCATTGGTAAATTTTTGATAATTTGCTTATAAGATAAGATAATATATCTTCTTTTTTTTCTTCACTCACAGTGGTTGCTCGAAAGCGATAAGGCCGCCAGTTGCTCTCATTTTCGTTAAATTATGTTCAATTTTTAATGTAATGAAGTGTTAATAAATTTATAAATAAAACAAATCTTTATATATAATGAGACATACATAAATGTATAATAATTTTAAAAAACATTTTGCTGTTTATAAAAAGAGTTTAGGGTAACGATTTTTTCTTTCATTAATATACAACTAATTTACTTGAAAACGCACAAATCTTAAAATATATATTTCTTGTGTGCGTGTGTATGTGACTGAACTCCTCCTAAACGACTGGACCGATTTAGACGAAATTTTTTGTGTGTGTTCAAGGGGATCTGGGAATGGTTTAGATTCACAATTTTGTCCGCTGGACAATGTTTTTTTAATTAATTTTCAATTTATTAGTTGTTGTTGATTTTGGAATGTTTTACATTGGATCCGACAGACGGCGCTACCATCGCAGTGTCAAATTTTAAATAATATTCGAATTTTAATTTTAGTCTGTCCCGAAATTTAAAAAAAGTTTTGTTATCATTGTGTTATATCGTGTGTGACCATGTGCTGGATCGTTAGATTTGTCATAACATTTAAAAAATAATTTTCATCAAAATGGCTTATTAAAAATTGAAATTTTGAAATTAAAGACGTATAGACAGGACAAGGTCTGTCGGATCCGCTAGTATAACTATATTTTGCCAACCGGCGAAAGCTTGTCGTAAAATCTCCAAATTGTGAATAAAACAATTTTTCCCCGCGAGCTCCAAATATAATCCCTCGAACCCCCTCCCCTGGGGACATCCTGAGCCCCATCTAAAATATCCCCTGTTCAAAACTATTCTGGATTAATCCCCCAATTGAACAGAGGTATTTCCTGAGACAATAATCGATTCTTATTTACCGTATTGGGGATCGGTTACAATTTCTTTTCATGTCATTCGAGCGAAAACAACAAGGCTTTTTTAGGATAAAGATGTTCAAAGGGAATTGTCAACGTATCGATATATTTAAAGTATGTAAAACGTCTTTGAATTTTAATGATGATTTTTCTGTATAACCTGTTCGCAACATCGTTTACGGAGACGGGAATGCCTTTTAAAGAGCTTAACGTAAAAATAGACATTGTTGACTTTAGTTTACATTATTTTCTCAATTGTTCCCTACCTATTTAAGAACGTACTATATCAATCTCGTGTAATCATAGTATTGAAGAGACGCGAAAAATATAATTTTACGCAAAATTAATTTTATAAATTTTTCATGTCTCATCCATCCCTTATGTAAGTATTACAATAAATTACAAAGATTTTTGTATAATACCAACTTGTTAAAATTACACTTAGGCATGGTTATAGAAGGTAAATTGTCGTACCTTCAACCAAAAATATACAATTCTCACAAATCGTATATATGTAAATAAAGTATTATTTAGCATGTGACATAACAATAAAGCTGCTCAAATATCAGCTAACTGATATTTAGCTCACGTATGCATCCTCAGGTAGGTGCTCGCCATATTTTTGCGTCAACACCGCATTTATATGATAATGCGGCATTCGAAACTGATCCGAAACTTGCCGGGATGAGTCCCCGAAAAATTCCCAACTCGTAAATCTAATTTCGACGATATTTGCTCGCAATTTCTCGTTTTGTTTGAGTATTGCTTTCGTTATATATTTTATAAAATCGCACCAAGCCTTTTACGTGAAAATACATACAACGACATAATGAGAACGTTTTTGTTTGATTTTGATTGGTCAGACAGGGCTAATAATATGCTACAATGGACAAATCTTCACAGAACAAAACACTAATGAATCGCTGCATTATACGTTTTAACAAAGTTAGCTTTAACTTTACTTACTAATTCTCTTCTGATGACTTACCTGAAAAAGAAACATAGCTTGTTATTTTGATTTTTATAAAACTTAAATTATAAACTGTCGTACAAATAATACTTCTTCTACATAGTTTATTTCGAATACAATGCTTTGTAGCTTAAAGAAACAAATTTTCGCTTTGGTTAAGTGGCAGACTTCATCAAGAATGCAGTGTATTTATAATACTATATATATTTGGTATACTATATATTGTATAAAACAATATATTTTTCACTCAAAACAAACGTTTTGAGTGAAATAAAGTATTTTTTTTTAGATTTCTTTTTTTATAGAACAGGGGGCAAACGTGATACCGCCCGCCGCCCATTGACAGTCTGGGCTTTTATCTGTTAAAAATATAAAAATATAATTATTTTGTATTCAACACAATAATTATTAAATTCTTGAGTAGTATATTGTATAGGTGTACAAGTATACATGCGCTGATCAAAGATTTAAATTGGCGACCGGTAGACAGTACCGATGACCCCAGAGGGTTCCCCGCTCTGACAATTTAGGATACTCAGGGACCACATACTTATTAAATTTACTTTGGTATTTATTATATTTTTTTATATTTACCGCTCAGGTAGGATTTAATATATAAAACATTATAAAAATGATTGTTTTAATATTAAACATAAATATAATTTTGACATTTATACGCTGATAAATCTACGGAAAATTAGTTAATGTGCCCATAAATTTGTTATAAATAAAAATGAATATGTAACAGCTTAAACATTGCAATGTTTTCGGAGAACAACATTGACGCCTCGCCCCTTCGCGCCTTGAAGACACGACCGCATCGCTTCCCCGAAAAGGGGTACGGTTAATTTTAAAACCTACCTTCGAGGGCCACCGGATCCGCGATAAATTACATTAAACGGAAAATTAATTAAATCCGAAAGCGGACACGCCAAAACCTTTTCGAGGGAATTTAATAAAAATTCATAACTTTTTAAGAGTAGGCTCGATTGCGAACCTCCTTGAATTTAGGACGTAATTACAGTTACAATTTATTTTTATTTGCTTTCAGTTTGGAGCTTTATTGTGTACGGATTCTGTGTTAGTAATTCGTATCTAATATAAAATGTCAAGTTAGAAATCTTATAAAAAATATTTTATTGCTTTCCAGATTTTTATCATTATTTGACTTAGATAGAACATTAAATACTCACTTAAAAAAATATAATGTAATGTATAAATTATATAATTCGACGTGAAATTAAAACTTTCAAGTTTGAGATGATTTATTATTATTATGTTGATATTATGAATGAATGATTTTTGATTATGTTGATATATAAATAAACACGCCATTAAATTTGGTTATAACTCCACAATTAATTGTTTTTATAACGTATTTGCGATAAGCTTTTAAAAATTGTCAGTGAAACAGAAAAAAATACCGAGTATGCAAATATGATTTGTGAATAGTAGCCTCATCTGCTACGCAACTGCTACACAAATGCTACGCGGTAGACTTGCTACGCTCACGGAAACGATGATTTCAAAAGTCACAAACCAGTTTCAATTTGTTTAAGTGCCGAACTCGACATCAATAAAGTTCAATCTAAAAGCGATGTTTTTGACTCAAATAAAATATTCAAGGTAAAAACTGTCGAGTAATAAACGCTATGAATTTCTGACTATTGCTGTTATGAAATCAAAAATGGATTTCTATTTTGGATTGCGATGTCAAATAACAAGTTATCATATTTTTAAATGTCAAAACTTTTATACGACAATATATTTATATTCTCTCGCTAAAAAGAACAAAAATGGACCTGGGCGGGTCATATCATGCACGCATGGACAAGGACAAATGGACACTAAGGGTAACAACCTGGCAAGGACCAACAAATAAAAGATTAAGTGGTAGGCCAAAAGAAAAATGGACTGATGAAATAAAAAGAAAAGTTGGTGAAGACTTCACCAAAGCAAAAGACCGTGGAGCCAAATGGAGGAGGCCTTTCTCCGTAGGGGTCTATAATAATTAATGATTTTAATTAATTTATCATTTAAAATTCATAGACATTGAAATTACTAATTATGACTGGAATTGCAATTTGAGGTTTAATAAAATAGTTTTTTTTCTTAATGCATACACATATTATTATGTAATAATTATTCATATGATATACTTGTAAAAAATATATTATTAGTTATGTTGTACAGTGCAAGTTAATAGAAATTTAAAAAATTTGAGGGGATATTTTTTTATATAAGTTCTTAACTCCCTAGTCAAATTTTTAGAAGTTAGTGAAAAAATGTACGGCTATTATATATAAATTATGGCTACTACAATTTTGAATCATAATATAATCTAATTTGATGGCTGTTTAAAAGCTAAAACATTGTCCAACGAATAGATAGATATTTTACTATTTTGACTTGACGCCGACTTCGAATAATCAGCTTACTACATTTAACTATATATGTATATAACTCCTATAAATACCACTTAATTAAAAAAAATGTTTTTCAATATTTTGAAATGAATCAAAACTTAGTTTATTAATTTAGTTAGTAAAAGATATATCTATCTACAAAGTACTAGGAATAACCATACTTTCTGATATAAGTAATAAAAAACTCAAACTCACACATGTTAAACCCAAAAATACACTTACATTTAACGACTGCTTATAAATCTACGGGGATTCCCCATTCATCAATAATACGAAATCAGTACATTCTAAGTCCCAACGATTTGCCCATAAAATTAGCCAAACGAGACATTTATTGCCATCGACAAATCTTTATTCTATTGTTTATTGTAAAATTATCTGATAGCCGTTAATATAATGATATTTTTTTTTTGTTTACTGGTATAACGGAATCAAATAATTTTAAAATGATTTTATTGACAAGAATTGCAATATCTTTGTATGTGTGATAATAAGTGTTATTTGAAATATGATATAACTTTTGACAGTAGTAAAAGGATGTAACTAATAGATACTCATATACCCTTTACATAGTCTACATTTTTTATTTCTTCCTGTTAAAGTAATTGAAATTTATTAGTAGTATTGAACTGTTTGTGCCTACCAAATATTTTTTAATGAATCGCTAGAAGCGATAAATTACCAGTGATAAGCCTGTCTCTTCTAAATACTCTGGTATTGCAATGCCACGAAGTTACTCAATAAGTTTCTATTATATCTATATATATAAAAGAAAGTCGTGTTAGTTACACCACTTATAACTCAAGAACGAAAGAACAGATTTGAGTGAAAATTGGTATGGAGGTAGCTTAGAGCCAGGAGACGGACATAGGATACTTTTTATCCCGTTCGACAGCGTTCCCGTGGGACTTGACATGAAACGTCAGTCACTATAAAAAGTGGTATAACAAATAAGAATCAGACTTGGAATAATAAAACGCAAATGATAGCTATGTAATTGACGTATAATGACAGCTGTGTAATGACGTATATATGACAATTTGATATTTGTAAGAAATCAATATTCAAAATATTTCTATTAAATAAATACGTTTAATTATTTTTACAATTTACAATTTAATTATAATGATAGTGCTATTGCCCATTCGTATAAACAGTGAAGAGAACTATAAAACTCGGTATTGTCGTATGTATACAGTTCATCCAAAGAATGATGAATGTTTCTATTTGTTGTTGTTGTCGAATGACGCATTTAATCGAGTATTGGAACGGGAACGTGAATATGATCACCAGGAATTAGATTTAGTAGTTCAAACGAATGTACCCCTGTTGAAATACCAACAAAAGGAAGTTTATGATACTTTAATGAAGGCAAACGATGATGAAAATGGTGGTTTATATTTCCTAGATGCCCTTGGTGGAACTGGCAAGACATTCCTCATATCATTAGTTTTAGCAACTGTTCGGGCGAGATCCAACATAGCGGTTGCAGTTGCTTCTTCTGAAATAGCAGCCACATTGTTAGAAGGATGCCGTACGGCTCATTCAGAATTAAAATTACCGTTAAATCTTCAAACTATTGGAGAACCAACGTGTAATATTGCAAAACACTCAGCAATGGCCAAAGTTTTAGCGGCATCGAAAATCATCATCTGGGACGAATGCACAATGGCGCATAAACGTGCATTGGAAGCACTTAACCGAACATTAAAAGATTTACGCAATGAATCGAGATGTTTTGGAGGAGCAATGATTTTACTGTCTGGCGATTTCCGCCAAATACTGCCAGTAATTCCAAGATCTACGGCTGTCGACGAAATAAACGCTTGCCTCAAATCGTCAAATCTATGGCGCTATGTGACGAAACTGCAGCTGACAACAAACATGAGAGTTACATTGCTTACTGATAAAAAAGAAGAAAAAGAATAAAGATGTAGATGACCTGAACTACATAATGGTATGCGTTTGGTGGTTAGAAAATTGAAGAACAATGTAATTTACGCTACGATAATGATAGGAAAATTCAAAGGTGAGGAAGTTCTTATTCCGAGGATCCCGATGATCCCAACCGATATGCCGTTTGAATTTAAAAGACTTCAATTTCCGATACGTCTTGCATTTGCCATGACCATCAACAAATCACAAGGCCAATCCTTAAAAGTTTGTGGTTTAAATCTAGAACATTCATGTTTTTCCCATGGTCAATTATACGTGGCATGTTCACGGGTCGGAAGACCATCAGCGTTGTTTGTTTTTGCGCCTGATAATAAAACAAAAAATGAAAAAATGTGTATCACAAGGTACTTAAGTGAAGAGCAACCTATGTACTAAAATACAGAAATAATAATGAATGATTAATGTAGGTATTTAATTTTTTTGTATTTTTTCCAATAAAAAAACCCAAACTGCTTATTTATTGCCATTAAGGCGGAACAAAGTTCGCCGGGTCAGCTAGTTTGCAAATAAATAGTAGCGGTCATAATATTAATCGTTTTTTCTTACTTAAAATACGAATCAATGTTCACTACTCTGCTATGTACCTTCCTACCTACTATGTATCTCCTTGGGCTTGCGTATTAGGTAAATATCCTGGACTTTGCTTCTTACCAAAAATACCTACTGATGAAAGTATTCTTATAAAAACATACCAAACTCGGTAATTAATGAAACACAATGGGATATTTCCCCATCGGTTGTTAACCTTAATATATAAACTTTGGTTTCTAAACAAATACAAAGTTCAAACTACACTTAATGACATAAAATGGGTTTGAAAAACTGGAAGTAGTAAGAACACAATAACATAAATCGTCACTAACCTGCTATCACTGTCATTACATACCATATTTGTTTTCGTATAATTATCATCCCACTATAATTTGAGGTCGGGCCGCACTGCTACTGCTACTGCTACATACATAATATAATCTCGATTTACTCTTCATAGCTTTCCTAAATTCTTGTTTAATCTCGGAACCTTATAGGGTGTGGAAGACACGTCTTTTTTATTTATGTTTTTGATAAGAATGATCAACTATAGTGTACATAGAAAAAATAATAATTTTTGTACAGATGAACCAACACTACTCTTACGTAAATACTAATTACTTCTACGTATGTATGGATTTAAAGGGTGTCACTTTGATTTTCTTTTATAGAATCGGGTGCAAATGGGCAGGAGGCTCATTTAATGTTTAGTAACCGCGGGCCATGGATACTCAACCTCAGAGGACTCGCCGACCTATTAAGAATTGGTAAACTCCTTTCTTAGACTCTTTTCTAGAAGAAGAAAAAAATCGGTTGTCCGTAAAGTCGAATTTTGTCGCTCGTTCTGCGCTCTCACTGTCACGTCAAGCCTTAAATGGAAAGCCTCAAAACGAGGTAACGCCGCATGCGTCGAGAGCTAAGTAACACCGCATGCGTCATGTTTTTTCCTGCGTGCAGCCGGCTCCATCGGATTATAAGACGTTGTCATGTCAAAACGCGACGCTTGTTCTGCAGTGCGAGCCAAACAACACATTAAAAGCAATTCCATTAAGCGACAATGCTTCATTTGTGCTTAACGATGAATATGGACAGCCCCACTAATTAATGGAAATTCATGACGAAATGAGAAATGACAGAAATAATTATTTATGTAAACTTGCGGGCTTAAATATTTATTAACAGATGCATGCAGTATATACTCTGATAATATGATGGTTACGAATTATTTGCATAAAATTTAATAATATTTTTGTTTAATGATTATACAATTACGTAAAGAGGATATAGACGCGTTTGCATTACTTCATATGTTTTACCTTTATCTTAGTTATTCTTCTTTGTATTCGCAATTGTCACAAATGAATACTTCGAAAGATTTCAGATGCATCAATTGTAATTATAAAATCATTCTTTTGTATCTTACATCCAGGTATCTCAGTTTTAGACATAGACATAGACATATCATTTATTACAAATATATGTCTATGTCTATCTCAATTTTAAAGTTAAAATAACTTTATTTCTCATATGAATTATGTACAAAAATTCGCTTACTGAGAAAACATTATAAACTAAGATTAATAATCATTATTAGAACGCACAGATGTAAGTACTTATATAAAATTAATTGGTACTCAAATTAACATTTAGTTAAACATCTACTTATGGTTCAACTTTATGATCACAATAATAGTTATTATTCAAAATTCTTGATCATATTGTGAAACCTCTCAATATGATCAAGACTATGCAAAACATTGTGTAAAAAAAACTTAAATAAAAAGATATAAGCGATAAAAAAGAGTGCCGGAGAGTTGAATGCCAGTTCTTCTTTTCCGTTCTACGCCTTTGAAAACTGGCAGTTAATGTAAAATTAGAAGCATTTAATTAAATATATATTACTTTTTTGTCGTCGTTGACTATGATGTTGTTCCAGACTGTATAAGAGCTGGAGACTTGCCCTCATCTAGCCCAGACTATCCTTTAGACTTCAATTTATGGTCAGGTTTAGGGGAGTTTGAGAAAATTTTGGAGCAAGCAGTGGCGAAATTTCTTTTGGAACTGCCTCAGTGCTTGAATCCGTAAATTCGTGGCCAAACAGGTTAAAGGCCCATACGTAAAGGTGACCATAATACTTATTTATTTTTTGTCGAGACTTTTATAAATACGTAGGTATAAATTACAATAATATTTAGTTAAAAATTATTCCATTAAAACAAGCATTATCATTTGTTACATAACTTATGGCTGGACAAGGTATGTAAAATAATATGTTGCAGTCATGTAAATATGAAATTATTCTTTCTTTTAAGTAAAAAACAAATCAATAAATTGAAAAATACCACAGAAAAATGTCGTTGGAACTCAACAAAAATGCCTGTAATCTCACCTCATTTCTCGCACCTGTGAGTAAAAAATTGTAATGACACGTGGGGCGCCAGCCGGGTGTTCGGAATCTCTACTTTTCGTTTATTGTTTCGGAAATAAAAGTTTATTCGCAATTGTTGCTTTTACAATTTGTACAATTTGTTTATGGGTATAAATTTCTTGTATACTACTAGACATTGAACATCAGAACTGTCCATTGTCAACTACGATTGCCAACTGTCTAAGTATCTATTAGTATACAAATAACTTTTTCCTGGTATTTTACCAAAGATAAAATAAAATAAAAAGCTAAATTTTGCAAATACTAATTTGCATGTGTACCTCTTAAACATCTGAGGTATAGAGCTATTTGTGGATTTATTTAAAATACCTACAGCTGGCATAATCATTATACTATAAAAAAAAACTATTATATTTAACACATAGCCAAAAATGGAATGCATAGTATATAAAAGGTTCATATAATTCGGCTGTGCTGTGAGATGGTGTGAAAGTGAGGGTATGTACGTATATGGGTGCTCATGATACAGGTAAGAGGTATGGATATTTTTATTTATAGTATATATTCAAAAAGTTGGATAAAAATAATGATTTAGTTAGGGAAATGAACTCAATTTCGATTTTAAAATAATACGGTCCATTAGTGAATGTACAGGCGTCATCTGTTCGAAGGCACTTTAGCTTAACAGCTTACAGCCTCATTTGCATCGAGCACAGTTGGCCAACTCTAACATGGCTTCAACTTGAAGCTAAACTAAATATTCAATACTACTCTGTAATCCTTTTCTAATGGTAATTACTTATGTAGCTAAAGTTTCGTCTTCGCCCTAATTCATATACTTAAAGTTATATTATTATTAATTGCCATAATATGCCAAATGGAGCATGGTGTAAAGATTGCATCTCCTTAAACCAGTTCTATAAAATATTTTTTTTAAGTACCTAATAATGTTTGTAATAATTAATTCATTTTTACACACTTATTTATAGTTACATTAATTTCGACACAGATACATAAAAATTATGAGAGATGCAACGGGCGGCTTTGTCGCTAGAAAGCGATCTCTTTCAGGCAAATTCACGAAAATATGATGAGTAAATTGCGAGAAATGCATAACCAAATCTTTAAAAAAATATAAAACCTTAATATAAAATAATAAAAAACATATTAATAAAACAAACTAAAAAGCTAATCTCACTTCTTCGTGAATGGCGATGCAATACAAAAGATAAGTCAAGATTGAGCAAAATACCAGACCATAACCATATCGGTTAAGAAATGTTTATGCAGTTTTAAAAGATGTTAGTGAGCTAGCCAAGGTAGGTTATATGTAAAGATTATTGGCGTAAAAAGTTGTTTATATTAAGTACATAATTCAGTTTTTAATTATACTATAAATTACAAAATAACGCAAACCAAAAATTTGCATAAAATGATGTGGAATGATTGTCCTTATTTGAAAGCTAAAATGTATAATTTTGTAATTATTTAATTGAAATTCATTAGCGCTATATTTGTACTTGATGTAATGTTAATATGTGAGTGTTTAGTGTGTTCTTAAATACCTTATAACAAGCAATTATTTGATACTTGTGATTATCATTATTACCCCACATTTACACCACGAATATAGGGTATATTTCAAACCATCAAAGCACACCCGAATTAGGTACTATTTAGTTAAATGTATTTAATTTTTCTTATTGATCTTTTCATTTGGTAAATGTTTGAACCTTTTTGTATATTCCATGTATTCCATCGTTGGTTCATTATCTCCAGAATAGCTTTTTTATCTATAATTTATGTTCGCTGTTAACGAAATAAATAAATTAATTCAATAATATAACCAAGGGAGTAACCCATTTTGCATATACAAGTCTAAAACATTTATACTGTCGGAAGCAATACAACATAACCAATCATTTAAAATACTCTCATGCTTACGTCAGTACAATCAAAATAAAATATAACATTCGCACCAGTAGCCTATAATTACTATAAATTAGTTTTGAAAAGTTCTTTGTTCAGTCCCCCAAATAAGACACCGTGTTAACTTCCCGAAATATCTTAAATGCTTTAACGCCCTTTTACAAAGTAATCGTATTTACTCAATTTCGATTACATGAAGTGTGTCACTTCAAAAGACCTTGTTAACATGATGGCAATTACCTAAATTGAATGCCTATATGTATATTGAATTTTTTAATTGAAGTCTTTTGTGAAGGTTGTTTGGTCTGTTGTTACCAACGTAAAGAATATTGTGCTTTTCCAGAGAATAAATCGATCTTTGATCATTCGAACCACTGAGCTAGCTCAGAACTCCCAGTGTTTGATGTCGTGATGCTGCATATATCGTCTAAAACAAATTGATACTGCTATTCAGAGTTTGATGTCATCGTACTAATTGTAGCGAGATTGTGAATACTGTTGCTTTATATTTGACACTGGAAGAAACTAGCGTTTAAGGTACAGGCTAGGCCTAGTTTAAACGCTAGTGCTCATAGATGTATATTATATATAAGGTTGACCACAATGAATGTTTTAATATATGTAATGTAGTATTTGTTTTTGGGTCAAATAAAGAAACTTTTATTTTTTATTTTTTTAATATTATGTATTGTAAAATAAACATACATTTTAATTCAATTCATTCGTTCATTAATAAAAGAATATAATGCTGAATTGAGCATACGTAAATGTTCATTAATAAAATGTTTTTAATTAATACAAGTTAAAATATTTTGAGATGAGTTTATCTTCAATCACACATTTAAAAGTTCGACTAGGGATACCCAGGTGGTTCGATATTCGAATCCCGGTTGTGCACCAATTGATTTTTTACGTGCTTGTCAGCAAGTATTATGCTGCCATACAGACCATAAAAATATGATTATAAAAAAAAATATAGAAAATAATTATAACATTGTGAGAAGGCATCTCTTAGGTGAAAATATTGTAAAATGGGTAAAATACAGAAGACTGATTATCATTGACTGATTGAGACTATATTAACTATGAAAATGATCATAAAACATTTATACAAATAAGGGTTATATACTTTTTCAAATCTGGTTCTTGTAATATAACATTTCATACTAATTAAAACAACCTACGTAGCGCTACGCTCATTCTACGAATGTGCTACACAAGTTGCTACGTAAAACATACTTATACAATTAAGTGAGGAACTAATTAAAACTGTTATTATCTAGAGACAATAACTATGCGTTTAATACGCGGACAATATTAAAATCATGCATTTTACTTTGGTTTTCCCCTTCAGAGTCGTTGGTTAGACGTTCACTTTAAAATTTAAGCACTATAACTATCGGGCCTTGATGCGACAGAATTTCAAACTAAAGTTCTAAATTGTAACTCCTACACTATTTTTTCTCGGTCTTCTGTCTCACTCTCTCTCAATCGAGCTCAACAGCTCTCTCCCATTTCTTCGACAAAAACGCTGCACATATTCGTGACGTTCCGTAAAATTTTAGCCTCATGCGCCTAAAGATGTTTCACTTTAAAAAACTTAATTCCTAATAAAATAATGAGTATTATGATTAATTCAAAAATACCTAATACAAAAGACAATTTTTTTTATTAATTTTTCAAATATTTTACCTGACATTACAAACATTTTCCGTTTATTGATATATCATTTGTCTTTACAAACACTGATATTACCTATCACGGAATTCCCTTTTAAATCGGTATAAACTCAAAGTAATACGGGTCAAATTCGCGCCAAAAGTTTTATAGTGGACAACACAATATATTTTATTGCTATACAATTAAGGTCGATAGTCGCGTAAAAATGTCCAACTGTCACAGCCCGAGGCACCGCCGTTATTGGGAGTTTTCGTTTCGTCCTTTGTATGAAATCTATTTCAGTTCGATAAAGTTCGATGGATTTTAGATGAAAAAAGTGTAAACAGGAAAGTTCATCCGAATCTGTGATTCAAATCAGCAGCGATACGGGTAAAATGTAAAATTTGGAACCTTTTACGATAGAATTCGGGTTTCCCGAAACTTAATTATAGACTTCGTAAATATTTTTCTATTTTAATAGCTTTTGATGCTCTTTTTTGTATTTTTCAGAAAGGTTTGAAACAGTTGAAGGATTGTTAAAAAAGTACTGTTGTATTCATTCGGTATTCAATTTAATTGGCTCAGTTATTTTGTTTTAATTAAATACTGAAAAAAATTCATTAAAGCATAATTGCTGTACATCATTATTATATAATAAATTCTCGTACTCTCTCCATTGGCAGAGATATATTATTACAATATTATGTGTAATTAAACTAATCATTAACACATAAACATTATTTGCCTTGAAATACTAAGTCACTCTTCTTCTTCTCAGATCTCACTCACTCTTATCTTCAGTTGTGACTCTATCAAATGCAATTCAAAAAAAGAGTGGCGGAGACTGTATTGTCAGTTCTTCTCTTCCCTTCCATGCCTTTGATTTGAGAAGTGGCAGTAAATGTAAAATCAGAAGCATTCAATGTAATTTTTTTTGACGTTCATAAGTGTACATTATGTTACCTACATGAATATATGATTTTTGAATTTGACAGGCCACACATTGGGGTCTAACTCTGAATCTCATCTTAATTATAAATTACGGAACAACTAACTATTTATTATAACAATGTAAATTTAGATGAGCAAAGCAAAAACTGCATATAACAAAAACCATTAAAATAGTGCAAGCTAGCATACATTAATTAAGTAGATTAACACACATTGTTCGAGTAATTGTAAAATTGGAAGCGCATCAAACTCCTGCAAAATCCGCTTAAACCTAAAAAACTCTACCGTGCATCGTTCCAGTATCTCTTTTTAAACCTGAAAACGTTTGCGAATTTTTACTCTCTAAAAGGAAGTAAGAAAAATTACTTAAAATACAATTCGTAATTATTAATTCGAAACTCTTAGTACGGGCTACAGTCATCGCTACCATAATTTAGGTCTACAATAATTAGGCATCAGATTTATAAATCTGTTTCGTGATTATTTGTATTTTCTAATGGGCAAGTAGGTGACCCGCCTTCTATGCCTGGTACATAGGCGATGCCTTTTACGTGTTGTTTTCCTTCACCATAAAAGTCGATTATCACAACCGGGAATCGAATGATCATTCTCGCACAGGACAATACGATAGTTTACTTGCGTTTTTTTTAAGTCAACTATATAATTACATATCTTTGTAGTACCTATACAAATTAACTTTGTAGTCTTGTACAATCGTAAATATTGTCAATACTGATATAACCATAAAATTAGAGAATTAGAAAATTATAAAATAGCGAAAACGAGTTATAATACATTCAAAGCGTAGTACTAAGTAGCTTTAATATAATGTATCTTATATATACATATTTAACACTAAGCTTATATAACGTTGGATACTAATGATTAATTACAATACTCATTAAAATTTGCAAATCCTATTTCAACTAAGTCACTGACATCACCTAGAAGAAAAATGAAAATCGGAAAGTCTAATAAAAAAACCTGAGCCCTTTGAGTTATAAGCCTTTGAGTGAGTTAACGCCTATAAAGCCTTTGTTCCTGAAATTTTATTTTTTCCTTTGTAAAGTTTCTGCGAAGTTATCGAACCTCAAATAAAAAGCGGCGAAAAATGAAAACGGTCTCGTGCGCTCATCTGTAAATATTCTTATCATCCCCCTAGTGATGAGAATTGCAAAACATTTCAAATAATACTATCATATCTGAAATCCAGTTTCTGTCATTAGTGCTATGTAAGTCTTATTGACACGGCGCGGCGTGTAAGCAGTGGTTTAGTAGGACTTGTATTCCTGAGATCGTAAGTTCGATCCCCGGCGGTGCACCAATGGACTTTCTGTCTGTGTGCGCATCTAACACTCGCTCATACAGTAAAGAAAATATTTTGAGGACAGAAGCATTTCAAATCCATAAATCGACATGTGTGAGACTTACGTCTACATCTACGTGTCTATGAAATAATTTTTTTGTAGGCACATACTCTAACCTATTTGTACAACAGTGATTAATGTATGATATACATAGATTACAGGTTACATAACTTCAAATAATAAGGTGGGTGAAAATAACCTTTCAACGTAGTCTTACTAATAACTGAATGCTTCATCGAAGCAGTGTTTCTGTTTTATGTAAAGAGATTTTTTCAGGAAGAAATTTAAATTATTAACGGAAAACATCTGCGTAGGATAAAAAAATATGCAAACTTATTTTCCGATGATTTGTGCACGTTAAGAATGAACGAACAAACATTGAAGTTTATCTATTATATAAGTATTGTCCTCATATGTTGCCATTGAATTATTATATTCCAAAGTTAAAAAAAAATGACACAATCTAAACGATCTCATAAAAAATTTCTTGTATTTCATTACGAGTAAATTATGTATTAAAAAATTTGATGCATCTCATATATTTATATAAAAGCTCCTAATAATACGAAAAGCTTTAGAAATCATCGTCTATTAAACTTAAACCACGAAGCTCGAATGTTGAATTCCAAATAGATTCATCAAACTGCCGAGGTAAAGCTGCATTTTTTCCATCAATTTTGCGCGACCATTATATCGCTTAATGGACGAGCCGGTTATCAGGTTGGCGCAGCTTCGGCTCTTCGGCCTAGACCCAGGCACGTATTTTAGCACCAAGGGCCCAATAATGAAATGTGGATTGGTGAGACAAAAGTCAAAAGACAAAATTTATTTATTCATATAGGTAACATAAAGTTCATAAGAACGTCAAAAAAATAAATATTAAATGAATTTAATGAATTTACATTTACTGTCAGTTCTCAAATCAAGGGCGTAGAACGGAAGAGAAGAACTGGCAATAAACTACTAGATAGACTGCTTTCATTAGGCGTTGTCTAAATCATAATACCACTATTTATTATATTTGCATTCCGTATTTAATTCAAATTCAAAAATCATTAATTCATGTAGGTAACATAAAGTACACTTATGAACGTCAATAAAAATATATTGAATGCTTCTAATATTATATTTACCGCCCAATTTTAAATTTAATTTAGTTCTATTCTAACTATAATGATTAAAAGAGAGAGCTTAAAAAAATAACTTTCGCGAATGCATAATTCGCGAAAGTTATTTTTTTAAGCTATATATTTATAGTATATCGATATTAATATATACTTAGTACAAAAATATAGAAACCACGTAGTTTATATCTTTACAGAATTATTGAAAAAATAAAGATCTCTAGAAAATCTTGAATTAGGACCGCTGCGACACGAAGCATTGTTAGAATTAAAATGGCGATTTAAAACAGCAAATCGTTCCGGTTCTCTCACGTATGTTACTTCACTGAACAAAATATGTTAATTACTCACAGAAAAAAATCACAGCCATGATTTGAACTCAGGCCTTGGAGGCACTGCATGGTCACTGCTCAAAACTTTAAACTCAGAGGCCCCAAACATAACAATATAACTATGACTACCAGTTAGCTAATTGCTTTTCACGCGGGCTCAATAATCAATATTCTATTCACCGACAGGACGATAGCTCCCTTGTATTTAAATCAAAATTGAATTTAAATAAAAGGGCCCCAAATTGATGTTCATTTCAAGTACCTACATTCAGTGTTTTAGGAGTAAATTTAATTGAATTTTAGATTGCATTCCATTCAAGAGCCATACAGCGGCTTGTATTTCATTTTTAAAGTTATATTTATTCAAATTAAATTTATGTATAAAAAGTATTATGTCACAGATCAGTCACCAAAAAGGTGGAAACGAGCCTTTAAAAATATATACTCTAAAGTCCAAATGAAACAGTTGATGCCAGCAACTAAATTTTCACCGAAGATGTGCGTTCAAGGTGATTTCTCGTAATTGTGCCTAGTTCTCCTTCCCGTAAAAGTTACATACAGTAGTACTCAGTAGTTACTACAGTAGTCTCGTTTAAGATAGAGTAAGATATATATTATATATATCTCTCTCACGGCTAGCATGAACAATAGCAGCTGGAAACAGTAAAAAAAGGTGGAATAATGTGTGGGCGAATGGGAGAAAACTGCTCAAAAGAGAGATGGTTTCAGGTCTTTCCCAGCCTAAACTGTACAAGACCTTCTCTTAAAAATACTCTATATAAAGCCTATCTATCTTTTGTAAAAGCAAATAAGACTTAATTAATAATATATCTACTTTGAGTGCGTTCATAGCCAGCGAAAGACTAAAGCTATATATTATCCTTTATACAAACAAGTAATGGCCGTATACAATCGTGTGCTATAAAAAATAAGCAATTCTACTAATGTAATGGTATATGAGTGGTAATACTCGCTCGGTGCTTAGATAACATCTATAATTACTCCTGGTAAATACTGGCCGGCGCCAATGTTTAGTATCGACTATAATTTGAATTGTAATTAATATCAGCTACTTTTTTATGCTTGTTTATTTAAAGCAGACATTATTCACACAACAACACGCTTGGGTGATAATTTATTATATATTTATATACAGAAATAGATGTATATATTGTGAACCAATTTAACATCTTCACATATAGTTTTTTAAATTAGTAAGAAAAAAAAATTGTATGTAATATACCGTATATAAACAATGTATGACTTTATACTTTGTATATATATAGTATATACCTTTTTTTTTTTTTTTTTTTTATTGAGGGGAATGCATTTTCGCACAGAGTGTGGGACTCGCTCTTAAAGCCCTACCCACTAAACCCCTCCCACCAATCACGTCACTGTTGGGGTAACTTGGGCTCGCGTTAGCATTCTACCAAGAGACCCCGTGACTGGCTGCTGCAGCAACCATTTTCCATTACATTGACATCGCCTGAGAAGTCTTTACAGTAGGGTTGCAATTTCTTGAACCTAACACGTGATTCGCCGCCATGTTCTCGCTTGCACATATAACACAATGTGGTGCTTCGTCACATCTGACAGATTTGTGTCCCGCTTTTCCGCACCTATAGCACACATTGCTACGGTCCTCCGTGGATGTGCATGACGCCCGTGTGTGTCCTAATTCCAAACATTTATAACAGCGCAATGGGGGTAATTTTAGAAGAACTACCTCCACCAAACTCCATCCTATTATGCACTCTCCTTCCAGAATTATTTTTGCTATTGCAACTGGGCAATGAACAAGCACACTTCTTATTCTGTATCGCCTTTCAATGTCTTTACACCTTATTAAATCTGCTGCGCAGTTTGCTTTTTTCGACAGGGCAAAAAAGAATGTTGAATTACTAGACCACTTGTAATTACCACTCTCGGCCTAGAACGTATTGCTACGTTCTAAACCTACACAGTATCCTTTCTATAGTTCCATGCCCTCTGCATACTATAGAAATTCAACCGTGCCCACCATGTACGGTTTAAGCACTCGCCCGGTACCGTACAACCCTACCAAAGGCCGAGGATAAATTGAAAACTTATCCTCGAACCGGGAATCGAACCCAGTACCCCTCACCACAGCGGCCACATACAAAGACCGCTAGGCTATGAGGCCCCTTATATATAGTATATACCTATTATTTAGGTTGTAGAACGAAAAATAAAAAATATAGTTGACATTGAAAGGTTATGAATATACATACTTCATTTATTATTATTTAATTTTATGTCAAAGCTCTCCTTGCTGTCAACACACTCGTGGCGACCATATCAATGTCAATAGTTAACTCATTATATATTTTTAAATATTAAAGATAAATGTATTAAAAGCCTACTCTTTTAACATAGTCGTGCCTATCCCCACTATAATAAAATAAATTATAAAAACCTGACTATTAATTTTATTAATTATAATTATCAGTCGTGTAACACTTTACCGATGCCTAACAAAATATATTACTTTAAACGCCTTCTCGCTACCCCAGAAATTGTATTGTGATTCTTGAGTTATCAAAAACTACTCAATTAAAACGCAAGGTTTTATATAAAATATAATAAAATCCAAATAAAATATTCAACGTTGTAACAATAAGTCGGAACGCAGCCAGTTAGTGAATCTAGGTTGTTAGTAGGAGCAGGCTCTCGTGTAGATTACGTAACAAGCGTTTGCAGAAAACATTATGTATGTCAGCATGTTTAACTGTTTATTTAAGCTGCATACTCGATTTATTTTGCGTAGGTTTTAAAAGTAGTTGTGGCCTATTGGGTTGAGCGTACATTACGTATCACGTGAGATTTTACTAAGCCCATTTATCGAGTTCAAATATGACAAGAGGAGGGGGAGGGGCTTAATTATATTAAGGCCCTATTTCACAATGTATGGATAAAGTACTAAATAGCTATGCAACACATCGCCATCTGTTAGAATTGTATCAAATAATAAACAAATAATTTGCAAAAAAATTGCTACTATAATTAAAGATCTAAGCTATCCTATCTCTTAAGTTGGACCAGACTGCTCACGGTGTGCCAATTTAATTTAAAATCGGTTAAGTAGTTTAAGAGTCCATCGCGGACAAACATCGTGACAGGAGATTTATGTATATTAAGATGTTCACTGTGGTTAGAATTTCAAAATGAGATTCCCACTTCCGGTTAATAACGATGAAAGCCGAAAGCACAATGTAACATCAGTCCATTTATTATAATGTTCTGTAATACCAGATGCCTCAAGGACACTACACATGCCGTCTGAGAGATTTGTTATTGAATAACAAAACCGCTGAGGGCTGTCCCCCGACACCAAGAACTACCCTCGGTTTATGCAAATGTTATGAAAATCTGCCCTTGTATGAGTGCTTCACAGTTGGGCTGCTCTCCTGGTACTGATACGTCTATTATCCTAATCCTAAATCTAACTCTAAACGTGATTTTTGATTATCAAAGGTATATAAAAATTATACAGAAGAAAACCTACTCTTAACTTTTAACGAAAATTCTTAAAAGGTCTTCTTACCTGTAAGAATCATTAGTATTAATTTTTATATAATCATTTGTATCAAAACAACTAAACCATATATTGAATTACATTTTTCCTTTGTATGTTCAATACAATAATTAACTTAAAAAAACGTAACTTAAATTTATCATTAATTAATATCAATGTGTCTCTGTACTATTGTCTAAGTATGTTCTGTGTTCATATAAAACTAATAATGTTGAACGCTTTTCTGTTAAACTTCAGGTACCGACCCTGCGTAAAAAACAAATTCTTTCCCAAAAGCCCCTTATCCAAGGGATCTAAGTTAGTAATTAAAAACGTCATTCAAATCTTCTAAAAAACATCGAGTAAAGCTCCACGTTAAATTCCAGTGTGACGTCCAACGAATATTCAAAAGAATTTCCAATTACTTCCATAAGACCCGTGGGAAAATCTGCTTAAACAAATGAAAAAAAGAATAGGCTTTAAGACGACGCTTCGTAGAAGTATGTATATCAGAAATAGGTCATTCAACTTCATTTCTTAATTTTAAAACCATGTTTCACTACACTCTGTGAGAACGGTAGAATTCCTGTAAATTGCAGAAAACTAACGTCCTAAAATGTATTTCAAAGTTCTACATACCAACATATGGATTTTAATATGCTTGCCCACAAATACTGTTCACTTTTCCAGAATAAAAAAGTACTAATTTGTTTTGTTTTTTTAATTTTTCTCCCTATATTAACCTTCCTCAAAACAAAGAATTCATCTTCAATGTTCGCACTTAGCAACAACTTATTTTTATTTATAACAACAACAAATAGAACAAGCACATCAATGCAAATCTTGACATGAAAGACATAATAATAATTGCAATAAATGCAGCTCCTCCTTATGTTTCAATGATTATGGTAATGCAAAATTGTATCCCCCTGTGTTTACATATACAAAAGAAACAAAAGCTAATCCATAAATAATGAGAAGGGCCTGAACCGTCATTATTTCAAAATTACCCCTACACGTTCTAATTGATTTGATATAATTTTTGTTTTACAAATGTGTCGGTCCCAGAAACAAGATATTTAAAGAAATTTTATATTTGATGGAACATTGTTCATTTTAATTTTGTCATATGTTTTGCCATATAACCAACATTTTTAGTTTTAGCAATATGGAAATTAGATTTAATTAAAATATTTAGGAACACTTTTCTTACGAAGAAAGACTTATTGAAATCGGCAGAATCGATTTTATTTGTTATAAACATACAAATAAAATCGATTAACAGATCCTTTTATAAAATTAGTATGATAATTAGGTGTGGTCTGGAAACTTTTCTACAGCAATGTTGTAGTCACGTCAATCACACAATGATTATATCAACAAATTTAGGTACACATTTGATAAAAGTATGTATGTATATCATATTCAGACACTCAGCCTATCTCTGTTAAAATATAGTTCACATCTTTAAACAAGACATATACTCTTTCTGTACAACTTTCAGACGTTTTTACCAGCTAAATGCAAACGGTTTTTCATTTAAATTAATCGCAGAAATTTATTGAAGTGTTTAGGTTTTAGTTTGTAATTATTTAAAGCCATACAAAATTCATATTTAAGGTAATTTGTAAATAAGTTCCAATTGATAATTTAATTATTAAATTTTAAGGTTAGGTATTAGGTTTATTAGAATTACTTTATGTACAATTTGTTTAAATTAATAAAGTTGTAAAAATCTTACTTTAACATAAAAAAATATACTTAATTTATAATATTCCAGTTTAACAAATTAATATACAAGAGGACCAATTCAGAAAATCAATGCCGCAATTATCCTCAACATTTCTCTTACCTCGTTAAAGTCGAATCTAAAGAGATATATCATACTCTACGGAGTTATTTGGACTGAAATCGCTTTATAAGTAATATTTATTACGCAAACTGCTCCGTAATTATTTAAGAAGCTCACAACCACTCCCTCCCGCTTCGAACGTGGCGAAGAATTATTTTAAACAGTAAGTCATATAACAACAAAAATAACGAATATTATAGCGATGAATGATAAGGATACAAAAATCTGAGGCCATTATTTTCAGTAGTACTGGTTATTTTTCATTGTCATGTCACTCTTTTTACACAAAATGAACCTTACGTGAAAATATACATTATAGTAGGTGCTATGCTAGGCTTTGAGGGAGTACTCCCAAGGCAGATTCAGTCCATTCCAAAGTTCGCAAAAAAAGCAAAAGAAAGTGTCTTGTGAAGCGGACTGTGGAAGACTTGCAGCCATGCTGCATGGTGCTAAATGAAATTTTGAGTTAATACAAACGGTGTTGTATCGAGATTGAAGGGATAAACTCAACTGTTCAGAACACTCTCCATAGTACACATAGTACACTAAAATACGCATTGAGTCTCGATGGCATAGAGAGAGAATCAAGCCGATACATTAGATGATTAGAGATTGGCAATGTACTGTGACCGAACCGACTGATTTTACTGTTCCTATCAGACTGTGCTAAGGGTCTATTAGAATACGTGGATGAGTAAACTTGGTGCTCATATATTATGGTATGCAGGTAATTTAATATAATTAGTGTGCGTTACTTATGAATACTCGAAATTTTCTTACGCGAGCTGAGTTATTTTAATATATTTAGCGGTATGGAATGTTTGAAGAAAGTCTTAGACATGTGTACATGTATTACCGTAGTCAATCATGAATATAGTCATAATCATAATATCTTTATTCATTTAAGTAAACATGTACACTTATGAACGTCAAGAAAAACAAATTAAATTAATCGTAAATTTACATTTACCACCAGTTCAACTTGTCAAGGAGGAATGGAATACACTAAATTTAAAGCATAAGTTCAGAAGTACAGAAGAAACCAAACAAAAGCTATTGATGCACTATCCCATTGCAAAAAAAACTTGATGACGCTCATTAAAAGAGGAAATTTAGGTACTTTGGTAGCTTGTTGATAGAAAATAATTTGAAATACTATTCAAAAATATTGTATCGCTGTAAATGTTGCCAATTTATAGGCTCTTAATTAAAGGGTTGCCATAATAAATAAAAATACGCCCTTACAAATAACGAGACGCAAAGAAAATGAATTTGTCTGAAAGTTTGTTTTACAGCGGAGGCGGCGCTTGAAAAGTTTTAATATGAAAACATGAAAGGCAAAATACTTTTACGTTTTATAATCGACTTTTTTTCATTCAAATCAGAACGCAAAATATATTTCTGGCTCTTCACTATTTAAACGCTTGGTTTACTTATTTTGGTAGATTATTTATATAGTTTTTAAAGAGGAAATAGACCTACATAAAAATTCTTTGAGTAACAACTAACAACATGATTAAACATAAAGTTTATTTTGATAAATAAATACTAAATGTAAAATTATACTGTCTTTGAGACAGTTTCATCATTAATTAATTATAATTTAAAGCCACTCAGACAGCGACAGTACCCCACGCTTCCTCGCAAGCGAGGAAGTGAACGATCATCGATGGCTGATGATTTACATCATCGCCAGCCTCACGCTCAGAGCACCGCGCCACGTCTCTTCATCATGGCTGAAAGTTTCCCACGTATTGTGAGAAGTTGCGTGAAGAGCTTACTATAGAAATGATCCTATGAAGTAAGGTCATGTAAAATTAAAATTATTCGAACAATATATGTAAATCAAGAAGCAAATCGCTAGCGCGTTTTATTCGATAGCAGGCACCATCTATCGGCGATATATAGCATTATTATGTTAACGACAAATCTGGTGTTTACCGCCACCTAGTTGTATAGATCTGTACTAACAGCTTGCGTAATGACGACAACATTAAAGAATATTAATATTTTCTGTATTAAAATACGCACATACAAATTGCTGTTAAGATTCAACAACGTGAAAAATGTTATAAAACGAAGACTATTAAAATTAATTGTTCAATCTTTTTAGAGCTTACTCAGCAAAGTACACGCGGCAGCAATCCTTTTACAGAGATGAATTAACGTCATACATTATAGTAAAGCACCATTCGACACTTGCCCACAGCTCGTCATCCGCCCTTAATCAAGAGAATCTCGGCGTTCATTTGTCTAACGCGAGCTGTCACAGTGTAAAATTACATACATTTGTATGGAGACGCGATGCAAATAATTCGTGAAAATTAACCCATCGATTCGGAACCCTTTCTGCGTATTGTTAATTAGACACAACATTAGGGGAAACCATTTTAGAATTTAACATATATATATAAGTTTTATATTTGTATAGTATTCATTTCTACTTACATTTAAGAGTTATCTAAAAAGCTTTACAATATTGATGGATGGATGGAATGGATTTGATGTTAACATCTAATTATTTTTTTCTAATAACGAAACTGGAGTCCAATACAATTGAAAATTATAACATTACGATGTTCATAACTTTACCGCACAAATTATTTACACCCGGATATACTAGTTTAGGCACAGCCTGGATTCCTTTCATAAGAAATAGGCGTTTTGTCGTATTAGCCATTTTGACCACATATCTCCTCTGTGGTTAGGAATTCCAAATTCAATTTTTACAGCTATTTACTCATGCATTTGTTTTTCGAAAATCATGACTCATTTCCTTTTCCCGTTTTATTTTTTGCCAATTGTGAGCCAATTAAAAATCTTCACATCTAGTTATTCTTAAATAAGAAGGGAAACGTGCCAAATATTTTGGCTGTAGAACATAAAAAAAAACAGAATTTAATGTCAATAAAATTAAATGACTACTCGAGACGAACATATCAATGTCAATAGTTAATTCATTAAATTTGTTCGCTGTTCTAACCATAAAGTTCTCATAGTGTATTTACTTTCGGTACATGTAATAGGTTCATGTTTGTTACAGTTTTCTTATATAGACTTCGGTTTATTTTGCTTAACAACTCGGTCACTCTATTTAAAAAAAGGAAAATATTAATTATCGAGTCATTTACAAGTACGACGTTCAACCATGGTCTGGTGCCATACATCAAGCACGTAATGTAAAAAGGCTTACTATAAAGTTAGCGATTATCTAGTTCAGTGATTCTCAACCTTTTTTTTGTTACGGCACGGATTTAAAATTTGGCGGCACACATTTAACTTACGTTTTATAATTTATTAATCTAAATGTACTACTTCCTTTGCAAAACCACGAGTTATTATTAATATTTTGTCTATATTACGTTCGCGTGACTAAAAGATTTTTGAGTTTGAGTTTGAATGTTATATCAGTTTTAAAGAATTAATAACTTAACGCAAAAGCTATTACGTGTCCAAATTTTCAATCACACCGCTTATCTTCAAAGGGTTGAGGAAGGGGTGGTTTTGACAATATCAAATGATGCACCGCATGTGCGGATGGCAGGCAATACGAACTTTAATTACTACATGCATAATGTTATTACGAACAGACGAATCCTTCAAAGAGAGTTGCGCTGTATACGACAAAATATGGTGATTGTCAAGTGATACTTTTTTAAACCATTGCCATCTGTAGCTATCGGATCCGAGTATTCGGAACCCGATGTGCTATGTGCCGACCACTTATATCCGAAAAATGTTATTTTTTTTAATAAAAATAAAAATATGTAAATTCAAACATATTTTCTAAAATTCATATTTACTTAATCATAACTCGCCATAAAATATTTTGAAATTATGAAAAGTCGCTACCCACCGATAGAAAAAAGCTAATAAGCGGGAAGGCTGAATAGGCCATAGGTTGTTGCAATGGACTGCATGTTATCATTTTAATTTCAATATTAAATACATTTCAAAGCTATATAATATTTAGGACAGTATCGTAACTAACACAATTATAATCATATGTACTTGATGATGATGTCTGTTTGATTAAATAAATTATTATTATTAATAAAAATAAACTTTTACATACCGAACGGACAACAAAGCTTTCAGAGTTCATTTAACTGCAAACTTACCTGAAATAAAAACATAAATTTAAATAATATATTTTATAGAAATAAACAAAACAAATACATAATGTATAACAATATACAATTCAATCTAACCAATAGATCAATACGTACATTTGACGAATCTATGTTACAGTTCGTAAAACAAACATGAAACTCATATAACACGACAAAGCAAATAAAGCCTAGTATTAATCTTAAAATTAAAACAAGCCCGTCTGTAACGAGTAAACACAGCCACAAGCGACCATTGCAGGACTTAATTAAAATACATTCACCACAGACAACATAGACTATGGAACAGATACTTCAATTTTGTATTTCGTATTTTGCATGCAATCGTCTGAATATATATTATGTATTTATATTTGTACACTTGTTTTGATGCGCTTTATAACAGAAACCAGAGGCCTAAATTTTTTTAAGGTTTGCACCTAAGATTTTGAGTCTTTAGTGTGCATGTGTATATAACTAGCTTATTAGCTGTTCAATTAACAACCTAGTTTGTTAATTAAATGACGCGGTTTCACTAACGGCCTGAAAGATGTTCAGCCAGTTGATCAAACAGCTAGGCAAATTACTTGGATCCATGACATTTCTTTATTTGCCTAGTCTGTTGACTGTATTTAATAAAGTAGCATATGTAAGTAATTAAGCTAGTAGGCTGCGACATATACACGCAATACACGCCGTCGATTTTTTGCTTCTGGCCAAAGACAAGCCAGTTTCCTTCCATATTCTTCTTTCTACATATTCTAATAACTAAATTCTTCAGTGCACAGCACATCGAAAGACGACCTCGGAGATGAGAGTCGCAAACTCAAGCCACTAGGCCACTACTAACAGCTTGTAATTCAAAGTTCCACTATCAGCTAAACTGTGTGAATTGGCATAATGGTATGGCTAAATTCCGATACGTAAAAATATATCATTCATTTATATTTACGATATGACAATCAATTTAAAAAAAGAGTATACTACTCTACTGTACAGAGCAAAGTGAAACTAAAAAAACGTAAATTGGAATGAAAACATTATAAACTCGAAAGTAACCTACGTAATATGCAATGTTCTGAAGTTCTTTAGATTAATATTTCGGTCATTCGATAAGATAATTTTTAGCGCAATTTGGAAACTCACCTGTTGTATAATGTAAAACAATTCATCATCCCTGATGAATTATTGTAAAAGCCCGCGGCCTACGTGAATGATCGATCAAAACTTTTCTTTTTTCCCGGAAATAAAAACATAATTACCGTCACGTTTATAGCTTTTGGAAATTAGTTTTTCTCACCGGAAGTGTTTATATTTGCTATGTTTATACAGCTTATAAAGTTAACAATTACATTATTTGAAAGGAAAATTGTATTTAAAAAATTTACCTGGTTATTTTTTTTATTATTTTAATATGTTTTTTTGACGTTCATAAGTGTACGTATGTTTACCTATATGAATAAAGATATTTTGAGTTTGAGTTTGAGTTATTACGATGTCCAAAATGTTTCATTGTGTTAATATTTTTATCTGTTGGTTTTTATTATTACAATAAAAACAAAATTAAAAATAAACAATTAAGTATGTGTTATCTGCTGTAGAGAATGTATTCAATTTTTGTATAATTGTTTTTTGTGTTTTTATATTTATTTTTGCCGTAGCAGTGCTGGCCTATCAGCCCCGACGTCTAACCTTTGAGGTCGTTGGTTCGGTCCCTGACTGAGCACCAATCGACATTGTGTATTTGTGCGCATTTACCATTTTAAAGAAATTATAAAGAAAGTGGCTTGCCTTACATCCAACATATCGACGCCGTGTGTCAATCACAAGAGACTGATCACCTACTTGCCTATTAGATTGGCAAATGATCATGAAACAGACAAAAATCTGAGGCCTAGACCTAAAAAGGTTGTACCGCTACTGGTTATTATGTAAGTGCCAGCGACGCCTACCACAATAATTTTAAATAATTAAGTAATTTTACCATCAGTTTTTTTTTTATGTGACAAATAATGCTCCATTGTAAGAATCTACACAAACTCTGACAAAAAAGACGCCATCTTCGCAACACATGACAGCTGTGCACAAAGGGGCTTTTACAAAAGACGGTGACGTCATACGTTGATTGAAAGTCATCACTGCCCTACATGTCATTCTCTCTACCCGCGAAATAATTTTCATATTTCCACAAATTTTTGTATAGTTTTTCTAGCCCGGAAAATATCAATTTTATGGCGATTAGTTACCGTCCCCTACTCATAACATCTCGTCTATGTGGTTAGTTGAAATCAACTCAGCATTATAACAACGTTATATATAAAAACAGAGAAATAGAACCAATTGCAGGAGGCCTATACTCAATAACAGGTCCTTGAAAAAAATGTATAGATATACTATGTATGTATATTTTGTAAGTTGTGTTTTGTAAAATTTTCAATGAATAAATGAGGCTTAAATATAAAGTTTATTTAAATATCACAAATAATCTAAAATGTTGACTATAACTAACATCAGGCTGTCGGTTTTTTGTAACGGTGTGCGCGCGCATCGTAAAAAAATTCTCTCATATTTCTTTTTCTCTCCCAACAAAAACTGAAACCTTTAACCTGAAACTTGGTCAATGAACCCCTGTTATGTATATTAGCAAATAATAATAATAAAAAAAACAAAAATAAAATTTTTATATTCATAAATTACTTTTTATCTGCATCTAACCGGCTTTAATCTATAGAAGATCAAAATAAATATCACCAATGTCTGCAGTCCTATCCTCAAATTGGGCTTACATATTCCAAGAGATGCAAGAATTCAAAAGCACAACGACGTAATTACTAAAAGGCTGTATTAAAATCCAATCAAACCGGTTAATACACCTGTCTCCGACATAAAATATACAAAAGAAAAGGATAGCTAACTCATACGAGTCTTGACAGTCTACTTAGTTTATACACGCCGCGGGCGGTCAAGGCATGAGCTTGCAATGACATCTAATTTGCTCTGAAACAGCATAACTAACTAACGGTAAGCATACAAAGTTTTAACTCGCATTTTATCTATTATATCGGAGCTACTTCCAGGCTTGTAATTAACATTTAATACAATATAAATCGGTATAGAGAAAGAATTATTTAGACAATAAATCATTTTATGTTTTTCTTTTCAAACGGGCACAAGGCTCACTTGAAGTAATGTGATACTTACACTGCCAGACGTGCGTTGCCGGCTTTTTAGGTATTGATGTGCTCCTATATTGAAGGCTTTAGGGAAAATTAATGGCTGAATATGTTAAAATAATATTACTTTTTTGTATTTTTACATTAACATACTGCTGTCAAACAAGATTGGGTGATAAATCAAATGGCACCTCCATTTGATGATATAATTATAGTCATATTTAATTTATTTGTATTTGAAATACTTAAACTTAGCGAATAAATGGAGACAATCCGGGTCAAGGTTTTTGATTCTTCCTCTCGTCTGTTCTTGATTTTCAAATTGGTTAATGTAAGCCCTTTAATTATTTATTAAACTAAAAATGAAGAAAAATGTTTCGTTATCCCTAATATAAGAATCTACCTATATCTTTACTGTTTATTTTTACAGGTTACATTTTTTATTATTTATATTATAAATTATTTATATTTTATATTTAAAATTAAAATCATAAATGTTACTAACGTTAATTATGCTTTATGCTCCCCAAATCAAACAAGTCCAGCCAGGTTGAAGTTCTCTCGTTCTCCCCTAGAAAAAGTGAAAAGGAACGTCCACAAAGCCCTAGGGAAGAACCCCACGTGACATAGGAATGCATTCATTAAAGCGCATTGTGCAACTCCAGAATGCGAGCAATATTATACGCGTTGTCTATGAGTTATATCAAAAAGGTCGGCCAAGCGCAGAAAATGTTTTTATACAGTAAAAAGTCTAGGACCAGAGAAAGCGCTAAGCTATATCGCCCAATCTACATTTGGAAATGCTTCATTTTGTTTACGTAAATTTATTTTCTAAGATCGTAACAAGCTGGATCGGATAGAATTCGTCAATCTCTTAAGCGGTTATCTTTAAATTAATCCAATGGATTTTATTGTCATTCGAGTAGCTCGTAATAGAGCCTCTCCTAAAATCGTCACATACTTGTAGAACAATCGAGGACCATTTTCCCATCTTCGTAACAATATCTAGTATTTCTATTACCAACTATAGGCAAAGAGGCAATTCAATTGTCTGTTTTATTGATAAGAACAACCTCACCTATCAAACCAAAACAAAAGTGAAACTTCTTGCTTTTTATACTGCACAAGACATTATGCGATAGAATCTCCATCTAAAGTTCTAATAATAATAACCAATAGCGTGTATTTTATTTTGCGTGTAGGTCGCTTTCTCTTTTTTGTTAGACAAAAACGCTGCACATATTCGTGACGTTTTATCCGTAAAAAATATACTCTACAAAGAAAATATGTTAAACCAAACTTTGAAAATCTTGACAGCGTTTTGCAAAAATATTATCTTATATTTATACAGCATACTATCATTGGAACACATACCTATTAAACATACATATTAATTTCTAAATATACTAGAATAAACATAGCGTGTTTCTTTTACTAGCGGAACAGTAATTTTACTACTCTCGTATCCATATATTTGTCAGTAATACCAACGTTTTCAGATGATATCTTTGAAAAAGTCCTTTTCAGCCCTTTTATTAGAAGTGTAATCCCTTTTTGTATGTTTAACGTTGAACCTTCTACAAAACGCACAAAGAATTATTGAACAACAAAATATTCGACATTCAGTTTGTTTCTATACTAATGAAGATCTATTTATATATTATATATATATAAAGGTATATTTTTTTTAATTTCTCTATGGAACATATTCGCTGAAAATCTAAATCATTTGACACCTCGATAATTCAAATCATTCCACAGACGGCGGTGCCATCTAGAACATTACACCTATTACATCTCCACTTTGGTCTTTTAGTAGTCGTTCAGTACTTACAACTACTGGTTGTAATTCAAAGAACTTAGTACTGAACTAACTAATTCGAAACTGTTGATTTTATTGATTTTGTTGATGTTGTCCTCAATCAAATTGAATTACAAGGATCCTGAACTGCGGTAAAACTTTCCATCGATCCCTGGTTCAAAATAAACATATTCTTTAATATATATTTATAATCAATTAAGCAAGATAAACTGGGGTTTAATTTTAATTGTGGGTTCCTTATCGACTCACAAATCCAATCCAATCGGAGTTTAATAAAAAAACTACACTACAATGAAGTAAACAATTATATCTTTTTACATCTAAATACATAACTATTATACATATACTACTTAGTCTTAATAAAAATAATTGAAACTAACATAACGACCTGCAATTATAACATCCTCAGATGATAAAATTACTATTAAAATGCGACATTTTCTCTTCTCCATTGAATTTGTCTCAGAGTGCGTTTTTCACAAACTGTATAAGAACAGTATCCTTATTACTACAGATGACTGTACGTCGCTGAGTCGCAAATTATGAGCGACAAGTGTACGCAAAGGCATTTATTTACCTATTAATATTGTAAGCATCTGTTTTTAATTGTTTTTTTTTGTGAGGAACATGTATACTAACAATACAATAATAGACATGTATAGTAGTTTTATTCTAAGCGTACATTGTCTTCACATATATTTTTTTAACTTATGTATACAAATATTATAAATTCTATTTTAAAAGTGTGTAGAGTTTCTTGCCCATTCTTCTCCACACGAAACTACCTTTTCGAAGAGGTTTTTGGTCGAATTGGAATAAATGATTTGACTTTGACGTTGACTAAAATTTGTTTTGATCCTTACTAGAATATATATTTCCTATCAAAAGTAATTCCATATTGATTTTCACTTAAGTATAACTCACGCGCGCGGGGTTATACTATGGATAACAAAACGTTAGTTCAAAGAAAGGAAAGTAGGAGGATATTAGTCTACTGAACCTAACCTTTGATTCATCTGAACTATTCAGTTTGAATAAAATGTGTTTAAAAAGTAGGAGACGGGCAGGAGTCTCACCGGATGTTATGTGACATGCCGGCTTTTTACATTTCGGCATGATTTACTTAACTACGATTAATATAATATATTTTCGTAAGATAAACAATATATATAGTTTTTTTTGACATTTCCTTAGACCTCCAGTTTTATGTCATTAAAACCCAAAAGTAATGCCTTTCGTAAGTATTTTTTTTACTTGACTAACAATCATACTTATATAGCTGAAATTGTCAATAGCACAATATATATACAACTATTTGCTTAAATGTTTACAACATCTGTTAAATCGTCATCATATTTTGACAAATTGCACTTAAACTTGTCACTGAACCTAAGCATTGATTTAAGTATTCTCGTCACGAGACTCAAACTTTATTCCCACAACCGTCAAAAGGGTGTCAACTATTGACAGTGTATAGAGGTAACAGTTGTGCGAAATAAAAGCTCTTAAGAGATATTCTAGATGAGGGGATGTGGTATAATGGGCCATTGTTATTTGGTGTTTATCCCATAAAATGGGGATACGATCCAACCGTGGGTAACAGCTTAGTTTTTTACTTTATAAAGTGCCTATTAACTAATGTAAATTCATTTTTGATAATTCAGGAACTTTAATTTTAATAATGAATTGAATGAAATATCTCTTCCGTATTATAATAATGTAATTTTTTCCAATCAAATTCAAATTTAGAATTTTTTGAGTCGATTAATGAAATTCTTATAATATAGAATGTTACTCAAACAAGTATGCATGCATTTTATTTGATATACTTATTATTTGATATACTTTTATAGACAAATACATGTTTTGATTTGAATTAATTTAAACATTTGTTATTCAAAATACTATAGAATATAAAAATAATTAAAACATTCATCATCGTCTTAGGGTCCTTCAAGAAAAGTGCGTACTAATTCTTAAAAGGCTGGCACCGCACTTGCGAGCCCTCTAGCATCGAGAGTGTAAATGGGCGGCGGTATCACTTAACATCAGGTGAGCCTCCTGCCCGTTAGTTCTATAAAAAAAATGTGATTAAAAAACAAAATTACGTCAAACGACGAGTTTTCCATATGTCGCTGGAAAAATTGTGTGAAAACTCACGAAATTGGATTCGAGCTTAAATAAAACCGTATATATATTTCCATTCACCGACGCATCACGATTCACGGCTGAATCTACACGGGGCCATACAAAAAGATAAACTCGACTATCCACTCGCTAAACTTTTTAAAACAAACCGCTATACCAATCAAAACCCCATCTATTCCGAGAAAAACAAACATAGAGACGCACAAGAATTTGCTAGTCTAAATTCCTTTATTAGGTTTATACAGAAATAGGTTCTATTCAGCTGTGTGTAAATTCAAAATTGCTTGTATACATTAGTGCAATAAGAGGCTAGGGGGAAGACTACCGTCGGTATCCTAGGATACGGTCTGGGCCCGAACTAGACCCCAGCATGAAACGTATAGCACAAGACAATATAAACCTTATCTCGTATTGATAGGTCGCATATTCCTCTGCAATGAATAATGTTTAGGATAAGTACAGTTTTAGATGAAGCACTAGATATGAATTAGCTGCAGCGTTTTCAATTCCTTGTTTGGTAATTACGTGCTCAAAAGATGAATGAGCGATTAAATTTAGAGTTTTGAGATTTTTTTGGCTCTTTTGTAGAATTTTTAATACAAAAAGCGTATTATGCACATTAAATTAACTTAACATTATACAGCTCTGCTTTGTTAATTATTATGAGCAAGTCGACGTTTTTTTTAAACGGTTTTAAACGCAATTGTATTCGTTATGAGTACTTTACAGCTATATAATAAGTCTTTATTCATTTAAGTTGGTACATTCTTCTTTTTATAGTGTAAGATTTGGGAACCCTTTTAAGTAAATATACCTGTGTTAGGGTTCCCAGCTCTTCCATAACAAAGTTAATTACATAAAATAATTTAGCCAGTTCATTTCCTTCAGCTATTGTAAAATGTAAATAAAAATGCTATTTAGAACTTTTAATAAAAATCACAATTTTTTTTTCAAAATCAGGGTTTGAATGTATTTTTAAAAATTTCCTTAATTCTATGAACAATTTCCTTAAGCATTCGTTAACATTATTTCAAAATACGAAAGTGCCTTTGTGCGCAATAGAACGCGAAAAATATCAAAACTGTCAAGCTAAAAATATTCTCATCATATTTTCTGAAATAAAATTATTTCTGTGCTGACAGCTTTGAAGAGCCGTCTAAATATTTACGAAAAATTACACGAATTTTCGCTAGGGAAAATTAAATTACCCAACTCACAATCAGGAGGTATTTTGAGCTAGGTATTCGGTCAACAAGCCTCTACAGCTAGGGCTACAGAATTATGCCTCTACGGGTTACGCGTTCGTAGGTAATGCTACACAATCAATGTTATACAATGTTTACGCCCTTCGCGTATAATTAACACTTGTATACTTGTATAACGTACGTTTTAGACTCAAAATACAGGTCATGTGTTTTTTCTTAAGAGTCTGTAGCATAAAATGTAAAATAATAAAGATATATGTACATTTATAAATCAGTTAGTAGTTAGTAAATACATTTTCTATTTATTTACGAACTCGATTTGTAATTATATAGTAAGTTGTTTGTATAGGCAAGTAGATATTTTGAATTAGTAATTTTTTCTGTCTAAGACCTACTGAGATCCTATACACATAGTAAAAAAATCGATGTGTGCACAGCTGAGATTCTAAGTTCAACATACAACAGCACGCCTTGAAAAAGCACCTAATAGAAAAATCTTTACTGAAATACACTGTAATGGAAATAATATATGAGGTCCGTCCACATTATTGTATGTGCTAGTGCATCTAAATTTTTACATCTCTGAATTATTTTATATGCAAATTTTTATAAATGTTAATTCATATTTACGAAATATATGGGTTTCCTGTTTTATTTATTGTCGTTCACCACATCCTATATAATGATAAATGTACAGCATATGTTTCACGCTATTTAAAGCAAAACTAATAAAAATATTACACTTCAAATTTTCGATTTTACTAGTGTCGTCAGACTAACACGGAAATTTCATGTTCTTAGTTCTTCACAACCACACCGAAATAACAATAACAAATGAAATAATCATGGCGGAGTCGACAACATGTTTACAATTTCACCAAAGACCACAATTTGAAACAAAAAACTACTTTGCCAAAAGAAAGACTCTAAAAGTAATCAGCTGTTGTCGTGACCGAGGTCTTGTTTTACATTATTAATCAAAACACTGGCTTTGGTCAGACAGAAAGTTAAACTTTTTCGACACAGCTTTGTTTTAATCAAAATGCTAGCAACTTGATTGAATATCGATCTTTAATTACCTGTCTAGAGATTCAATTAACTCTGTAATATAACTTAAGTGCGATATAATATATAGATAATGATAGTTTACTTATAGATAATAATTTTATGTAAATTGATTGAATATTTATATATATTATAGCGATATTGGTTGAAGATTGGGTAAAATACACAAAATCCCACGCAGACGAAAGCTAGTATTATATAAGTAATTCGGATGCAGGAAGTATCGTCATCAGGGAATTACAACCGCAATTACGAGTTTAATATTACTTGTTGCTAAACGCAAAAATTCAGAACCGCGTTAATGTTTTACGAGTAACAAAATGGCGACCACAAGTTTGCACTTCACACGTGTCAGTCGACTTTGAACTCTGTGGTTATACACACACAGTTGAAATGTGTTATTTTAATTTTATGAGATTCCAGGCATATAGCCTTTAATAGTCCGTCTGGGAGTTTTCTCGTAACTTTGTCTCGTAAAATGAAAGCCTCAAGGTTTCACATATACTTGGGGTCCAAATATATGTTTATAAAGGAAAATACAGTAGATGAGGGATTTGGAAGATTAACGACTCGTATATTCTTTTTCATTATTTCGGGTAAGATAAAATTCATATATCCGTATAATATAATTAATAAATAATTATAATAGTAATTAAACCTTTGACTAAGAATAATAATAATAATAGAATGTTATAAAAATGCGTGTATATATATACACGCTTTAGGAGAAATACTACTTTGGCGTAAGAAGATGAATTTGAATAATAAAAAAAAATATTCTACGTTTGTAGAAAAAACGAGACTAACAGTATAAAAAATTTATTATTAACTTGTTAAATAAATTTTATTTCAAAAAAACTAAAATGTTGACTATAACTTTCTTCAGGTTTTTTGTGACGGTGTGCGCTTGCATCGTAAAAATTATTGATTTCCCTAACACACCAAAAGAAGTACAACTTCAAAACAGTTAGGGAAACTAAATATTTTTTTTTAGAAATAGAATTTCGGTGTTGGCGTAAATATCTTAACTCGGCCTGTTTTCGTGATCGTAGCTCGGTGGGTGTAGGCATTATCTCAGATGAGATTATAGCGCAAGGGCAAATTCCACCCGTATCACCTCAACATCAGCCGTTCCACAACTGCGCGTTTTTCCAGGCAGTTTTTGCCACGCACCACCACTTTGTGGAACCAGCTGCCCACTGAAGTATTACCGAACCAATACGACTTAGGGTCCTTCAAGAAAAGAGCGTACCTATTCTTAAAAGGCCGGCAAAGCACTCGCGAGCGCTCTGGCATTGAGAGTGTCCATGGGCGGCGGTATCACTTAACATCAGGTGAGCCTCCTGCCCATTTGCCCCCTGTTCTATAAAAAAAGAGACGCCCTTGCGCTAGTCCTACAAGAATCGGACTTCGGATAGGGCCACCGAGGGGTGGAAAATCAAATACTTTACCGATCTGTAAAAATAATAAAGGCGCGTTTAATATACACTTAAAACTTTTTCAAACGCGCACAGGATTTAAAATCTAATCGAATAATTATTCAACGTTAATCACAAAGTTTGGATCGTGCTTTCATTATCATTTATCTGACCCTTCTATCCCATGTAAATTACAAAATAATTCAACGTTATCTATACATTTCATTCAAGAAAGAAAAATATTTGGTCATTCAGATGTTTCGAGCTTCGCCCGGCGAGGGCACGGTAACCAATTACGGTCATTTATCAAAATGCCCGAGTTCAGTAGCTCAGCTGACTGTGGATTTATTTCTTTGTAGAGTATTCCTTAAACATTTAATGTTTATTTATAGAGGATTTAAACTTGCTTAAATATTGATTATATTAAGAACTACCAAACGAATTTAATTAAAATTGAACACTTTGAATTTAATTTGAAACTTCTCGTTGAAGTCTCAAATGATTCAGATTTTAAATAAGGGTGCGAACATCAAAGATTGTGCGTTTAAACCTTGGCTGCAACCACCATACCTTTCAATCATAAGTTTATTTATTTATTTATTTTATATTTTGGTACAGAAATATAAAACAGGTTGATTAAATACTTCCTAGTACACAGCACTTTAGTGGCATCTTCAGTGCTAGTTCACTAAATATCAACCACACAACATACACTTATTAAACTTAATGAAAAATAAAAAAAAATAAAATAAGTAATTTCGGATGCAAGTCTTCACAGTGTATAATCTTTGTAAATTCACAAATACTATTGTGAAAAATATCAACATCAGAACACACAGAATTATAAAATTTGCAGATTCTAGCCAGCGGACCATTCTGGGTTGCTAGTAGAGTGAAGAAAAACATGACATGGATTTAAAGTGCCTAGCTGCCAGAATTCAGGGTTGAAGCATTGAATTGAATATCCATTTTTAAGTCGGATCGTAGCCTTTACCATTCCTACAAAAATGATTAAAAAATAGGCGTAACTAACGGAAATACTCGTTCAACCCTGTCCCCTTCGCTTTGAGCTAATTTTTCAGATCATGATAAGGGGACCTTGAGGCGACGAGGGTCACTCGCTCGGACACACGAGGGGAGAAATTCATTTTGTTTTGTGCTTAATCTTTTATATATTATAGGTAAGTGTACTTTATAACTTTCCTCGTTTCATATACTATCTTTATATTTTTATCTATTACCCTATTCTGTCTGATTTTTAGAAGTGTTTCTTACGTTGAACACTTTTGTGTGTATATAAACACTATATACTTCCCAATCCCACTGATCCCTGTGGTGAAAGCGAACAGAACAAACATTAAGAATAAAAGGCGCTACAAGTCACAACAATTAAAATTATGCACCTGCAACGTAAGATACCTATCATCCAAAACAAGACCATTAGATCTGATTCAGAAAAATCAGAGAAAAAAAGATAAATCGAAAAATATGGAAAAGGCTTCTATCCTAAAAGTGTCAATATAGTAATAATACCACAACATTTTTTTTTAACTTAATTCTAACACAACTACTATACAACATAACAGTGCATATAGAAATCGGTTAATTATGTCTTGTTTTAGGTAATATGTCTAAATTAAAAAAGATTATTTCAATTTAAAACAAGCTGTAATTGCTATAATTCAATTAGTTGTTTAAACACGGCTACACAAACATTCTTATCGAAAATATAAATATTTCAACCCTAAACATTCGGTGCAAACAACTTTTCCACGTATCGAGGGGACTTTAATACACTACTACATACTTGTGATTTCTTAAATTTAAACTATATGATTGTACTGTAGGATAAAATAGTAAATAATAATTTTATAGGACAAAGAACAAACCTTCTAATTCTGTGTCTCAGTTTTCTGTATAAATGTTTAAACTTTATTTCTCATTAAAAAAAAAATACATGAGAAACTTAATATTAATATGTACGAGCGAGATACACGTCGCCATTAGCCGTCTCAATTTTAGTCAACTGTGTTCACACTAACATGCTTCAATGCCTATTTAAATTTGAATTTGTATCACAAAACGATCCCTCATTTTTTATTAATCGACAGGGAACAGGCGTCTGTGCCTAACCATGCCGGTTTATTCACGATATTTTACTTCATAGTACGAGTGAGTGTTGAATACCCACATGAACTGAAATAGCATTGGTTCAAAGCTGGTTATCGAACCTACGACCTGAGAAATGAGAGTCTATAAAATTAAATTATATAAACTGAGATGATGATCCGTATAACTTTAACTAAACTGGGTGAAAAGAAATCATTACCTATCTTTACATATCCCTCCAGAATTGCATATATATATCTTAAGAACGAACTATACTAACACTCAAACTGTTTCAAGTTGATTTAAATAAAAAAAACATAATCTCGATATGGCTCAGTTTTTTTTTTGAACCGGGGGCAAACGGGCAGGAGGCTCACCTGATGTTAAGTGATACCGCCGCCCATGGACACTCTCGATGCTAGAGGGCTCGCGAGTGCGTTGCCGGCCTGTTAAGAATTTGTGCGCTCTTTTCCGAGGAGTTTGGGAAACAAGGTAGTATTATTTTTAAGTTTAAGTTTATTGTGAGTTTTTCCTCACTACTTTATTGTTTTAATTGAACTTTTTCTAGAGACATAAAAATCAAATAACTCATTTACTGAAATCATCACAAACTTCATCATACACATAATCTTAGGGTTTTATAAAATAAACAAGAGTTGTCACGCTAATCAAACGTCACGCACGAGGGGCCCAAAGCAAACAGCACCTTTTTCGGGATTAAGGAAAATAACAAGTGGTTTGAGGGTTATTATTTGACGTGCTAAAAATCATAGGAATAACAATAAGTTTCAATACTATTATAAAATTTCCTACTTAAAAAGACTTGAAGCATTTCTGTTAACTGCTCACTAGAACCTTTTATGGTAAAGATAATGTATAAGTATGAATTGATAGAATATCATGTCACCTTGTCTTTCTTCTTTTGTTTTATATTTATGACCACCAGAAACAATCATTATAGAAAGTATATATTATAATTGGAGTTAAGTTTAGTTAGGGTTTAGGGTTGGCTAAGACGTTTAAAAAAGGTGATTGATTGAAATGGAAAAAAGTATATCTTAAACTAGATACTTATCGAACTAAATTGTGGAAGATTTTAACGACCTCAAAAGCCAACAACGCCAGTAAAATGGGGTTGTCCATTGGCTGCAACGACTGCCCCTTATGGGTGTCTTTTAGGTTCGTTTATGACCCTACTGCTTAAAAAATAACTATAATTATTTTTAAAAATACTGCATAAATGCCAAACAATAATTAAATGATATAGACTAACCTACATACATTAAACAATATAAAGGAAATATCAGAAAATATCTCTTTCTGCTTACCACATACAAAGAAACACACTTATAAATAACAATTAAATTCAAATTCAATCAATCAATAAATATATTAGATATAAAATAAATTCATTTCACGTTGCATTCTGCAATGGACAAGTTAAAAATTTCAGTAAAAATATATTCTCATGTTATAAAAATACATCAAAAGTTAAAATCGTGCGTCATGGACACGTTCAGTTACAGCTTAATTAAAATAATTGAACTGAGTTCGATATCGTATTTAATATTTTAAAGTTTTTTATCACGATTTATATATTGTGATAGCAGACGGTGATACGATTCTCAACTCTAAGGGTTTATTTTTTGATGGCGAAATAAAATACTAAATTTTTGATTTCCTTAGGTAACAGAATATACAGTGTTTTGTTAATAAATAAAAAAACATTATTTTACCTAAATGACTCAATTGTATTAAAATACCGGAATTATCAGATATTATATAGTTTTCTACGAGGACATTTTCATAATCAATGAACGACCATTCAATCATGGCCGTCGACGTATTTTTTTGCATTAAATAGCTCTTTTGCCGCAGAACCTTCCATATTTTAGCTACGACAGACAAGATTTCGAATGAGCTTTTGACAACACAGGACACAAGAGGCTCTTCAAGCCAACTGACCAAGTAAAAGACTGAAGAAGATGGTCAAAACCGGTAGAGATAGTCCACTCAGATGCTACCCTGCTGACATATACAACCCACAAGATATAGAGTGACAAAGTACTCAAAGAAAACGCCTTTGAAACAAAATAATGCTTGAGATTAAGATAGAAATTACAAACGCCTAAGACACGAGTTGAACAAGATAGTACGAGCCGCGGGCAAATAGAATTCACAGTATATTTAAATCAGTAAAATTGTTTTAAAAGTATGAATTAAATAAGGCTAGAAAGTTATGGGAAAATCATAATGTTATAATTGGTTATTGATGTGAATAATTACCACGTGAATATTAAATACGATTGCACATGAGTCGCAAAATCGCTAAACATAATATATAGGTAACTTTTGTATACCAACCAACGCCAAAAGAATATATAGAATGACGAAGAATCTAAATAAGTAGATAAATCTATGTAAATATATAATGATAAGGATCATTATCTATATACTGCACTTACACTGAAGTTCTGACTGGACTTTCTTTCGATTTGCGCATTTAAAATTAGCTCCAACGGTGAAGGAAAAAATCGTGAGAAAACCGGCTTTCTATGGACCCCAAAAATTGAGGGCATATGTCAGACAGAGGAGGCTGATACTTGTCTATCAAATTGCCATATGATCACGAAGAATATACAGAAATCAAGAGGCCCAGACCTAAAAAAGGCTTCACCGCCACGGATTTGTTTTCTTTATTCAACTGTTAGAATTATTCTGTGTCCGCGATGAGATGAGATCCTTCGTAATCTAGTGTTTAAAACAATTTAGCGTTCATTTAGCGCCATTCTTTTGTTTTCAAAGACCCCTGTTTGCCTTTAAAAGTAATTCCGTGTTCATTTGCGGTGCCTCCTCCAAGATTTAATTAAACTGTGTTGTTATCAAGAAAAGTCAAGATTTATCAGCTATTATGTGTTGAGATTGTATTAATACATCTTTAAGTTAAATGTTAATACAAAAAACCTTTCTGAAAAAATAAGTCAGTTTTCTATCGCGCAGCCCGCAACTACGACTTTGAGCCTGATTTTTTTTTAACTATCACGGAATATCCTTAACATTATGAGCTTACAGCACATACTCCCTCACACAAATAGCTTCACTTCCACACCCTAGCCGAAATGGGTTATACACTATATCAACAATTTTTACTTAACATTAAATTAAAAAATTTTTTTTTTTTTATTCAATAACAAGTTATATTGGTTTAGTAGATATTGGAGCCCCTGAAGTAAGTCTAGGGATACCGGTACATCAAGGTACTCCGCTCTTCCAATGGTTTAACGAAACTGTAACTTAATAATCGATACCAGACAAAAGGTACTATATACGTTTGTAGTGTGAATAAGTGTGATAATGTTAGGGAAGGGATGAATACGATGGCAGGTGGAGTGTTTTCAGAATGTGGCTTGTATATGTATGTGCGTGCTCCTTTTTTCCAAGCCTCCTGCTAGTAGAGGATCTTTGACAAATCTTTGTTTTTAATTTATTTTATTATTATTTATTACTCAAGATGTCATGTGGACCATGGTGTAATGGTTGCAGCTCATTTCAAACATTGTGTAAAACAAGAAAAAAAACTAGGCGATTAAAAAGAGTTTATTGCCAGTTCTTCTGTAGTTGTACGCCCTTGATTTGAGAACTGTCAGTAAAATGTAAGCATTCAATGTATATTAATTTTTTGACGTTCATAAGTGTACATTGTGTTACCTATAATAAATGATTTTTGCCTATAATCTAGAATTTTACTTACATAAAACAAAATATTACAATATTTCAAAGGATAGGACACAATCAGAAGGCTATTTATCATTCAAAGTCGTGTCCTAACTCATCTAAAGAATTATTATTCGTGTCTTGTACGAATCCATTCGCTTTAAAAATTCCCCTCACACTCTTCTTACCGGTAATTTTAAATTCCGCGCGATTTGATTATTGAAAATACTATAAGTTAAAGTTCATAGAGATTTGAATATCGTCATGAATATGAAGTAGGCTTGGATGGCTTGTTTGACCTTGTTTTCTATAATATAAGATCACAAGGTTCAAAAGAAAACTCTTAACAAGTATATACTGGTGATTATCTCAACCCGTGAAATCATAAGATTTTTATGTTTCTTACTTACATTATATTTTTTAAGGTCCTTAGATGTAAACTATATAAAGCAGAAATGTTTGAGAGACTGGGGCTGCGTGCGTCAAATAACCACACTCGATGTGTGCCTCAGGCGCATACGAAGTTACTCAGAGAAGTACCATTTACGCGTGTCGTGCCTAAATATTATTTCTTGTGAGACAGATGTACTTAGTTGCACATTGGCTGAATTCACAAGAATTACATTATTTACAAATTAGTTAAAAAATAGTTTTGGTTCTAAGTTTTACTTGTTATGTTCATATTATGTTTTTAGATTCGTTTTCTATTGTATTAGTATTAAGTTACTGTAAACATAGGATATAAGTAAAATAAATAAATAAATGTTTCCATACATCATGTTGCTATTAATTTATTAGCAGACCCCTGATCATGCGTAAAAATCACGGTAAAGTCAAATACTGGTAATGTTTAGACTCAAAAATCGAGGATATCAGACAAATTGATTGACACAGAACTGGCCAGGTTGGATTGCAGCTGCATTACCGTTAATAAGTTTACAATAGGTAATCATTATAAATAACCTATATTTTAACTTGGATTTATCATTTATGAATAAAAATGATTACTAAATATTTTTCTAAGAGCAAATCTCGAAAACTACTTTTCGAGTATTTTATTTATTTGTTCCTTGAAGTCTGAGGTAGGGTTTATGAAATAAAAATTGGAAAAACTTAATTTAATTAACTACTCCTTAGCTTTTTACTCCGGAAAAGTTTCTATGGGGATTCATAGCAAAATATTCCATTTGTTCTATTATTATTTTGAATCTATAGACGAATTTATGCTCACAACAAAAGTGCAAACTACCGATGAGTAAATAAATCTTATACAAAAATAGTCAAATGAAAAAAAAAAACAGCAACAGGGGAATTATCCAATAGTTGTTTACCGTTTGGCGACCAGAATAATTTCCATATTCCGCAGAATAATACCATCTCTTTGATATTGTATTTCGTGAAGGAATCTTAACATAGGACATTTATTTTCCTGTGTCGGAGATTATTTGATGATCTACAAACATGAGTATAATTTGATTTGACTGTTTTATCTTTTTTCCTCATTCGTGATTATTTTATTTAGTAAGTCCTCGTTTCTTTACACGAGATAAAGAAGGAAATCGGCATGGCAAAAGATGCCGTGCACGTTTAGGTTACATCTAGAAGAAAACAGGAATTGGTATCAAGACCGATACTGACTCTAATAGGTATTCCCTATCTTCTTGTATGGAGTGGAAAAGTGGTATATCTTGGCTAGAGAAAGGTGATGGTGAATGCTCAGAATACCGTGGACGGCGAAGTATACCAATACATCGATCCTTTTTTTTTTTTTTTTTTTTTTTATGAGGTGGAAATGCACTTCTGCAGGCCCGCATCAAGAATCGAACTTAACGCGGGGACTGTGGGGCTGGATCTACACTCAAAACCCTCTGCTATTCAGAGGGGTAGCGAGACCCTACCCACTAAAACCACCTCAGCCCATCACACGCCCTTAAGATGGGCCCTCGGGGTTCGCTAGGCATTCTACCCAAGGGACCCGGGCTTATATCCGACATAGAGAGCTAATCATGACCTGCGGTTCCGGGCTACTCGAGGTCGAGCCCCCAACCTTGAACTACCGGTCCTTCTACAATCATCCCCAGACCTCTCCCTCAGTCGCTCAGCTGCCTCCTTCTGCAGCATTACATGCTCACAGAAGGAGACCATTGCACTCCAGGCCTCCTCGCTCCCTAGCATGGCTATTATAATTCCCGGTAAAGTGAGGTCCGCCCCTATAACCGATACCAGGTCATGACGCTCCCTTGTCCAGGTGACACACTCAGCCACAGTATGCTCCGCCGTGTCATTTGGAGCGCCGCAGTGGTGGCACAACGGATGCATCTCCCTTCTAGGCACCTTATATAGATACCGACCAAAGCATCCATGCCCAGACAATATCTGCGATAGCCGAAACGTCACAGCACCCCAATGTCTATTCACCCAGTCTTTTAGGACTGGGCGGATTGCCCCTACCGTCAATGCACCAGCGCGGGGCGTAGCAAGATCGTCAGACCACCTTTTAAAAAGAATGTCTCTGGCATGACGCCTCACATGCCCCGCTATTTCCCCCCATGTGACGTTCCCGCTATCCATTACCTCGGCCTTCGCGCGGTATGAGGCAGCAATCACTTCTACCTCCCGCTCCCAAGGAGGAGTACCAGCTAACACACAGGCCGCCTCAAACGATACAAAAAGAATGTTGAATTACTAGACCACTTGTAATTACCACTCTCGGCCTAGAACGTATTGCTACGTTCTAAACCTACACAGTATCCTTTCTATAGTTCCATGCCCTCTGCATACTATAGAAATTCAACCGTGCCCACCATGTACGGTTTAAGCACTCGCCCGGTACCGTACAACCCTACCAAAGGCCGAGGATAAATTGAAAAATTATCCTCGAACCGGGAATCGAACCCAGTACCCCTCACCACAGCGGCCACATACAAAGACCGCTAGGCTATGAGGCCCTTTGATACATCGATCCTGAACCTACTCCGCATAAGGACTCCCATATGCCTAAAGCAAATCGTATATTTCACACAATGCACAGAGGTGATGAGAACTTGGAGAAACTGTGAAAGTCTCATCATTTTCAAAACTGTAGACTGTCACAAAAGAGGCGATGGATAGAAACTGGTGAAAACATATAGTTCACTCCAGATGCTTCCTTGCTGAATACAACTTTCAGACATGGGCTGCAGGTCAAATAGAGAGTACTGTGAATAATCTTTTTTTTAAATATATAATAGGAGGGCAGTACCTGCGGGACGCCCAAAAAGGCAGTCAGTGAGATGTTTTTATTCATGAGAGTTTTCGTGAGTAAAATCATTTAATATCCCTTTATTACCAATTATCGTTTATGTTATAATAAACATTAATTTCAAAGTAAATTTAATGAGACCATTAACAGATTATGCAAAGGAGTGTTGACTTCAGTGTGCAACTCTCAATCCTAAGTTAGAAGGTTCGAACCCCGGCTGTGCACCAATAGTATTTATGTCTATTAGCGCACTTTAACACTCAAGAGAAGGAAAACTTTGTGAAGAATCGGCAGGTCTTAGACTCAAAAACGGAGTATATCAGGCAGAAAACCAGACAGAAAACCTACTTATAAAACAAATGATCAAAACTGTTTCTTATAGGGTAATGAAATTCATTTTATATATTTCAATCGATAAAATATTGATTTACATTATTAAGCCCCACTTGAATTCGCAACAAACTTTTTAATACACGTATCTCACAAAATGGAATCTCTTTAAGTACGCAACTTTTGATCGATCACAAATCTTGTTCCCCTCCTGTCAGTGAAATTATGTTACCCCTGGGATGATCCCAGGGGAATATGAGTCTTATGTCGAGGGGATCATGATTAAATTCGATTAAAACTAAAAATGTATTTTGTAGCCAGGTGTTATAAAAGAAACACTTCGACTCAAAGAATGGTTTGTTGCTTGATGGATTTGGTTATGATTACATTCCACTTTATTATTTTTACATGACGCAAATATAAACACAGGGCTTCCTAGTGTTAGTGACGGCGGTATCATATAACATATGCTTAGCTTGCTATATTAAAATCGTAAATGCATTACTTTAGAAAGTTTTTCGTTCCACCACTAAGGCTAGGTTAGTCTTGTTGCCTAAGAATGTTTAGGAAACTCGTCAAACGTTTTATTCAGTGACAGAACTTTAGCGACTTGATTAAACATCGATATTTAATTAACTGTCTAGAGATTTAATTAACACTCTGATTTAATACATTAAATACTAAATTTAATAATTAATTAATCTAATTACCTACTACATTTCTGAACTAATTCAACTTTGGTACAACTCTGGTTCAAGAATTTAACCAATTCTTTAAACCAGTAAGGAACTTGCGAATTTTCTAGAAGTATGTCTCAACGGGCGGCGGTATCACTTAACATCAAAAGTCCCCCTTTGCCCCTGTTCTATATAAAAAAATATAGCGTTTTTTAACATATGTATGTATCTACTGCATGCAATATTATTTTTTTATAAAAAACTAATACAAATATATTAAGAAAGTTTATATGTTTAATGAGAATCATGTATCGATAACTAAGTTAATCTCAGTGGTGGATGATGGTGTCAAAAGCTGTTATTATGATAACCAGTATTATATACATATATGCAATTAATATTACTTATACGATATTTTTATAATTTTACACAATTGTGTCAGTGGTTGTCAGGAAGAGATCAATCGATAGGGATGCGGCAATTTTTCTTCTTTTTATTCAATTATGTCTCTATTTGTGAAGATCTCTCTTTTTGTGAGGATATAGCACAGTTTATACCAAATAGCGGAGTAAAAACAATTTTAAGTGCATCCTTTATATTTCTCACAAAGGCTTAACCCATACAGTCAAGTCCACAGGAATAACGCATTGCCCTTGACCGCACGCCTAGGGCCATAGCTCTTTTATAGGCTTTTATAAGCCTTGGATACAAACAGCCTCTTTTATATTCAGAACTATTTGACAAATACATAAATTATTAATAATACGGAATACTCGACATATCATTATAGTTCAAAGCTCTATAGATATTATATGTATTCAAAGTCAAATATTTAGTTCATTCACACACTTTGGTTAGGCACAGCAATGTTGTGAGAGAGCATACTTTATTATCGATAATTATATACTAATACATTTTTAATCTTATGAGTAGATACCTAAACACAAAGGAGAATGTAAGTACTTAACATTATTAATAATCTTAAGTTTTATAAAGAAATTTTGTTACAGATACATATATATTCTGTTACCGTTGAATATATAATTAATATATTCTCATGCAAGTTTATAATAAACTTTCTAAACAGTTGAATTTAGTGTTTTATTTACAATAGATAAGGTTTCCCACTACTAACCCTTTAGAATGTCTGTTAAATCAGTCATATAAATATCTATAACTGGTTGGTATTACAACAAAATTCTATTTAGCGTTCCGGCTTGTCTTAGATTATAAAAGTCGACGTCTTGAATCACTTATTACCTACTTGCCTATTAGATTGAGAAATAACAATGGAGCAGATACAGAAATCTGAGGCCCAGACCTGTAGGCTGTAGCGCTTTTTTAATCTATATATAAAATTCTTGCAACAAAATCGTAAAAGGAATTCAAATATAAGATTTTGTATTACACAGCTATAAAAAGATGTATAAGAAACGTTAAGTCTTTTTGTAAAGGTACATTTAATCACCCCCGTACCTCTGAACAATGGGGGACATTAATTGATTGATGCTACAAAGGGGAGAATTATTGGAAAAAGGCATTTACAATTCCACCTTCGGCCCCCACAGAATCACCCATTGTTGATTTATACATTTCACCCAAGATTACGACGGCTAATTTACAATCTTAAAAGTCTTCCGTAAATGTTATATAATTGGAATCTATAGGTATTATAACACTCACTCACTAACAAAAAAAAAAACACTCAATCTCACAACAAATCCTTTTAAACCTTGTTCTATTATCCCTAAAACTACTTATAAGAGTAATCATCTGTCTCTTCTCAACAAAGCGTAAACACAATGTGATAGAAAAGGAGAATGCGTTTAAAGAGTGCAATTAGACTTATTTATTAAAGTATGTTTCTCCTTTCTTATGAAACGAATCGCTAGATTGTGATTAATCAAAAGCATCTCCAGTCCAGACATTTTTTTTTATAGAACAGGGGGCAAACGGGCAGGAGGCTCACCTGATTTTAAGTGATACCGCCGCCCATGGACACTCTCGATGCCAGAGGGCTCGCGAGTGTGTTGCCGGCCTTTTAAGAATTGGTTTTTTTTTTTTTTTTTTTTTTATAGAACAGGGGGCAAACGGGCAGGAGGCTCACCTGATGTTAAGTGATACCGCCGCCCATGGACACCCTCAATGCCAGAGGGCTCGCGAGTGCGTTGCCGGCCTTTTAAGAATTGGTACGCTCTTTTCTTGAAGGACCCTAAGTCGAATTGGTTCGGAAATACTTCAGTTGGCAGCTGGTTCCACAGAGTGGTGGTGCGCGGCAAAAACTGCCTGGAAAAACGCGCAGTTGTGGAACGGCGGACGTCGAGGTGATACGGGTGGAATTTCGTATTCTGCCTCGACGTCCGATGATGAAACTCAGCTGCAGGTATTAATCCGAACAACTCCTCTGAACACTCTCCATAGTAAATGCGGTAGAAGATGCAGAGAGACCCCACATCTCTACGCAACGCCAAAGGATCAAGCCGCTTGGAGAGATTTTGGTCGTCAACGATTCGAACCGCTCTTCGTTGAATACGGTCAAGTGGAAGAAGCTGGTACTGGGGAGCACCCGCCCAAAGGTGGGAACAGTACTCCATGTGGGGCCGAATTTGAGCTTTATATAGTTGCAAGCGGTGGCCCGGAGTGAAGTACCGTCTCGCCCTGCTGAGCACACCAAGCTTTTTGGAGGCTAATTTTGCCTTTCCCTCCAAGTGACCGCGAAACTGAACGTCGTTCGATATGTCAACGCCAAGTATTCCAATGCTGGCTGTGGCTTTAAGGAGAGTGTTTTCGAAAAGAGGAGTAGCGACAAAGGGTGTTTTTTTAGCGGAAAACGCGCAAACTTGTGTCTTTTTGGGGTTAAATTGGACTAGGTTTAGTCTGCCCCAGTCAGAGACTCCACATAGTAGGGTTTCTACTTCAGACACAAGTTTGTTCCGGTACTCATCGACATCTGCCCGAGAAATACTTGCCCGGCCAGTGTAAAGAGTGTCCCCAGTGCTGTCATCCGCATAGCAGTGAATGTTGCTAAGTTGCAACATATCATTGATATGCAGAAGAAACAGGGTCGGGGATAAAACACAGCCTTGTGGGACCCCAGCGTTCACGGGTTTAAGGTCGGAACATGCTCCGTCGATGACGACCTTGATGCTCCGATCGGCCAGAAAGCTGGAGATCCAATCGCATAATTTCTCGGGAAGCCCGTAGGCTGGAAGCTTCGAGAGCAGTGCTCTGTGCCACACCCGATCGAAGGCTTTCGCTATGTCCAAACTAACCGCTAGAGCCTCCCCCTTGGACTCAATTGCCTCCGCCCATCTATGCGTAAGGTATACAAGAAGGTCACCAGCCGAACGACCACGACGAAAGCCGTACTGAGAGTCACTTATCAGCTGGTGGCCCTCCAGATACTCCAGGAGCTGGCAATTAATAATGGATTCCATTATTTTGGAGAACAAGGAGGTTATCGCTATTGGGCGATAGTTGGACGGATCGGAGCGATCGCCTTTTTTAGGGATCGGATGTATCGATGCGATCTTCCAGCACTCCGGGACAGTGCCAAGCGAGTACAGGTACCGGAAAAGGCGCGTTAAGACCGGAGCCAACTCAGGAGCACAAGTACGCAGCACAATTGGAGGAATACCATCCGGCCCGCTCGACTTATGTATGTCCAAGGAAGATAATGCTTTACGGACAGCACGTTGCCGGAATGTAACTTCCGGCATCGAAGAATCACACCGTGAAATGCTCGGTGGTGATCTCCCTTGGTCATCCAAAGTCGAGTTGGACGCGAAGAGACAGCCTAAAAGGTCGGCCTTCTCCTTCGCAGTGTGGGCCAGCGAGTCATCCTCCCTGTGCAATGGTGGAATGGAAGGCTGACAAAAATTCCCTTGGACAGCTTTGGCTAGAGACCAGAAGGCTCGAGTCCCCGAAGGGAGTTGGGCCAATCTCTCGCCAAATCTGGCAATGTGCTCTGACTTTGCTTTAGTGATTTCCCGTTTGAAGGACCTGGAGGCTGAGTTATATGCTTTTTTGAGTTCGCTGGTATTAGCATCACGAGATTTCGCCGCTTCTGCCCATGCCTTAAAGCATTCTCGCTTTCGACGCGAGGCTGTCTTGCAAGAACGCTTAAACCAGGGCTGAGACTTGCCACCGATCGGCACCGCAGAAAAAGGAATAAAGAGTTCCATTCCCTGCAGAACCACTTCGGCGACAGAGGCAGCGACGGAATCTGGAGCTTCAGACGAAAAGCAAATAGGCCCCCAAGGGTAGGACGCAAAGAAAGACCGCATCCCGTCCCAATCTGCTGACTTGTAGTGCCAAATACGGCGAAAACCCAAAAAGCGCGACCGCGAAGGGCGCGTAGATGGCACAGTACTCCGGACCACACAATGATCCGATGAACCCAATGGCGGGTCAACGGAGACTTGATAGTTCTCCGGATGCGAAGTCAGCAGAAGGTCCAACAAAGAGGGTTTATGACCGTCCACATCTGGTATTCGCGTAATCGCAGGGACCATTTGTGTCAGGTCGTAGGCTAAAGCAAAGTCGTGAAAGGATCTTCCCGCGTGATCGGTGGTTTCAGAGCCGAGCCAATCGGCATGGTGGGCGTTAAAATCGCCAAGTATCACGATTTCGGCGGTAGGAACCCTTTCAAGCAGGGAATCTGTAGCCATTTGGATGTGCTCGATGAGTCGGTCAGTTTCGTCATTTCCGCTATGGGACCTATACAGGCACGCATAGAATCGCGGATGGTCATCGCAGTCTATGCGGAGCCAGAGGTTAGATAGGTCCCTTCCTTCAAGCGTCCCAAGGCGACGAGAACAGATATCCTCTCTGACGTACACGCAAACTCCCGCCCGCGGCACAAATGAATGTTCCAATTTGTACCCCGGGTAGGAGAGGTAAGAAGTATCAGCCGGGGAGGATATCTGAGTCTCAGTGAGGAAGAATAAGGCCGGCTTCGCAGATTCAAGGTGAAAGTGAACCGCGTTTAGGTTTGAGTTGAGCCCCCTAACATTGGTGAAGTCCACTGTGAGCGTGGAAGGGGTTGCCTTCGGCGAATTCTTCCGTTTGCCCCGAGATCGAAACCTAAAACTAGAACTGGATGTTTTGTTTAGAGCGCAGTTTTTGCCCACCCCAGAATACGAAGGGCAGCCTGTGCATCCACCACCGGATACTGATTGTTCCGATGATGGACGCCCAGAGGGGGATTCTCCACGTGTGGTACCCCCCTGGGGTAATCTTTCTTTAAACTGCACCGTCATACTCTGGGGAAGGGGGGGGGATGGGCTCCGGGAGTCTCACTCACCGAACGAAACGCGAGTACAATAAGATAAACCTATTGCATCACTTCACGCCGGTTTTCTGTGAGACAGTGGTACTGCCCCGGTCGTGCCTGCCCATTTGGCTGAAGCCCGAAAGCAACAGCATGGCACTCCCACTAGGAAGGGGGTTGACTGATTGCACTGGTGAAATAACCTCTTTCACAGGTTATTTCACCAGTGGGCGATGGGGTCGTCAGGTCCCTACGCCTAAAAAATTATTGGTATTGTTTGTCTTAATTTTGTAGTCCATTTCTCTCTATTACAATCTACACACGCAATGTATGGTATACCTTCTACCACCCCGAAGAGAAGAACTTTTCAGCACTTATTCGCCAATGTTTGCAAAGAAAAATCCAATCTCCCCAAATCTTCCCAATTTCTGAACACGTTTGTCACGTTAGGAAAACCGACACCTGCACATCGTCACAAAAACCGACACTCAGAAGTCAGCAAAGTTAACATTTTAAAATAATAAATATCAATTTCTTTAATTATGTAGAAATATATTTTTTGTGATATTCAAATACACTTTATTTAACAACATACTGCGAGAAAGGTTTCTATCTTGTTTCGCCAAAGAAGTACCTACTCCTTTAACTTCTCCCGCGTGTACATAAGTACATATTTTTTGTTATTGAAATTGCTTTATGTATTTTATTAATCGATTTCAAAGTTTACTTAACAATTCACAACTACACAAATTGAAAGAATAAGAAAGATCGCAATTCTCCACAGGCTCTGATGGATTGTTCCCTCTCCTTTAAATTTTTCAAGTTAAAAGTTTCCCTGAACTCTGTGAGACGTATGTTTACTTTCTAAGAACTTTGAACGTTTTCACTGAATAATAACTAGAAATCCGTGTGGATTTACTATTCGTCTTTATTCTTTGGTGTCACAAATAGTTCGATAAGAAAAACAAGGGACAATTCATACATAATGAAGCTGTCAAATACAACGTCAAATACAACCACACACAATTTTTACTCCGAAAATTTCACAAAGCTCAAGCTAGAAGAGAAACCAGTCCTATATAGAACACGTGTAATCAGTACACTCCAATAAGAATTGTGATGATTTATTATTCCTATACCAGTACCAACCCCAAAGGCTGGAAGTGCCTGGAAGTACCTGAGGATCCAGATGGCCCAAATTACAAAACCAACTTATGCTTATCGTAGATTGAAATACATATCTAAGTAATAATACTGCAGACAAAGTAATCAAATATAATAGGCTCATTTACCAATCATTACCTAAATACAATTTTCAGATTAATCGTTCCTTAAGACTATCTGACCAAAGAAACCTAGAAAACCTTTCCGGCTTCAAATAATTTAATCCGCTTTAAAATTCCAGCTTTGTATCCAGAAAGAATCCATTATTCCAGCCACTGACTTTCAACCGCCAACTTCTTACAAATTAAATATCTGCCTTTGTTTTGACTCAAAGGTCTGGAATTTCGAAGGTTTATACAAGAAACCCTTGCAAAGGTTCTTCGAGTAACCATAATTGAGATACATTTAAAAAAAAAGTAAATTGTTTCTATATTATTGTATAATTGTGGGCAAGACGTGCAGGATGTTTACTTGATGTTAAATGATACCGTATTGGCTATTGACATTGCGAAATGGCTCACATGTCCGTTGCCGGTCTGTATATTGTCATTTGTACAACCTTAGTACTTTAAACCCATCGAATTATGATTACAGTTCAATATGTATCAATTATTCAAAGATTTTCAATAATGCTATTTTCGTATACACATTTAATAATTTATATTTCTATAAATGATTTCCTATCAAATCTCTGATCTGAACCTGTTCAAAATATCACAACACACACATAAAGCTCCATAAAAGTAAATTTAATATAACTAAATAAAAAACTCATAAAACAAAACTTTATAAAACTGCTTATTACAAATACATATTTCCACATAAGGAACCAGCTGCCGACTGAAGTATTTCCAAACCAATTCGACTTAGGGTCCTTCAAGAAAAGAGCGTACCAATTCTTAAAAGGTCGGCAACGCACTCGCGAGCCCTCTGGTATTGAGAGTGTCCATGGGCGGCGGTATCACTTAACATCAGGTGAGCCTCCTGCCCGTTTGGCCCCGGTTCTATTTAAAAAAAAAAAGATCATGCCGCGTCTGTACGCGCCTTGGAAAAGAGATTCTTGTCCAATCACAACACAACGAAACGCGCCATCGTTTCGTCTTTCATTTGACATTCACCACAGTCACCTCAGTCTAGTCTTACATAGCTGCTCTTTCAACATTGAATACAAACAAACCCAAGAGCGGCGTTGTGTACTTAATGAGACTTAAATCGAGTCTCGCGTCGTAGGAACAAGTGCATCTTTCAAAGCAAACTTATGTAATGACGTTGTACCTCGCGTTAACAGGTTTTGTAAAAACGCAATATGAAGGCGTAATTAGGAACAGTATACGAAGCGAATTTCCTAATGAATATTAATTTTTATTTCACTTTCATTTTAAAAATTCCTTTTACAATGAAAGTGAACTAAAAATTAGTTTAGTTTCGTCTCTCGAAATACAAGACAATCGTATAAATATGCTTTCTAACTTTAATGTATATCAATCACTATTGGCTTGCAAGAAAAGGCAAACTTTCACTAGAAATTTTATTTTATAGGAGCCGTAAAGAAATTATTTTTCTATAATGAAAAATAAAAACCTATATCTTTCGTGATAATTTTATTTACATTTAAGTGGATGCCTGGAAGATATCACTCGAAAGCGATAAGGCCGCCAGTTGCCTAATTCTCATTTAAATATGTTCTATTTTTATTATGTTAATTAAACGAAGTGTAAATTAATACATAAATAAATATATTTAATGTACTATAAAAGAAATTGTGCTTATATACAATATATAACATTCAAATGTAACTCAAGTATAAAATAGACCGTATCTGGTTTTTCAGGCAAAGGACACATAAAATCACATTAATTACGCGGAAAATAAAACCTTTACAAGGAAAACATACGCTCGGTTTTTTGAATTTAAAATATTGTTCACATTTACAAGGGACGTGGACGGAGAGAGCAAATAAATGTTTGCTTTACTCGCTCCAAGAACATTTTTACATTGGTCTCAGTAGTACAAGTTAGTGTAGATTGTACGCAACGACTTCGTTCGTCGATAGATAACGCGGGAATTTAATGTTGTACTGTATAACTAAAACTAAACTTAGTTTTATTATAAAATACTAATAATTAGCTGGTTTTATTATAAAATACATTATATCAAATGCCCTTATATATGTGTACGGAAAAATATTTCTAAAATGTTATTGTGGTAGTTTTGATAGTAATATATTTACGCAATTTAAATGTGATTTTAATCACGTACAACCATGTGAACCATCATTAACCTACCCATGAATCATTGAACAATTAAACTTATCACCGAATAGCGTAAAGTTGGTTTAAACAGTGTGTTCACTGCATAAAGAACCAAAAAATCCATTCATCAGATCACCACAACAACTGGCACTTAGAAACGAGTACTTAGGCGCTTTATCTATATTGCTAGATGAGAACCAAATATTCTTGGAAAACTGGTAATGGCATTGATGAGTAATGGTAGGAGAAGACAAGGTCAACCGTTTTACTGCAATAAAAAAGCATGGAGCTCAATATGCTGTGTCCCAAGGGAGGGACAGAGGCAATGAAGATCGTATGAAGAAGAGTAAGAAGTAACTATAGCGATATGGTTTAACATCTGCTTCCTTTATACATAAACATTTGTTCATACAATTTGAATAAATTTATAATAACAATCTCGTTTAACGCTCGTTTCGTTTCGATACAAACTCGTACTAAGCGTCCTGAACACGCCTCTGTCGTCTTTATTAACGTAGTCTACATATTTTCTTCTCTTGAATTAAACTCAAAGGAATCTCGATGAAAAGTTTAACTGAGCTGATGTTCTTTGAAAGTGTATAAGTCCTCTTCCATTCATTTTTCTGTAAATACCATATTTTGAATAGGTATGACGAATTGTGTGGAAATTTTTTGTACGTCTGGGACTTTATACAAAAGGATTTACTTATATTAAAACTTCGAGTGTTAACTAAAAAAAATAATAAAAATAATTACAAAACATTAAATCTTTTGTATGGATCAAGTCGTCTTATATGCAAACAAAATAGAATTTTGTCACGCTGATATTAAAATTTAAGTTTAATTCCAATTTTGTTCACTATGTATAAAATTGGTATTTATAAAAACACTAACACATGTTATAATTCATACGCTGAATAAAGAGCGAACAAATTCTCAAAAGGTCGGCAACGCACTCGCGAGCCCTTTAGCATCGAGAGTGTCCATGGGCGGCGGTATCACTTAACATCAGGTGAGCCTCCTGCCCGTTCGCCCCCTTTTCTATAAAAAACATCTGTAAGTAATATCTACATTTGACGTATTGAATGTTGTCAAACAAAAAATCACTTTGCATCGCAATTCCAATTTCAAATTATCAAGTCAAAGGGTCCAATAAATTCTATTCGCATAAAACAGCTTACAATTTTGGAAAACACTTTAACTCGAAGCCAATCCACATCAAACGCTTCTCTAATGGCGAAGGGCGTGGCAGATCGTACAAAGAGCTGTGAGGAAAACCTCAAGAATATGTCCGATACACGTTGAGTAAGCTTTATTAGTTTAATGTCTACAATACTACTCAAGGAAATTAAGTTTCCATCAAATTCGTTTTTTTTTCTGATTCCATATACAGTATTAAATTAAGTGTTAGTTTGGGTGTAAAATTTGATATTTCTTTAAACCCTTTGTTTGATAAATATTGTATATATACAAAAGATGGACAAATATCCAATATACAAATCTAATGTATAAAATTCTCGTCTCATGTTGTTTGTAATTAAACTCCTCCGAAGCGGCTTGACCGATTTTTGTAAAATTTTGTGTGAATATCGGTTAGGTCTGCGAATCGAACAATATATAGTTTTCATCCCCCTAAAATTTAAAGGTACACCCCTAAATTTCATTGTTTATTTTTTTTATCAGAAATAAACTTACTTTTTAGTAGAAATAATATAGCAAAACAACGTGTGAGGGGTCAGTTATATGTATAAAATTTAATGTCATCGTATTTACCTAGGTATACATACAAATGATAGTCCAATCATCATGGCTTTGAACTAAGGCATCTTATTTATTTTAAGGAAAAAAATCCAACACAATTCCGGCCAAAGTGAAAGGAAGGTTGAAGTTTGCACCTTAAAACACTAAGGGTCTGTTTCACAATGTCCGGATAAGTTCCAAATAAGCTATTTATTACTTATTGGTAGGATAAACTTGTGTTTGTTGCGTTTCACGACTGTCAGATAGCGCTATTCTTCATGAAAAGCGAAGTATCTTATTCGGAACTTTTATCCAAATAATTTATGTGTTGCATAGCTATTTGGCACTTTATCCATACATTGTGAAACAGGCCCTAACTATACTAAAACACCCGTTACTTTAATACAAAACCTTAAAACAGAATCAAATAATAAAATAAATTACGCAATGTACAAGCACATTGACTTCCATTTACGATCGCGATATATAAAAGTTTCAAAGCCTTACGAAAGGCCTTTTCAAAGGTTCAGACAATCAAATTACGAGTTTGACCACTTCACACAAAACGTCTATCCTAAAGAGATTTTCCTCGCCGTATGTGCGCCCTAAGATTTGCTATTACGAGGGTCTATGATAATGGAATTTCAATCAGCCGGGGCCGGGGTATTGACACTGTTAAGACCACGCTTTGTGGATCGGCCTCCTGCGGCTTGGAACTCCGTACCTGACGCCAAATGGATTTAGTTTGGACGTGTCACCTGCGGGTACAAAGGGCCGTAATATGGACGAGTGGTGACACTTTATTAAAAACGTGAGGTTCAAGCTGAAATATGTTATTTAATATATATATAGTATGTATAGCTGATGGATGACTATGGACAACATTTTTAATATATAGGTACATGATTTAAAGTCATTTATTCATTTTGTACACGATCAACTGTGTCCACATATTATGCGGACGCAATTGATCATTTTAATGTTATTTATAAGATACTAGCGGATCCGACAGACGTTGTCCTGTCTACACGTCTTTAATTTCAATTTTTAATAAGCGATTTTGATGAAAATTATTATTCAAATGTTATGACAATATCTAACCATCCAGCACATGGTCACACACGATATAACACAATGATAACAAAACTTTTTTTAAATTTCGGGACAGACTAAAATCAAAATTCGAATATTATTTAAAATTTGACACTGCGATGGTAGCGCCGTCGGTCGGATCCAATGTAAAACATTCCAAAATCAACAACAACTAATAAATTGAAAATTAATTAAAAAAACATTGTCCAGCGGACAAAATTGTGAATCTAAACCATTCCCAGATCCCCTTGACCACACACAAAAAATTTCGTCTAAATCGGTCCAGTCGTTTAGGAGGAGTTCAGTCACATACACACGCACACAAGAAATATATATATTAAGATGTTTGTTTTAATTATGTGTTCAAATTTTAAGCCTCGAGTTATGTATCCCTTACATTAGTTAATTTATTACATATAAATATATATAATGACTTATTAAAGAGTTTGTAAATCTAAGTACCACTTAGGTTTACAAACCCACACACCACGCCACATTTCAACAGTATTTTATTTAATTATTTCTACATAACACACATTTATAATTAAACTATTTTCTATATAAGCACAGGACAGGTTAACATAGATATTGATTGAGCTTTTTAGTAAATGTATGGAATGTGATTTTTGAAATTTTAGTGATAATTTTGTTTCTAAGGAAGTAGTTGAAGATGAAGGGGTCTCGGAAGGAGAAAAATCGTTGGGCAAAGAAAGTTCGTCCTTTGGTTTGCTTATGATACTGCTCGAACTGCATTGAAATTTGAAACGAAGCAGGAGGGATCAACCGAAACAATTCTTCACAACACTCATCTTAAATACAGAAATATAACATCTGAAATTAGAACTAGTGTTATCTTTAGAGATTTGCATTTGATAGCCATCTCAATCAAACGTATCGGAACCTACAAAATTGTGTATTATGTTGCTGCTGTAACACTACGTGAAGGACATTTTCGCCCGGATCCCTGATGAATATGGTATAAGCACTTACTGATTGGCATCACGAACTTCATTTCGGCTGTAATAGGAGAGCCGGGAAATGCCGAATTCGGAATATTCCATCAGATTCACAAAGAGTAATCTCGGGTGGAAATTAGGTGAGTTTCGTGATTAAGTGTGCTATGGAAAATTGTAGCTAAGCCGGATTCCGTTTTTGCGGTGTTAGCAGTCGGACGATGATTTACACGATATCGTACAGACCAACAAAAAATGTAAAACCAAAAATTATTTTTACTTTCATTTTTATAATATTCTCCTCCTTTTCCAATGGGTTTCATCCTACTATTATTTTTTTGGTTTCAAAAATTATCCTGGTCTAGTTGGCTCAGACTTTGCCATGTAATTTAATAATCTTTCTATTTAAGCAAGCATGTATATGAGTGATTCATGTCTAAGTAAATTTTCTTAGTATTATAACAGTATTTAAATGAGCATAGCAAACTTCATGTAAATCAAATAATATAACAATATATTCACTGTTATTATCTTTTTTTCCACGAAATCGCCGCCTATGAAGACTCAAATTGCCAGAAGAATTGGTAGCCACAGTTTTAAATAAGCAGAAATATCGTACGACTAAATCATAAACCTGCTGAAATTTGTGTTGAATTTGTTTTGAGAACTTTTTGAAGTCTGATTAGTGGCTTTTGTGGGTCTGTTGATTTTCATAATGCAAACCGGAAACCCGAATAAGTATGTTTATTCTTGTGTGAGAATAATTACTGTTTGTGGTAAAATATAATGTAAATTTAGGATCACAATAAATTATAACGTTATTCTCTTTTGTAAACAATACGTTTGATGTCGTGATTACGTTAAAATGTGTTCTATAATTGAAATGTCTAATTAATTGACGGAATATTATGCCTTTTAGTTCAAAGTCCATACTTTGTTAGACATAGACTTAAAACGATGATCAAATTGTGACTTTGGACGGAGTGTTCATAGAATACATTTTCCGAAAATATGCTCAAGTTTAGAGGCAAAGACTGGGAAATCAAACTTATTTAAATTTAAACTAAATCACTTCTGACTCTTTGCCTATACCTATCATCATACATATACTAAAATAATAATCCAGTGGTGCTATACATTTTAATAGAACGGTCAAACGCGTAGACTAAGAGTGCGTCGCTGGCCTTCGATGAATTGGTACGCTCTAAGTCTTCGGTCTAAGGTCCCAAGCTAAAGCCACTAGGCCAACACTACTGTCATACATATATTATACATATTTATAAATAATATATAAAACATTTCACTATCCAATACAATGCCAATCAACAGAAATTAGAAATACTGTTATTCAATACTTGTGTATTTTGAAAGCTTCTATTACCACGTAAGCACAGCCTACAAACTATAAACACGACCTAATATGGCAGAGTAAATTGGTTACAAGATGCTGACCTGAAGGCCATCATTTGACCATAATATACATAACAGATGCTTTTATCGCTTTTCTCTAGTTAGCTTTTAGCTTAATATATTCCCTCCCTTCATTTATATTCCCCATAATGAATGAATGGTACACTATGAAATATGAAATCTCAATACGAGTCGACATTTATTTTATGAGGCAAGTAATATACAAATGTGTCATTAAATAGTAAAAACTATCTCAGTGACAAGATTGGTATTCCAATTGACGTCAGAAGATATATGTTGATAAAAATGTGGGCGGGGCACATGACAAGCACAGAAAAGTGGAGCAAAAATGTGCTAACTGCCCAAAATACAGCAAACGAAAAAAGAGGGAGACGGAGACACATTGAACGAACAGCCTAAAAAAAGACTAAACAGCGAGGAATGGCGGGATTTGCTATTGATTTGAAATATAAATGTATTTAAATGCAAAAGTATCTGAATTAAAGGTCATTATTATTATTACGTACATGATAAACTAATTGTGATACTATTTGAAAAAAATAAAAAAAAACATTGTACAGTAGGTCCAAACCTGTCGCAAATGTCGTATACAAAGAACCCACAATCCAATGTGTTTTGCCCAAAGATCTTTTCACATGACCCCAAACCTTGCGGTTTGCTAATGGACTCTCATTCAAGTTGTCCTAGTGAAAATTTAATTTAGAATCCTAATTGAAATCCATTATCTTCCGATAAGGGAATTCTTCGAAAGGAAAATTAAAATTATATTAAACTTTTGTTTTACTCCTTTAATCCTTTATAATTTATTTACATTATTTCTAAAGGTACACAGCATTGAGTTATACAATATTGAGTTAACAATAATTCTTGTACTATTTTATATAATTATTGAAGGAAAATGGATAAGATTTTGCAGACACTGTTGATCCGTCACCAATAATAACAATTACACAGTAGAAATACCTTAAATCAAATCAATCATTTATTCATATAGGTAACATAATGTACACTTATGAACGTCAAAAAAATAAAATATACATTAAATGATTCTAATTTTACATTTACTGCCAGTTCTCAAATCAAGGACGTAGAACGGAAGAAAAGAACTGGCAATAAACTCTCCGTCACTCTTATTAATAAATAGATTGCGCATTATCCCTACATCATAATAGTTTAGTCTTTAATTTAAATAAATAAGTTATTTTCTTTTATCATTGTAATGTTTATCTTTAAATGTCGTGCACACTTGTCATTGAAAGTTGATACATTTATTTATTTATTGTACATTGCACATACATGTATTGTGTTTTTGTATGTCGTGTGTTCTCTGTGAGTGTCTCTAGGTTTTTATTTATTTTAAAAAACACTGCTGCGCTAATGGGTGAGCCAAAACTGACAAGAGTGAACAATAAGTGAATAAAATTTACAGACGAAAAAAACGCTGGCTTGAAGAAAAACATCGTGATAACGGACAAGTCTGAGACACAAGAAGTCGACGGCAGTTGTCAGGTACAGATGGCTGATCACCTACTTACTTAATAGAAGAGAAATACTAAACAGATACATAAATCGTAAGCTAAGACCAAGGATTGTAGTATAACTCAATTATAAGCCTTAGTTTTATTGAAATATCAATCAATTTAATACAATTTTATCTACAACATAAATTCATCATCAACACAGCCATATTAGGTACCACTTAGTATTGAATATTTTTTTTTGTTAGTTCTCTTTTGTAAATCTTTGAACCTTTTTGTATTAAAATGATGTATTCTTCGGCTACATTTTCAATGTATTTATATATAAGGTAAAAGGTAAAATAAAACTTAACATTAATTTTGAATTAATATTGCATCCGCTTTAAATTGTTTGCAGCTATGTGAAAAATATGGAGAAACAAATACTGTATAAATCCGAATGAGATTCCATAATCTACTAATAATTTTTCATTACTAATACACTCGCAATAAATACTTGGCGCAACGCCAGCATTGCAACTTGCGAATATTCCAAATAGCCCAATTCGCGTAAGAAGCTCCGATACTATCGAAGATAATTTTCATAATTGCAGTATTAAATGTTTTATTAGTTAATTATATATAAGAAAGGAATATAATTGTTTGAACAAACCAAAATCTTGAAAAGATAAGAGTTTAATAGAGATTCATAGTTAAGCTTTACAAATTATATTGAGAAAAAATTTGTATTTTTGTATGATTGTAAAGAAGGCAGATACATAATATCTCGGAGACGTTTTGAGTCATCATCGATACTTGTTGCAGCTCAAAATTACACCAAGAGAAGAAGAAAGAACACACACAAAAACGACTCGGCTTATTATATTATTAATATGCTACATTCTACCTGAGTGGCCTAATTAAAATATTCTGAATGGCCTCTAATTATAACGAAAATATTTTGAAATAAGTTCAGTTCAAGTTTGAACAAGCTTCAAGACTTTTTATTGGTACTATCATTATATATATTTAAATCTAGGTGAAAATTGGCTTGATCAGTATGAATTTGCTTATTCACTTTATGTACTGAATATGATGCGAATAACTCCACATTTCCAAGCGAGTACTCACTGCTTGTAAAAGTTTTTCAGTTTCCTTTGAATTCACTGCGGACTCGTTTCTACGTCTAGATGTTCGTTAATAATACATATTTGCTCTTACTTGCTGGAAATAGGTCAACATGCCTTTTTAATATCATTCGAGGCATTAATTTGATAGAAATACGATCAAAAGAAATTCATATTTAAATTTTATTTGAGTATAATTGCAAAATATTACAGAGCTGTACCGAGTCTTTTGAAATTGTACACAATTTAAATCAAAATCTTTGAATCAAAACAAAATCGCCATACAGTGTCTTCTGTCTGTACGAATGTGTAATTCCGAGAAAGGTTCATCTTTCACTATGATATGTAAATTGACTGAAACTAAACGATTAGTGCCACATTACAGTCATTCACTCTCACTCGTTCACTCAGGCGTATTGACTCATGTTCAGTAAAATACAATGTAATTAAAAAATATAATAATATTTTTCATGGAATTTACCACTATAAAGTTTGTTATGTAAGAGCTGGGAACCGTGACACAGGTATAATGTTACTTAGAAGGTTCCACACATCTTACACATTATAATGAATTGTTTATAAGTAATAAATATTTTTTTTATATATTTCTATAGTTAATGTTGGGGGGGGTTTTTTCGTATGTAATTCATACTGGTAGAATTAATATACTACGTTATCAATTGTCCAGATTAGAAGAGAGTAGCGATCAATTAACGTAACTAAGTCAATCAATTAACGTAAATAAGTTTTTCAAAGATCGTATCGGAAGGTTAAGATCTATACACCACCATACTTTCTACAAAGAGATGCCTAATCCGGAATTAAATATCTTATCTGAGTTGCACCAATCATTAGAAATTTAATTTAATTAGTAAATCTGACAATGATTGATTTATAATTACTTAAGTAATGTTTCTCGTTTATTTAAATAAATAATTAAATAAATAAATAAATTTTATTGCAAAGTGTGAAAGGAAATAGAATACTTTTAAGTGGAAAATTGCAGGAAAATAAATATATGTATATATAATAAACACTATTTAAGGATTTATATAATAAAAAGTAATCTTAATACCAAGCTTATGTAAGGGAAATATTTGTATGTATTTTAGGCAAATATTAAAGTGAACATATAATGATAATAATCTTTATTCATAATAATACGCTGTCCTAAATACAAAAGACTAGATAAAGGTAAAATAAATTTGAGATTGTCTAGTTTCCGCATTCACTGCTTTCAGTGCATTACAAGCACTTAATGTTACCACAGTTTACATACTTTAGTAGTAACCAAATAACTCTGATCCTCTAATTATGGCCTATAACTTACGAGTATGTTATAAAAAAAGACTTGAAAGTAGGACATTACATTTCAAATACTCACACACGCCAATTCACATACTCACCCATATATAAGGTAGTTCATAATAACTTGCTTAATAATATTTAACATTGAGAGTTTTTCCTAAAGATAATAATTATTATATCACTTGTATTTACCTTTCCTTTCTATATGACCCTTACCACTGACCACATTACTTTAAAGTTTAACAAAGTATAATATTATTGACATATCCTTGCTTTCTTAATTATGTCAGGAATTTCAATAATTTAACTTAAACAACAAATACAATTATGTCGCATATCATATTGAAGGATGCATATGCCTTTTGGCATATGCATCCTTCAATTTATACTGCCTTCAGCGACTCATACCCGTACAGCATGGCGGTTGTATGACGTCTCGTAAGTTTTCCAAATAGGCGTCACTCATAAATGCAGATTATTACCATTATTTTTTATAATACAATCTCGCTGTTGGCCTGAAGGGTCTTGGCAGCTCAGCTCAGAGCGTTGTGGCTGTTTAGTCTTTTCCCGCGACTAGCCCAAGGTCGTCTTCTGCCTCCTCGGATTGGGCCGGCGTGGGGAGGTCAATCGAAGTAAAGGACGGAAGCTCACTGGAGTGATCCTTCCCCGGTAAAGTTTTTTTTACCCTTTAGATTCCCCACTGTATTTTCTATGCACTATATAGGTAAGGTTTAGCGCTGCCGTAACTGGCGCCTCGCCAAGCGTTTCAAGCTCAACCATTGTTCCACTTTAAGCGTCAAAATTTCGTGTTAGGTCATGGCTGGTAGCTTGATATCTATCCAAATTACATTATAATACTGTGTACTAAGCTTAATTGCCTCCGTGGCTTAGTGGTGAACACTTCGATGCTGACGACTGGCTCAGCTATTCTGTATAAGGCCGTGACATGGGGGGATGGGGTCAATGGGATTTTTGCTCCTAGGACATTGTGTGGATTCGACTGAATGTTTCAGCCTTGTATGGCGTAGTATGAACAGGTTTTTTAAGCAACGTAGAATTCCTAGAACAACCTCTGGGTACAACTTAGTGCAGGCTAGCTAACAAAAATACATTGAATTTAAAAATATACTCTCCAGACATTTCGACTGCTTGATACAGATTGACCTAATAACAAAAACCACGTGAAATTTTACAAATTAACGAACGAACGAATGAAAAATCTGCGGATGAAATTCATGACTAAAAACATACGTATATATATACTATGTCAGTTCGTTACGAACGATAACAGTTAGTAAGTAAAAGTAAATTATCAATTAGTCACTGTGTTTACTATAATAAAAGTGTGTGTGTATGAATATATGGAAATTATTACGCACAGTACTGTGGGAACTTGATTTTAGTTTTAAGATGTATCATGTATTAATTAATATTAAAACATACTGAATTTTATTATATTTTCTGTATCACAGTTTATTGTAAGTCCCGTATGCCGTTATTGGTAAGCTAATTTTCAATTAAATAAAATCTCATTTATAAGGAAAATAGAATCATAAAGTACGGTCGGGCAAAAATTGAAAATGAAGTTACACTCATTAGCCCTGGCTCGACACTTGGCGCCAGATGTCGCGCATTTTAATGAAATAGGACACGGTTTATAATTTTTAGCCAAACCATAATACGAAGGGTTTTATACTTTACATATATAATTCACTCAACTCAAAATTTTCATTTCGGTAACTCTTGCATGATTTTTTTATAAAGAAATGGCAAATTCTCCGGCACGCCTCTAAACTATTTTAATTTTCTCATAAAATGATACGCAACCTTCCCTTTTGCCTCCTGTTCTATAAAATTAAAAAAAAACCTAAAAATCAAAAGAAATAGGTACTAGAGCAATATTCACCATAAAATGGAAAAATATGAGAAAGTTTTTTTTTATTATTTGCCGTTTTACATTTTTGTTTCATAATTGAAACGATTATAATAATATTTTGTATTGAACTAATAAATACTTCATGAATTAAGGTAAATAAAAGCTTGATATCGAAATTGGGTTTAAAATTTAGTTCCGCAGTGCAACGTTGTATTTCTTCGGGAGTAAGCGATTGAAGTTTATTAGTTTTGTCCATAAAAGGGGCAGAAGCAGTAAACCTGCATCGGACTCTACCGGAACATACAATGTTTTTAATACTCAGACTGTGGTATTTGTCACAGAAACTGCGCGTTTATTAACGTATTAATATGGTAACAGCAAAGTTATAATACGAGGGTAAAGTAGAACTAAAATGTTGAAAACCCATACAGCGGTATCAAGGGGGATGGACTAAAGACTTATTCGGGTCTAGATTCTAGAACTAAAATGGGACAAAAATTTTCCGGACTAGTAACAAAGATATATATGTATAGCGGACTAAACAAAGTATTTAAAAAATCCATGACGTGTTTTATTGACGTTCATAAGTGTACAATGTGTTACAGAAGTTGTTGTTTTTACAGAAGAATTATATAATAAGGATATGTATAATGCTGTTTGTTTGTCTTACCAAAACTCGAGAATGGCTGGATCGATTTGGTTAATTATAATATATAAATAAGAGAAAAATTCTAGAAACAAAAACTTAATTTTCCAATATAAAACCGTTAGGAAAATATTTGGTGTGTTTTTTCGGAATAAAAAATTGTCGCTTGGTTATCATATATTTATATGTGCCGTCAGAAATTTGTATTTCATAGCTATAGTAAGGTCTCATCTTTTTGGTTTGATTTAAAAACACTTTGTTAAGTTTTGAGACAAATATAATATGTAGGTCATCAAATAACACATAGTATTGATCCTTGTTAGTAAGTTTCTTGTGAAATTATTGGCTTTAAATGACCTTAATTTATATAACATGTTGCGTCTCTATTAATCATAACTTCAGTGCCTTGTACCACAATAAACCGAACATCCAGTTAAAACCAGTAATTACATCTAAAACTACACTCTCACGCGTTGGAATAAAACTTAAAATCCATTGAACATTTAAGAAGAACGCATTACTTCCGCTAGTTTGTTTTGTTAATAAATCATCAATTTTTCTTATCGTGACGCCACATCCGGTGAGAGGTGAATGACTTATTGGTAATGCTTAATGAACTAACACATATTAACCAGACACGGTATTGTTTTCAATAAACACGAACTTTAATAGAAGCTCAGGTATTCTCGACTCTCGAGATTCTCTCCCAGCATCCTCCTAGTAGTAAAACCGAATTAAAAAGTACTTCATAAGTTATGATTGGAATGAATTATTATAATTATTTTAATTAAATTAGGTACTTTGAGATTATAAGTAATTTTGTATTTTGCTTCTGTCTTCTGTCCACTTTACATCACCATTAATCAATGAATAAGAGCGTACCAATTATTAAAAGGCCGACAAGGCACTCGCGAGCCCTCTGGTATTGAGTGTCCATGGGCGGCGGTATCACTTAACAGGCGAGCCACCTGCCCGTTTGCCCCCTGTTCTATTAAAAAAAATCAGTACTGTATTTAGATTATTTAATTAAACTGTTATATTAAAATAAAAAAATAACATAAATTATCAGGGGTGCGAGAGCCTTATCGCTAACAAGCATCTTCCAGGTGTTATAAGGAAAAAAACTAAAAAAAAGAAATGCTCAAGGTAAAGTTCAAGAAGCGCATAACAAAATCAAGAAAAACAAAATTATTATGCCTTAGCCCGTGGGAGTTATACACCGTAGCCGTACATAAAATTATATAAATCCTATATTATAAGTATTTTCTTACTTTTATCCGTCTCATTTCGTTACAATTCTTAATTTAACGATGGAAGAAAGTCATTCTAAATTCAAAATTGAACCTGCCTTGAAAATTCTCGTAAATATTCGAACCGGGCATTTGTCACGAGCGAAGTAATCTCGGTAAAAGATTAGCGAGGGGCAACGCAACGGTTTAAAATCTTTAATAATTAAGTGACAAAATGTAAATCTTAATACTGTTGGAGCCTGTTTCGCAATCTCTTTGTACCAAATGGAAATACCGAAAAACCCCAACGTGATCCGATGTTTTCCGGATGAGGGGTTTTCACAAAAAATACTAAAACCACATGGATAACTAAATACATTCAAAGGAATTAGAGAACCACCCTTTTTAATTTACCGTTTAAAAAACCCGAATTATATTTCATATATGTAAAGAAATAATTGTATTTTGGCATTCGATTGTTTAGATAGTTAATTAAAATAAGAAAAACAAAAAAAACACAATATATAAAAATTGTACAGAATGCAACGGGCGGCCTTATCGCTAATAGGCGATCTCTTCCATTTTTTTTAGTTTTTCCAGTAAGGGAATAACTAAATAAAACTCAAAAATCTTTAAAAAAAATCTGTTGTGTTAAAACTAAAGTTTTATTTATTTTATAATACTTATTAAAAGTTTTTAGTCTGTGAAAAAAGGCAAGAGTTTTGGTTTGTTATTTAAATTTTTGAAAGAATGTTTATCAAATAACTAATTCTAACTAAATGTTGTTTCTATGATTATTTTAACTAATTATTAATTTCATAACTTGTCTATGCAGATATTTTGTTTAAAAATAGAATAAACCTTAAATTATTTCAGTATTTTTTTATGTAAAAGGAAGTGGGCGGTAGGGTCATCTGATGATTAAATAATACCACCGCCTTGGAGACTCCCATTGCCAGAAGTGCAAGTGCGTTGCCGGCCTTTCAACATACATTGGAATTTCATTATAAGTATAACTGGTCAAAACTTTAAAATAAACACTGACTGGCTTCCGGTTCTTTCGCGTTATAACGCAAGTAGCATAATTAAAAACCTTCCTCATAAATGAAAAATCCTTAAATAAATAAATCCAATCAAGAATAATTTTTAATGTAATATATCAACATAAAACAATAAACTCATTGGTGATTCATGGCACGGAATAGGCTAATTAGCACGAGAATACTCGGGGATACAAATAACATCCGACTGTGTATAGTAATATGTTTTGAGCACTATACAAAAGCGTTGCCCTATCTCTTTTCACCACAACTAAATCATAATTAGACAGAAAGAGACGAAGTGCTTTAGTTCACGCCACCACAACAATCTGTTGTTAATATAAATGCGATGCCAATATGGGCTTTACAGTCAATAAGATTAAAATTATATTCGATATTTCATTCAATTACAAATCTGTTTTCATTCTACTTCTTCGCAATTTTCTTTGATAGATATGCTTTTTTAATATATATACCAAATACATAATAACAGGCTTCTTTGTGGAAGACTTTCATCATCGGACGCCGAGGCAGAATACGAAATCAAGGCATTTTTTGCCGCGCATCGTCTCTATGCTATACCTGCTGCATGCACCAATTAAACGGCCGGCAACGCATTTGCGACCCTGTAGGCACTCGTATTGCCAAAGGGATCGCAAGTGTGTTGCCGGGGCACTACGCGTTTATTACATAAAAAGATTATTCTACCATTCCAAAAAGTACATCTATGTACTCACCGCTTGTATGAAGAAGTCCTTGTGTAGCATGCTGACGATGCCGAAGTTGGTGAATTTGAAGACGCGGTCCATTATCCACATGAGATTTGAGAGAACTCCAGGTCGAGGGTTCCATGTAGACATGAGCATTGGCACGTCTGCTGTACTCTGATGGTTGGCCAGGACCAGTGTTCGCCGATTCGTGCATACAGTTGGCTCATCCCCACTCTCAACAACTGTAGACAAATAATAAGAATTACTCAAAGGTGAAATAAAATATCTTTCAAAAATTTCATGTATAGAAACGCTTTCTAATAATAGCAAGAATCATAAAAAACTGCAATCACTTTATATATATAGATATATATATATATCCTAATCCTATTCCATCCATAATTAAATGAAAAGGAGGGCAACTGGGAACTGAGTGCAAGAATACAGAAGACATTTAGACAAAACTAAGAAAAGACCTTAGACTTTGTTACATGATTGTCATATTATAGCTTTATCATATATATGTTACAGCATAATTTCAAGACAAATAATAGCGTCCATCCATTTGGTGACCTTTGCGGGTAATCCGAACAAATTTCTTGGTTTCATTCGAAACTAAGTTCTTAAACGAGTGGAGTGTTGCCACTAAAACGATTAGACTGCCTCAGTCTAGGGAGTTAGCCGTACTAATGTTATAAATACTGAAGAGAATTAGTTTTTCACCCTTGGGTTTTAATATTAATTAAGATCTTGCCGAAACTGCGTACAAATACCTCGTATCTGAAGAAGTCTATCAGGTATGAGGGTGTGCAATTATTTAATCAATTTCCATATAAAATTCACAATATTGATGTGTTTGACAAATTCAAAAAGGCAGTAAAGCTGCATGTTAGAGTGAACACAGTTGATTAAAATTGAGACGGCTAATGACGACGTGTATCTTGCTCGTATATACATATTAATATTAAGTTTCTCATGTAAATAAAATATTTTTTTTTGTAATGAGAAATAAAGTTCTTTCAACATGAAAAAGAAAAAATCAGGAACTCTGGTAAACAGCGCAGAGCCTTTATCATAACTTACATCTAAAACTATCGATTTTTTTGATACGTATTTCTTCTGTATTGTTCGCGTTATATATCTAATAATCTCTCTCTAATAATCGGTTAAGACACACATTAAAGAAACATTAAATTACCTCAGACCTTCTTATATGAAGTCATAACTGTTAATTTTACGTCTTATATATCTTTAATTTCTAAAACTACAGATAATATATCGAATTCACATTCAACCGAAGTAAGATATTGAAAATACAACAAAAGGTTCGGAGTTTCTTCCAAGTATGAAATATTTATTTGCCAAGACCGCTTATACAGGGTGTTTGGCGAACGTGACGCGTTACATCCAGATGGATTTTGATAAGGGTTCCTTAGTCACAGAGATATATTGGAAACCTTGGTTAATATTTACCCAAACGTAAGGGAATAAAACATGTCTGTACGTTGTAAGTGATAAATGAATGCTTCCTTTCCTTTGTAACAGTCTTTGTTTTGTTTTATATACAATATAAACGCATATTAAATTTCCACACTAGGTATTTTTTTCTTGCCTTTACTAATATTATAAAGATGAAAGATTTGTATGTTCGTAACAAATTAGCTCAAAAAGTACTTGACCGATTCTCTAACTATTGAATGCTACATGATCACTGATTAATATAGGATCCCTATTAAAACAACAATAATTTTAGCCAAGGCGTAATAAATATGCCTATAAAAAATATTTATTTTTTAAACTAGTGTTAGCCTGTGTGCTTAGTGCTTAGGTCATAGGTTAGATACCCGGCCGTGCAGCAATAGAGTTTATTTCTATGTGCGTAAAAAGGCTAAAAAATTCTAAATTAAGAAGAAAAAATTGACAATATTTAATGAGCAAAATACGTACATATATACTTAATATAACAGTCTTCATTAGTAAACATAGCCTTTCGAACATAATAACTAAAATTTAAATATTTTATAAAATCAATGACCAGACGACTGTAACCGCGTTCGAGATTTCTAAATTAAATTCTACTCTCATAAAACTTCAAAGCAGATGGCTTATAAATCTTGAGAATTTCATATAAAATCTTAAGAAAATTTAATGAAAAATTCGATTTAATCAAGTTCATTCATGCAAATATTTTTAATACTCAATGTGCAAGTCAGTTATTTTATAACTGTAGTTTCAACTTTTCATTATGATTCTTTTTATAACAAAAAAAGTGTCACATGTTAGAAGTGAAATTTCTTTGTTGCACAAGACGTTATGCGATAGAATTGCCATCTAAAGTTCTAATATGTAACAACTATAAAACTATAACTAACAAATTAATCAACCAATAGCGTGTATTTTTTCTTAATCTCCCTTACTCTCTCTCTCTCTCACAATCGGTTTCAATCGTTCTTTCACTTTTATTCGACATAAACGCTGCACATATTCGTGACGTGAATTTTACCCTTATGCGCCTAAAGAAGTTTCACTTCAAAAAGCTCCTGGTTTTGTCTGTTTGGAGGGAATATTTACGCATATACTGGTACATGATCATCTATTGGGCCTTATACCTTAGTAATTGATTTACAAAGAAGTTTCACTTCTGACACGTGTATTTCGTACGCAAATATTTTTAATGTTAGGTGACCCCGCCGCCCATGGACACTCTCAATAAAGGGCTCGCGACAGCGATGCCAGCTTTTTAAGTATTAGCACTCTCTTTTCTTGATTCGAAATCGAATTGGTTGGGAAATACTTCAGCGATATATAATTACCATGATTATTAAATAAATTTCAACAACATAAGAATTGAGACGCTCTTGTCTTGAAGGACCCTAAGCTTCTACAACAACATCAGACATAACCAATAAAAGTAATGGTTCATTAAAATTCAAAAGCTAAGCGGATTTCAACCCCATTCCTAAGTCACAATCTAAAATTCAATTCAAGTGAAAAAAATCACATCATTAGCATAACAAAAAATCTCATGCATTTTTCTCTACTTAAAATAAATAATGGCAATTTAAGATTCAAATTACAAATGCCTGAAGCGGCGGTCCCGAATTTCCTAAATAAATAATCTTGCTATCTGAAACGCTATAAAAATTATTAACATTTTCATAGTCGTTTATTCGAAGCGCGATTTTATTTCAAATAATTTTTCTCTAGTAAAAGAAATGGAGCGATTCATTTTCGCTTCGTTACAGTTTTATACAAATCGACGAACTCCGCGGTTGGTCGTTGTAGAAAATTCTTTTGGGATTTTTTATTAACAACTGGGCACATCATTTTCACAACAAAACCAATTCATGTCGCACATAAATCATCTTTAAAATACTACAAAATCCTCGAAGTTTTATTCCTAGTGTAAGTTTCTTTATATATACCTGAATATTATGAAGTGGAAACAATTCTGTTTTTGTAAGTATGTTTGTAATGATTTCACACACACATCAAGTTAAGAAAAGTAAATAAAACTGTAATGTTTAAAAAAATATTTATTTATTTACATGAGAAACTTAATATTAATATGTATAACTGTACAAATAATATTAAAATATACATGTTTATGTTTAAAACATATCAAATAGTTTTTTTTAAAACGATGTGAGTAAAAATCCTAAGATAGGATATTGGCATAGTTAAACTGACATTTCAATATAAAGGTCTATCCACATATACCGATCAGACCATGGATCGCTTGTATCGACAGATGGCTATTACATTCCGTCGATTGTTATTCGCACACTTTTATCAATATTTGAATAAAGATGTCTATCTCACATGGTTAAAAATGGATTGTGATAGGTTATTGGGTTTGGGTGTAAGTTCCAACGATGAGTTCATCTAAGAGATCGAAATCTGCGACTCGTAGCATTTACCAGCAGTATTTTTAATATAGAAACGAGGTATTAGGCTAGAAAATCAACGAATTCTCAGAAACTGAATGACACACGAAACTATTAAAAATATATAAATTCACGCTGAGGTCGCCGACTTGAGATCCGCCGAGAAAGGGTTTAAAATTAAAAACTCTTATCAATAGCTGAAACGTCTTTAAAACAAAGGACGCAATCCGAGACATCTCAAAAGATGTCGTCGCTTTAATAAAAACAAAATGAGCGAAGAAAATCCGAGACTAAATGCAACGTTTAATTAATAAAGCAATCTCTTTGAAACATTTAATTACAGGTATCGTATCTCATTTAAATTTAACTTAGGAGATATTGTATTAACGAAACTGATACCTTTGCCAATTATTTTGAAGGCTTTGTTTTACGAGTATTGTCAATGGGCGGTTTTTAGTTACGTTTTACAAACATGTATTTGATTACGCGCTTTATCGGTAGCTTTTTTTAAATTAACTGGATGGAAACGTGATTGCCAAATAACATCAAAGACAATTATGCGTCAAAATACCAGTTAATCTAAAAAATAAACTCTGACCTTTTTTGGTATTTTAAGGGCATCAATTTACATATGTAATGAGTGTAACATATCGTGATTTTATTTTATTAATCCGTAAAAAATAATATATTTGCAACGCAATTGATGTAGCTATGATATTGATTGTAGCATGTTATGCATAACCCCAGATAAATGGACAATCAGAATATTACGACTAAGCAAGTGAAAACAAATATTTTCAGTTTTATATGCTTTTTGAAGAGGAAATGCATCCCATACAAGCATACATACATTTACAAATTAGACATTGTTTATTTTCAGTGGACAGACATACTTATATTTTTTATTTATTTTAGTCTAGGTAGCATCTGATAGTAATAAAAAAAAGTGTGATTTTTGAACGCATCATCCAAATAAACAAAGAACATCTTCGAACAGTTTAAAAAGTTATGTCTTTTGAGTGAAAGCTGCTTGGATGCTTTAAAACTCATTTGACCTAAAATACAGGCCATGTATTCACTTAACAAATTTTTTTTATTAAATTTTAAGTTTTAAGATATCGGCACATTACTTTTGAAGTTGCCTAGGCCTATTGCTTCTATTTTCCCTTACTAAGGTTCCCTGGGTGACAAAACGCAAAATTGTTAAATTATAAGCATAAAAATGATCCTAATAACTTACATTGGAAACATTCGAATTCATAACAGATTATATATATTAATTTTTTTTACAGTAAACAACTAACTATTAGCTATATTTAAATTGCATTCAAAACCTTTTCTGATGGGAAAAGTACCAAACGAGCACGGCCAAATTTTAACTTAATTAACAAACCGAGGTTTCCAAGTGCGTCGGCGGCTTTTATTTATTTGCTTAAAGCGAGTGAATAAAATAAATAGCTTCTTCTTAATAAGTATTTTTATTCTATTCACTTCTTGCCTACCTTATGTAATTTGATAATTTTTTTTCTTGACTCACAGTGGTTGCCTGGAAAAGAGCGCTCGAAAGTGATAAGGCCGCCCGTTGCACTCCTTTTCATTTAACTATGTTCAATTTTAATATTGTAATGTAACGGTTAATAAATAAATACGAATTATATTTTCTACTTAAATAAAGAGATTATGCGCTAAGGAAAATCGTTTGGAAAACTATAAAGCTTACAGTAGCGCAAGGTTACGGCTTACAGTTACCGTGTTTGAAGGTACGGTGGCACTTAGGGTGACCATTATGTCAGGCTGTATACATAAGTGATACCGCCGCCCATGGGCACTCTCGACGCTAGAGGGCTCGGGTGCGTTGCCGGCCTTTTAAGAATTTGTACGATCTCTTCTACCTAAGTTGGTTCCAAAAAAACTATAGTGGGCAGCTGGTTTAATTAAAGAATGAAAATAAAAAACTAAACGGTATAATAAAGTATATTTGTCGCAGCGAACTAGCTTAATCAGCCGTTTAATTAACAGCCTAGCGTTTTAACTAAACGGCGCCGTTTAACTAGCGGCCTTAAGGATATTCAACCGTAGCTTTTGTTACAACATTGTTGTCAAGGTTCCCAGCACTTCAATAATAAAATTAATTATAGATTCCATATAATATATTTATTTATATAATTTAATTACATATTTTATATAATTTTACTATGACTGTTTTTGAACTGTTTATTTATATAATTTTTCAACTGTTATAAACACGCTTGAGTGCATAAGTGTGTGGGTGCAAATGTGTCATTGAGTGAGCCATTTTATTAATTCACTCACTCGCATACTAGGTCTCAGAAGCAGCCCTAAGCATAGGGTGTGTTCATAAGCCAGTCTTTAAGTCGTATTTTTAGATTGTCGACGGTGAGCGGGTAGTCTGCCTGCATATTGCGTCTGGCGAATACTTGTATACGAAAAAAAAAATACGAATACTGACCGACGACAACATCCCTATTTATTTTTAAGAAATGAATGTTTTCAGACTCAAGTCCTTAAAACTAAAAACGTCTAATAGTCGTTAATGAGTCTCTTTTAATTAAATATTGTTTCCCTTATGACAAGTTACGTGTGTACATTTTAAAAAGTTTATCCGTAATTTAAAAAAACCATGGAGTCAGTAGCGATGCATGTCACGTCTTCGTATTGTAACATAAGCCAACCTTGTATGAAACTAGCGTTCTAGACTACATGTACTGAATATTATTTATTCCTATCATAATTGCTTCTTATTTGTATCATCTCGATGTCCGTCGTTCCACAACTGTGCATTTTAAGGCAGTTTATACACACAACCACTATTTGAAATCTTTCCACTGAAGTATTTCCGAACCAATTCGACTTATGGTCCTTCAAGAAAAGAGCGTGGCAAATCTTACTCTTATTAATTATTAGATACTAGAGGAATTGTTTTAAAAAATTGAACCATCTTCAAAAATAATGATTAGTCTTGTCCAGTAAGTGTTTTTTTTTAATTTAATAGACAAAAATAATCTATATACGAGTTTGATGATCATATAACATACGTATTTTTTTACTAGCTGTCCCGCGACTATCGTTTTGCCATAATATTTACCTACCTTTTTAGTAGCTATAAAACATATGAAACATTTATTATATGCTCATAGCTGTTCCAGCCCAGAGTTCAAAGAATAATTTAAAAAAAATAGTAAAAAAGTAACAATTTACCTTCTTCTCTTCAAAAAACGTCTATAATAATGTGGTCAACTCTATAAAAACACGAATTATTTCTTTTGCAACGATTGCACAATACTTGTCGAATTGATAACATCTCCCTACGAATATTTCCCTAACCTATTTTTTCCTGAAAACAATGATAACGCCAAGAATTGAAACCTATACAATCTCAACGCTTCAACGTTATAATTACTTCTAAAGTCACTTTACTGTATACAAGATAATTAGCTGAGTTTTTCCCCGAAAGGGTGGGAAGGATCGGAAGCGCCCCCAGGCGATGCGCACCGCTCCAAAGATTTACTAAAAGAAAGTACACTCAAAGAGTTTTCCGCACGCTGTCGAGTCGTTCTCTTAGAATATTAGAAATGAGTTTAAAATATATTTTTATCAGAAAATATTTCAATTAATTAAGAGACATCAAAAGAAACATTTCAACTTGTTTTTAAGCAGTGTCCACAGATATTATTTGGCATAAAATATGTAAAATCAAAAAACTATACAAATTTTTGGGTAGATGGAGGAAGAACAGGTCCAAATGGAAAGTTCTGGGGAAGCCGTATGTACCCAAATTGCCATACTGCTGAACATGAAGTAATCAATATTACAATAATTGTAGACAGTTTAATTACAAAACTAACATCCATCTGATTTGTAATTTTTAAACTATGGAATTAGGCTTAATCATTTTTACTATGTCAAATTCGGCTACGTGCTTCAAGAGCAAAAGTAAAGAGAGAGAAAGAAAGTATTTAAAGATAAGGTTTAGTTCAAACTAACCACATAGTACTAAATAGTTGAGCATAAAGTTTGACACAAATTTTATGTAAATTTTAGTTAATAATTATTTAGAGTATAATTGTGCAATATTTTTACGTCAATTATTCAGAACACACACATACACAGACACACATATACAAACACACACATACACAAACACACACGCATACACCATGTGGTTTCCTTATAATTAATATAATTGTCTATTCTTTACATATAATCATTTTGTCGATCCGAAGTGGTTGAGGCCTGATGACCTGTAACACAGGTGCACAACCTTTAACAGGCATCAGTCTCACTTAAGCAATAGCAGTGCTCCAAAGAAGAATGACAATTATTGTATATGTTTTTGTGAGATATTATTATTATTATTATTATAGTTTTAGACCATCCATCCTTTTCTCCCAGTAACAGAATTTCTCGTGGGTGGACGTTCTATCTACACTACTTTCAGGAACAAGGAATACACAAATTCACTTACCCTTAAATATAAGTAAAAAAAAATTCAAGCGATTGCGTCAATAGTAACGCAAATATACAGTGTATGAATTGTTAAATCAGTCTCCCTCCATCTTAATCTACCCCATGAAGGGTGACAATCGACATTACAGAATAAATAATTCAAAAATTATGACTAAGCCTTGCGTGTGTCTACAATCGACAAACCAAAGACAAGTTATTCATGAATATCTAGAACATCGTTTTGCTTGTTTTAGGCTTTCACACTACTACTGTAATTTATATTTATTTAACAAAAGTATTATTTATTTATTTATTTATTTATTTATTGGGAAACCAGACAGATACATCCTTATAATAAAAACAAAGTCAAAAATAAAACACAATACAAACACATTGGATGCATCCACAACAGGTTACACTTATACAACCATAAAAATAACACATGACAACAACACACATAATAATAGTAGAGAGTTAAGACATTATGAGCTGCTTTATTTTATTCTTAAACAAAGCAGTAGTGGAGTGCGAAAAAGGGTCAATGTTTTTGATTGAATCTAGAGAAGAACACATCCTGTGAAGAGGCTCGCGGAACCCAATGTTGGTTCTGGGAGTCTGAAAATTAAAAGTTCTATGTAAGCGTAGAGACCTGGCAGGAACATTTATTTATTAAATAATATTATGTTGATTTGGCCGTATATGGCACTTATTTACTTATATAAATAAGTGTTTCATACAATGTAAGGTCTCCTAATTTTTGGATTTGGAAGTGTTGGCCAAGTAGATTCAGCATGCGACTCTCATCCCTGAGACAGCAAGTATGTACCAAAGAACTTTATGTCTACGTGCGCATTTAACATTCGCTCGAACGATGAAGGAAGACGGGAGAAAACTTTCCCTTACACCCAGTAAAAGTCGATACCGTGTGTCAGGCACAAACGGTACCCGCTTGCCTATTAGATTTACAAATGATCATGAAACAGATACAGATATCCTAAAAAGATCCGAGAAATGAAAAGAATGTACGACTGTTACTTATATTTATTTATACTTTGTAAAATTAAAAAACAATAAACATAAAAATATAAGTGATGCAACGGGGGACCTTGTCCCAAGCAAGCAATCTGTTTCAGAAAGAAAAATCATCTAGAAAGGAGCGTTACATATAATTAACCTGAGAATTTAAATTCAATTTAAGATAAGAAGGAGGAAGGAATTTGAAAAGAATGTAGAATTGTGTAGTTGTTTAGATCGTAGATTTTCTTTTTAATTTTTGTATTAAGGTCCCAAAAATCAACAATCGTTGATATTTAAAGAGAAAAACACGCTGTAAAGCACGCGAAACGTCGTTTAAATTTAAAATTATGTTTAAATAATTATAAGATTACATTAATACATAACTTCAATCTGTTCAAAAAGTGTTTTTCTTTAAATGTGTAAAAGTTATGTTACTAAAAGACAATACTATCGTTGATATTATTGCTTTTATTTCGATAATAAATAGGCTGATTGCTAATGTAGGTGGTATAAATTATTCGTATCTTTCGTATGAACTAATCAATACCTAAAAACTCCACTGTCTCATTTTCTAATAAACATATAAAAGTAGGCTTTTATTTTATGTAACTTACAATGCCCTTAGGAGGCCCCGACATGTCTAACGGATCCAGATGATCCAATTACCGTAGCTAACGACAAATTAATATAGCCAAAATCTGATTAGGGATTCCATAAAAAAATTACGTACAGTTTCCAACACTGAGGCAACAAAGATTTGACACATGTATCCACGTTCAAGTGAAGATAGATAAATGGAATTATAGTCATCTAGTATTCGCAATTCGAATGCAATAAGATCGTAATTCCCTAAAACCTATTTAGCAGTAAGTTTACCTTTTCCTCATTTCCATGAATATAAAGAAGGTGGGGACACTGTGTACACAAGATATATTAAGGTATCCTGAAATTCGGTTTATTCAGGCCTCAATCGATTTTGAAGTATTCACCTTAATTACATCTTTGTTCGGTTCATATAACATACATAATATGTAGTTCCTGATGGGGGTTTTGGGGTACAATTCATTAGAGTTTGGTAGGCTATGGTAAGGTTTAGTCTAAACGTTATTAAAAATGAAACGGAAAGCGCATACTTGATGGGAGAAATCATCAGACTGTACGTTCCGGAGATTTTAGCATATACTGTGTTTTATGTTATTTTTTAATAATATTGTATACTTATATATTGTAGTCTATTTTAAGTATGAGGATAGCCATGTATGGTCTGTAATTGAATAAATAAATAAATATGTAGGGTTCTTCAAAAAGATAATTTATTGTTTTTTTATTATTACCAAATCACTAATTATATCTTAATATAAAATATTACTTCCTATTTACTATTGCATCTGATGTTTGGTAATTATAAAACTAAGTATATATTTAGGTCTTTATTTAGTTATAAGTTTCCAATATTTTTTAAATAAATAAAATATCTAACTAGGAAATTGTGTTGCCGTTGCTCTTGTAATATTAAAAAAAAAACAGTGCGGTTGTGTTTTGTTCTCACTATAATATTTTAGTGCTCCGATTTTGACATGTCTACTGCTGATAGAGGCTAAACAACTCGTATATTTTTCATATACCATTTATTCGTTTCATGTTAGGAGGTTAGTATGGCTGCTTAAAGTAACTTGTAAAAAACGTGTGTGTCCTTATGCACACGCGTTAGAAATTATACTTTTTATGGAATAACATAAAAATCTTTAAAAAAAATGTATTCTACGTTTGTTGAAAAAACGACACTAACAATATAAACACGGTAATTCAGATATTGATAGTTTTTTTTTCATAATCTAGTTAAATGAAGTTTATTATAATATCCCAAATAAAATAGGATGTTGACTATACCTAACTTCAGGGTGACAGCTTTTTTGTAACGGTGTGCGGGCGCCTAGTAAAAATTTACTCTTATCATTTTTCCCTAAGTCGCCAAAAGAAAAATAACTTGAATAAACAAGGAGATAGATAGAGGCGGGGAGCATTGTGCTAGTCCCATTCGTAAGTTCTATGTTGGGTGTTGCAGTTACAATTACTAATTCGTCAGGAGCCCATTCGCATTGAGTGTCAATGTAGGATTTAACATCAGGTGATCCGTTTGCTCTATAAAAAACCTGGAAGTAAATTAAGATATACATATTTGTACATAAGTTAGTATAAGTTACAAGTGTTCAAGAAAACAAAAGCTAGTAATATACATTACAGACTGAGGTAATGGAGTAGACAGTGAATGTTTATTTACACGAATATTCACGCTACATTTATTATAAGTGCATCAAGTGGAAAACTGCAGAGTGAAAATGCATGTTTCGACGTAACGTAATAAACTCGGCATTGAGAGAATGATAATATACATGAAATTTTTCAATCATCTGAAAATACTGTTACCGCTTTTGAGTATATTATTTTTGAAATTATACACTTCACATCAAGTTCTATTTAAATCTAAAGTCCTACTCCGAAAAACGGGCACATTGATATTTCATTTCGACTACTACGATAAAAGATTACTAGTAAAATCAAAGACGGAAAATGTAATATTTTTATTTTTATTAACATTAATGTATTTAAGAATAGATAGCTTGTAACATATACAGTATATATTATAGTACCTGGAAGACCGAGCATTGCTCGGTATTTTTATTTTTTTATAAATTGTGTTTTGGAAATTACATTAAAGTACGAATTACATACTAATAAAATGATGAAATATGAATATAATTATCGAATAAAGATAATTATATTTAAGTATTTATTTTACTGACATCTTTAAACAAGCAATTCTATGTATAAGTTAATAAAACACGAATAAAATGTCATTTTCTAGAAATGATTCCCAGCTAGATCGATTTATCGCCCCCTAAACCCCCGTATACTAAATTTCATGAAAATCGTTGGAGCCGATTCCGAGATTCCAACTATATGCTCGTTTAAAGATATAATGATGACGATATAATAAATTAATAACCAATAGTCGTAACACCCGTAACTTTTCCAACCACATTCCAAAGCGATTTTCTTTAGTAAAATAATTACATATACGTAACTGGTTCTTCAAGGTTTATATACATTGCTTTAATCACCAACCCACGGTACATTTCAAAGACACAATATACTTGTATGTAATAGTTTCATCAAAGGGTAAATTTAGGCGTAAGCAGTTTAGGTATCCCAGGCAACAAAGCCGGCAAGATGTAGTAAACCATCAATTATGTCAGTCGGATGCCGAGCACACCGCAGGATTCTGAGGATTATTAGCAACATTGTGATCATCATTGGATGCATAATTACCGATACACAGTATTAAATTATAGTGATGAGTAGATTATATTGTTTATACTTAAGCATTTAGTGGTACGCGATATTAGTTCATATTTTTATATGGCAATTTTTGCCGCGCACAAACCCACCAGCCTCCAGTGCCTTACACACGTCGTCGACTTCTTGGGTCTAAGATAAGTTGGTTTCCTCACGATGTTTTCCTTCACAGTTTCAAGCAAATGTTTAAGGCGCACATAGAAATAAAGTCCATTGGTGCACAGCCCGGGATCAAACCTACAACCTCAGGTATGAGAGTCGCACGGTGAAGCCAACACTGCTCATTTATATATATATTTATATATATATATATATATGTGTGTGTGTGTGTGTGTAAAGAGCGAAGAGATTGCAATCTATTCGAATTTTTCTCTTAACCCAACAATTGCACAAATTTGTGGCGCCTCTCTCTTTTATTGCATTCGACCTACTACTAAACTCTAGTGCGAAACTCGAATAATTATTTCCACTAGTCCTAGACGTTGCACCCCGTAGATACTATACGTTCACCCTAAGAATAAGCTTATCTGGTAATGAGTTTGTTGCATGCGCAGCGCTATGAAAATGGATTTTAATAATTTATTGGCGAAGTAGAGTAAAAAGGTCATAATTTATATGAAAGTACGTTGTAATTTACCGCGGATTTCTCGTAGATTAATAAACAATTTAATAGGTTCAATGTTCTATTAATTGAACTATTAAATTGATTTAACGAAAGAGGATGGGAACTGCTCTAATATTTGTAAATTTTGTATGATTGAATTACTTTTTAGTACGAATTTCAAAGTTCGTTTCGTGATTCGTTTGCCTTTTTTAATACTGCAGCTTTCAATTTGACTAGTTTTATTAATAAATGTATGTAAGAGTATTATTAGATGATAGATGGAACGGTGTACCACAGAGAAGAAAAGAATACATAATTAAGAAGAATAGCTAAGATAGCAGATGTCGCAATAAAAATAAATAAATTTAAGTTGAAATGGGCGGGGCACATGGCAAGAAGATAAGAAGTGGAGAAAGAAAGTATTAAACTGGTGCCGAAGGTACAATAAACAAAAGAGGAAGACAATTCAAAAATTGGATAGACCGGATTGAGGAAGCCAGGTTGGACATGGCAGAGAGTGGCAGAGTGCAGACAGGAATGGTGGGATTTGGAGGCCTTCGCCAAGAAAGGTTACACAGGTATCTTAAAAGAATGATATGATAAAAAATATAAATGTTTTTAAGTGTAAAAGTATCTGAAATAAAAGGCTTTTATTATATTATAAACTATAATATCAGACATAGTGGTACTTAGATTTAAACATCGATAAATTTCTATGTTCAGTTAAAAGAGCGCGGAAAGCGGCATGCCATGAAACAAATTACGTCATACTTATTAACCAATCACATACCCTAGTACCTAATACCCTACATTGAACATCTACTTCTTACAAGGGCCTTTTTAAAGGCTGTTATGGCCATATGTTTAAAAATAAAAGTGTAGCGATACAATCTGTTTAGTTCTGGGCCTCAGATTTCTGTATTTGTTTCTTGATCCTTTGTCAATCTAATAGGCGAGAAGGTGATCAGCCTCCTGTGCCTGGCACACGCCTTCGACTTTTTGGGTCTAAGGCATTGGCTTGGGTCTCGTTTTCCTCACGATACCTTCACTGTACGAGCCGGAGATCGAACCTACGACTTCGGGGATGAGAGTTGCGTACTGAAGACACTAGGCCAACACTACATGTATGAAAACACATATATCTTGCAGTCAAACTTTTAAATCCAATAAGCGGGATAATATTTCCTGTCTCACTATAAACAAAGGCAAAGCCTACATTATTTATTACTCTCTACTCAGAATCTAATATTCAAAAGCATAAATTGTCTCGACATAGCGAGGGCAATAAAATAGAAAAGTTGCGAAAGTTTTCTTTTAATTTCAAAAAGATACGTTTATCATAAAGATACAGATTATTATAAATTATACAAAAATATATAATCATGACACTTGACACCTAAATTTTGGCCATAGTATTATTTTGTGTTCATCAGTCTTGGCTTCAACGTGCGAGTTTCATTCCTGAGGTCGTAGGTTCGATCCCCAGCTGTGCACCAATGGACCTAAAATATATGTGAACGGTGAAGAAAAAAGCGTGAGGTGGTAATCAGCATGCCTTAGACCTAAAAAGTCGACGGCGTGTGTCATGCACAGGAGGCTGGTCACCCACTTGCGTGTTCACACACAGATTGACAAATTATTATTGTATGTCAATAATTTTTAGAATTATATATTTATTAAATGTTACAAAACAATGATTGTATTATAACATTTAATGGGGATGCGATGACTTAATCAGTGATTTTTGTTTTAGCAATAATTATTAACAAATATTTTTAAGAAGTATTCAAATACCAGCAATAGAAAGCTTTTTCTAGTCACATTTGATTAACTGTGACGAATCTAGGCCGTATAAAATCGATATCTCCTTATTTCCAAAATCGTATTCGTGCAAGAAATAAGAATAATAAGTAAACAGTAAACGTTTTGAAATAACAAAGAAGCCTAGTAAGAAAATTGAGTGAAGAAGTAACATATAATTAACACTAACATTTTCTGGGGTTGACATTTCGACAAATTAAAATCTAAAAGCTACATGACAAAAAGTGTTCAAAAAAACACTCAGTTGTAGAACGAAAAGATGAAATTTACTATATCACACAATTACTTTTTCTCTGAATACTTAAAAAGCAACGAAACGCGTGATTTATTACTTTACAGGAAAGTGACCTTTCAGGATTGGTAATAGACATTTTGAGAAGGGTCATCATATATTATTTACGTCGAGAATTACATGTAAATAACGTTGTTTTTTGTGTTGAACATCGACTGTAATAAACAGTAAATATTTACATAAATTGAATGTAAAAAAGACTTTTTACATTCGTTTCAATCCAACCTACTTTAGGCGTGTGTAACTATGCACTGTACATTGGAATTACTTTTAAGAACTTTAACAGCCAGTAGAGACTTATTCCCTGTATAAAGACTATAATCTAGTAAAGGTATTTGATTTAGCAAACGCTTGAGTTTTCTGTGGCTGAAACGTAAGTTCAAGTATAACGTTAGCACTATAGGTGGTATTTTCTTATACGGTGATGACGTCATATTTATTTACTTCTTTACACATATAAATCCACATATTGTCTATGCTTTAAACCGCATACATTTTCGAGATCTACAACAAAATAATACGTAAACGTATTATTTTAGATAGTTTTGCTGACAGGAGAAAAGGGGGGAGAGATAAATTACGAATACTTGAACGACCTCAAATTATTTATTTTTATTCAATATAATTACGAAATCTTCAACAAATACTTAGTTTTGATTATCTCGATACAAAATTTATCTCTATTACTAACCATACACAGGTCAAATGACTATTTTAAAGTAGGTTAATAAGGCATTTATTTTCCTTCTATAGTAAAAATGTAGTAAATGCCCTAGAATCGAAAACTAGAAACGTGGCCTCATTTCTGATAAGCAATAATTTCTAAATTAACCCATTTGTGAAACAACAGTTTTATGGGGTCAGATTAATTCAGTTTCACGGAATCAGCACAGTTTCACCGTAAAATACTATTTCTAGTAACTTTTGTGTTTAAAATCTTTATTATATATTTCTCTTCTCTTCTATAGATTACATTGCGGAGTGCTTAATTGTATAACCTGATCCCATTAAGCCCTTAAACGACGATCTAGAAGCACTCTGTACTCAACGAATCTGGATCGTCGTTTGTATTAAAAACAGCAAAGGTGTGTAACTCTCTGTCTCCTTCATCTTCAGTAGACAGTTTAATATGGGTTGATTTAAGTGGCGATAACATAGGCATATTTTTGACAGACGTGCCCTCCATTAGGCTGCATCTCACTTAAAATTGGGTTGTAGCCAAACGTCTGGTCAGTTCTGTATAAAAACATATATTTTTATGTTAATTTACTGAATAGGGCAATTGTTAAAATGGATGCAAAATTATCTCTAAAATCCTAACAAGGACGTGAAGCTGCGAAGTTAATATTAAATACAGACAGAACAATAATAGCCGAGTAAAATCTTATTTCGGTCTCTGACCAACCACAATAAACATTCCAATTAATCAATTGCACACAATCCATAGATAATCACAGACAATGGAGCGTTGTAACCACCTACACACTGTATATAGGCCGCAGCCCACACGTGATCATCAATCGCGGCCCATAGTGGGGACAATGTTCTTGCATTTGTCTGCAATTTCACCTTAATATATCATTTATAACATCCATACGTTTAGCTAAGGAAATGCTTTAAAGGAATATAACTGCGGGCGTAATCGACCTGTGACTACGATTACAATATTAGTGCGTGCTCCTATAACGCAATTACTACAATAAAGTCTTGTAAAATACAGTTGGCTATTTAAAAAAAGTGACGGCAGTTTATTAATTGACAAATATACATGAACTAAAAAAAAAAAAATATTTTCAATGTATTGAATTATTGCTATTCCAGCCTTGGAGGCTCAACTGATGTTAAGTGCCCGTGGACACATTCAATGCCCTGGCATCGCGAGTCCGCTGTCGGCTTTTTCAGAATTGTTACACCCTGTTCTTGAAGAACGATCGAACGATTCGTACTGCACTTAATGGTCGGATATATAGCCCCTATTTGCTATCGTTAATTTCTTTTAAAATCCCTCCTCCTTGTCCGACAAAATACACAAAATTGTTCTGTGTGCCTCATTGTGGACTCGAATTACCTGCAGAATTTGCCATGTTTTTAGGGTTTTATCGAACTATGACACTAATTATAAGGATATTGATACTTTCCACCTCACAAAAAAGATGTGAGGAAGTACTTGAAGAAGCGGCAATATTGAATTTGTTTACGTAGTAGTTTGAAATATTAACTATTATTTGTTGTTTCAAATGTTAAATTTCAGCTTTCTTTACTTTTTTTTAATGTAACTTTGTCATTAATGTACTCACTTCTTTTCTGTTCCATATATATTGTTTAACTATGTAATCTGTTTTGGCTTGTGGTCTTAGTGTTAATAAATAAACTACTTCAAACTACGATTTCTACAATAATCACCCGTTGAAAACCTTACAACATTCAATCAGTTTACTTTCTGTGGCACAGTACCGAAGCTAATCGGATTAGGTCCTCACAATACACCACTACGGCTATTCAGCTCAAAGCCATACGAGTGGTTAATTGTATGGTAAGATTTGAGAGCATTGATATATTTTATTTTTGCTCTCAAACATCACAAACTACAAGAATTAGATACTTATAAAAATACGTTATTGAAAGGTATTTCCTTTATAACTAACAGGCCTTTGTAAATAACATGAAAACTGAAGAAGGCGCCAAAAACAGACATATGCTTTTTCAGCGCAGAGGAATCAGTCACCCACGTATTCCTGGCTTAAAAACAGAAATCCCCGGAGCAGTGAGGTCGCTCCGAGAAGCCTGTTATGTTCCCAGGAGATTCTGTCCTTCTGGAAGGAGCTAGGCTGGCGAAATCAGCCAGGACTTTACGCACAACGCCCTCATTATGAATCTAAAAATATTTATGATATCTGTTCTATAAAAAAACATCCGCGAATAAATAACAATAAAGTATGATATGCTAAGTAACCAATATTACACAAGGCTCTGTTATTTGGACCTCCGAATATTTGTTGCATAGTTTTGCAAAGCATAGTTGTGTTGTACATACGATCTCCGTAAAATTACTTTTCATTATTCACATTTTATCTTACGAAATTTATAAACATGTAAAATTCACATCTACAAACGTGTAATATTTGGTATAGGGGATAGTTAGCGCTGAGACTGAATTTTACGCTAACTACTAAAAGCACTCTTCAAACTTATCGTTCACCATTCATGCCTCGTCATACCCGTTCCCGGCTAATTTAATCACGATGCATAAACCATAGAGGATTTCATCCATAGATTTATATATTTTAACAAAAGTAAAAACTATCTAAGTAGCTTTTAACATTTATACCTAAAGACATCCTTCCTTATTTTTATGAACTGTGAAATGTACAGTAATAATAAACCATTAAAAAAACCTTATGAAGTCTGGGACTCAGATGACTGCATATGTTTCAAGATCATTAGTACATCTAATAGGCTAAGTAAGTGATCATCGTATCATCGTATATGCCTGACACATGCAGTCGACTTTTGGGTGTAAGGAAAGCCGGTTTTCTCAGGATGTTTTCTTCAACGTTCGAGAAAATTTTTATAATCCACACTGAAAGTAAGTCAATTGTTGCACAGCCGGGATCGAATCCACGGCCTCAGCAATAATGCCGCACTGCTTAGGCAAAAGCACCACTTCACAGATTAACTGGAACTAAAAATCTCTCTCGAAATGCATTTAAAATACTGCACTAAAATTAATGATAACAAACAAACAAAATTACACTTATTTTCGTGAAAACCGTTGATTTCACTTGAAATATTCATACGGATTTATTAGTTTTGGCTAACTTTTGTCCTCGCATTGTAAATTAACTCATAATGTTAACCGAATTTCGGCGAATAAATAATGTTATGGTTCTCTGCATAATTGGGGCCATAGTTTAATTATAATAGATATTTTGAATAGTTTTACTCAAGTTTTATTTCAAAGGGTATATGCTTTGTAACTCGTATATCTTCAACACTGGGTGTTCGTGTTGAGCAGTGTCAGCCCCATGCCTGAAGCCGTAGGTTCGAATCCCAGCTGTGCACCAATGTCTATGGGCGCATACACAATAGGCATGTATGGTAAAGAAAGGAGATAACCGACATTCAGAGACACCCTCACTTTCAACACAAAGGTATATAGTGTTTTGTTGATGTTTTCCTGTCGTAAACTGAATATCGTTGTATATTATGTATTGCATCATAAGCTATTTGTGTACAATAGTTTTTTATTGTTAGCTGTAGGAAGACGAATTTATAATTGTAATAATAAATACTCATAGAAAACTAGATTCGTGAATACATTAAAAGCAGTGAAAAGATATGAAATAACAGATGTAGGTCAACGGACCGACGCAATTAATCAATTGGTTACCAGGATGCTCTCGTTATGGACTGTCAGAGACCACCTACATGTACAGACATCCAGATTGAATTCACCAATTACCACCCACAGGCCCTTACAACGTTTTTAATATAGTATATGGACAGTAGAGCAGTCATACCCTAGTGGCTACAGCGTGCGACTCTCATACCTGTGGTCCTAGGTTCGATCCCGGGCTGTGCACCAATGGACTATCTTTCTATGTGCGCATTTAACGTTTGCTCGATCGGTGAAGGAAAATATCGTGAGGAAACCGACATGTCAAGAGTTGCTTGCTATATTGTTAGTTATAAGATTTAGGAATTTAAGTTTAATTTTTTAATGTTTGTATGTATGTTAGTTGGTGTGGGTAATATAATGGAATTCTATCGCATTAGTTGTAACTGTTAAGATAGGAAAATTTACTGGAAATAAATAAATAAATGTCTTAGACCCAAAAAGTCGACGACGTGTGTGAGGCACGGGAGGCTGATCACCTAGGTTAGGAAAAGGTGTTATGATATACAGTACATACGTATATAATATGATGATCGAGAAAGTTCAAAGAACTTTATTACCAACCATAATTTTCGAATAATATACTAGACGAATGGGTAACTCTACAGTATGTCAATAAAGACATAAATATTCTTCATCTTCAACTGCTGTATTCACCAAATGCCTTATAAAAAATTTCCTTCCATATCACACGGAAACTTGTTCAATAAAAATAATTCAATAATAATATCAAAGCGATAACTTCGAGACGTCGATCCTGTAAGGTATACTAATAAATGTTGACGCAGAATATGAAATTCCACCCGTATCCTCTCGACGTCGTCCTCGTCGTTTATACTAACCATATAATAATAGACCTGTTTACTAGTTTTATTCTAGAAGTATATTATCTTAACAAAAAATTATTTAACTAATGTACACCAATACTCTAAATTCTATTTTAAAAGAGTAAGTGTGGAGATGCTTGCCCATTCTTCTCAAACGAAACTACTTTTTGGAAGAGCCAACTAGAATCAACTTTATATTTTGCAGCTGCTCACTGAAGTATTTCCGAACCAATTCGACTTTCTTAAAAGGCTGACAACGCACACACGTGTCATTTGGTATTAGTGTCCATGAACGCTATGGTATCAGGTATGCTTAAAAATACTTCAAAATCTATTTTACAATTTGACCAAATTTCAAACTTCTATTCTACACTAATCCTATTCATCCATTGTTGGGTAATGAATGGGTCATTATGATCCATATCTCCTAAACAATTTCCAGAGCATTACATCGCCATAATGCTTATCCTGTATGTACAACTTATGATATATGAGGTAATTAAAACTTATAAGGTGGACAAGATTACGTATATAATAGATTAAATAGTAACCCCGTTACTTAAAAACAAATGCCACCGCAAGCTTTAGTTTTGGCGTCAGATTTCTGTATTTCTTTCATGAACATTTCTGTGAAGGAAGGATAGTTTGCTGCTACTCCAATCTAATGGGAGAATAGTCTAACCACAGACTAGTCAGCCAGCGAAGGCCGTAGGTGCAAAGAGAAGTTCTACAAGTATATATATTAGATTGTAGATGTGGCTACATTTCTTTTAAGAAAAATAGTAGTATAATCTTTTCAATGATCACTAAGAAGTAAAGAGAATCGAAAAGAAAAGAGGCCCAAACCAAAAAGGTTGTTCTGTTGTTAGCAGTTCTTTATAATTTGCGAGTACTATTAGAAATTTTAAAATCGCACCAAATTTCCGCGTAGAATCGATAATATTAATAATTGTAATTCAGCTCTGTGTCCCTAGCGAGTACCGTGAATAAATCAGGGCTGGCACCTCTGATCCCTTAAATAAGTATGCCTTCGTGAGTGAAATATCGAGTGCGTCACCTTACGATGGCGTCTTAGGTAGGTACTCTTACACCTGACATTTTGTGGAATTAGTTCAATAGAACATAGTTCTATCTTAATTTCAATTGAAACTGTTCTAAACTGAAAAATTACCTCTGAATTGAATTTTACACGAAATTACATAGTTTTTATAATACCAACTTATATGTTTATTATCTAATAATTTCATAACACAATGTACACAACTAACCTACCCTAAATTTTCTCATTAAGTGAATGTAATTTTTATGGCTTTTGAGGTAACACAAGTGATAGCGTGCGAACACTATTGAAGTCTTAAAACAACATGTATTCTTAAAAATTACAAGAATATATAACGTACGTATTTTGGCATAATATGTAATAAACATATAGTTTTAGGGGCTTTTAATAGATTTTGTCTTTTCTGGTGCACTTCACGGTAGGTAGTGTTGCGTGTTAGGGTTTTTCATCAGCGTACCAATTCTTAAATAGCTAATGCTCTGGCAATGTGTGTTCATGAGGTTATATTACTTATCATCAGACGAGCCTTCCGTTTGGTGTATTTTTTTAAATTTCAGAGAACGGGGCAAAAAAATTATATATTAAAATCCAACTATCCAAGTTAACACATCTTTTTACATAAAAATAAGCATATAGGAAGAAGCTTACATTCGCATTTCGCTTAGTGGACGTAAAAGTGTACAACATCGTTCTCCTAATTCCTACTTTAGGAAATTTAAATGAAATCCCTCAATGATACTATTATTTGTGTTCAAAGTTTCAGGCATACACCAATGTATTTCTGAAATATATTTACAATTTAATATTTATACAGAAAATTATAATTCACCGCCATTAAGCTCCATAAAAGCAATTGAATTCAAGATTGCTCATATGAAGGCAATTGACATACGACAAAATTGCTCATAAGGGCTAAGTTGGTAGTCTGTTTAGATGAGCGATGAGAGACATATTTTACGTGCCAAACGTGTCTCGAATAGGAATTTGGGGTGCTTTTACTCTACTAATAATCCAAAGCAAATGATATTCATACACAATATACAATTTGTATATAAAATATGCAGTGTCTTTGGTTCGAAGTCTGATCATATTCCAATTGGTGTTATATATAGAGTGTAATTAATAAAAGCATAGAATTGTCAAGAAAAGGACGTGTGTTAAAACTAAAAATTAATTAAACAAGAATGAAATAGACGCAAAAATGTCTACCCGACAACGAGTAGGGCAGACATATATCTGTATCAAAAGTTATAGGTACGTAAAATAATAATTAACGACATCTCGCACTCCGAGTCTTCGGTCAACCGCTGTTTTCTGGGCATCTACTGGTCGAAAAGATCTCTAACGACCAAATTTGGGAGCGCTGAAAGAAACCCCGATTAGCCAGCAGATCTCGTTAGATTGCGTCGTTACGCAAGTGGCAACCTGGCGTTCTACAGTTGCAGAAGAGGCAAAGAGGGAAGGAGTTGAAATACGAAACTCGTTATGGGACATGAGGTTAGTAAACAATTAATTATTAAATTACCTTTTTAACGTACTGGACGCACGTGGTTTTGTTATTCGATACTAAGTAATAAACAATATAATCGTAAATATATGAGCGAATATAAATCAATATAAGCTGACATATTATGACTCTATTAATGATACATTAAATCAGTTCAATAAACCTTTAAAACGTACGTGATAATAATAGTTAAGATTATGAGTAATCCTTTTAATTGAACTGGTCATTGACCCTCACATATACCGAATAATATATTAAAATAAACATCTATTATTACATGTATATACTAAATTCATATGCAAAAAGTTGCAATAACAATCAAACGAAACGCAAAATTTTTTTAGCTTACTATTGAGCGAGAGTGGTGCAGAGTTTTAGTTGGTATTTGGTATGCACAAATCTTTAATCCCAGATAACCCTCCGCCCGAAGCAGTTGCGCTGCGGGGAGCTTGCATTTATTTACTTAAAAAAGTTTAAGTTGATCAATTATAGTCAAATATCTTCTAAGCTAAGAAGAACTGTGTCTTTCCAATGACTTAACAGGCACAGTTTAATTCGCAACATATCTGTTTTCCTTCTTCGTACGAATTTTTTTGTACATAAGCACTGTTAACGCTCCTTACAATTCATACTCAGTTGTTAGCAACTACAAAAATTAACTGGATTGTCTTCTTCACAGATTTAAACAAAATACCATCTGTAAGGGCAATGAAGCAAACAAATTCAACAATTTAAAAAAAATCTTAATGTTAAAGTTTGCTGAAAATATCAAACTAGTCAATATATACTCATACGTCGTTTAATCCCCAAAATATAGCCACAAAAATAGCGACATAAAATATGTAAACATAAAAAACAAAGTATTGTGACATAACTAGCTATCTCTTGACTAAAGTATTACTTAGATGCTGAGATGATATAAGCATTCTAATATCGAACATATGATCGTGAATTCATCAACGCAAATAAAAATATAGTTTTAATTTTTATGATTCATATAAGTGATTGTCGATGACGGTACAGTCATTATTAAATTTAGTACATCTCCCGCAGTGCTGTTGTTTTGTATTTAGCAGTGTAAAGTCAAAAAACAGTAATAATTTGAACAAGTTTAATTATTATATAAAATTATCTTTTATCAGCACGTCTGCATTCTGAATAACTATCAATTCAGAATGTGTAATTTTCTATTTGATACATTTACCTATAGTTTAATCGTCCTTGAGGTAACTAGCTCCGAATTCCATAATTACTATAAACGAGGTCTCTTGCAACTAAAATCGATACTTATACACAGAAATAATGTATTACACACACAATCTGTCGTATGATTTCTACTTTAACAAATAAAACAAGCTCAAATTATCACACTGACATACAAACGGAACCACAGAGCATAGACCGACAATCACCGAGCTATTTCCGCGCACAGATGGCTTTGTGATGAGCGGCTAATCTCCGCCGACGACTATAATGCGCCGTTAAACTGTGTAATAGCGACATAACATATTCTTTTACAGTTCACACAACAGTTAATCTACAGGTGGAGTCATTGTAAAGGTGTTCGCAATGGAACAAAAGTTCTCAGATATTTGGAACCTTGAGATTGTACTATAAACGAAAGTGTTTTAGTGTGTAGCACTTGAAGGCTAACATAAGTTGTATTTGAGACAAATTTGAATAAAGTTTTATGTGTGTTTGCCAGTTTTGTTAATCTAACTCCGGTGACAAAGCAGCTTGGTATTTTTAGAGGATCGACAAGGAAACGAGCCTGCGGGACGCCTATATAGAGCACATTTTGCTGGGTGCGTTGTCGGCCTTTAGAGGAGGAGTTTGTTCTCTTTTTAAACAATTGTCGTTGGCATCTTCCCAGGGAAGATAACAACGACTGTTTAGAGACAATTTTAGAACGTTTCTCTAACTTATAAACATTGAAGATTTTCACACATAACCTCCTAGTTTCTTCAATAAAATAAATAATTTAAACGAATCCCGTGATACCGTGTTCATAAAAACTTGAACACAGAACTAACCAAGTCACGATTAGATAGTAAAAAGTTGACTTTATTTCGTATTATTTACTCGGAGCCGAAATCCCGATGGCGATCGTAAAACTACGACTGAATAATCAGTCTCCGACAACTTCCACTGGGCGATATCAACTTTATGCACTAGGAACAAAAAGTTTTGATATTTGAACTGCCTATTGTTACATAGGTGAATTAAAAATCAAAGTACCTAAACTTAGAATTCTGACATTTCATGAGTGTAGCAACTTAAAAAGTTCTCCGCCGAAAAATTGACAAACTTGACCCAGTGCAATAAATAAAAAGCTACGTATTTTTTTATGTTTTACCTGCAAAAAAGTAAATCTTTATATTTACTCCAAACATCTAAAAGTAATAGGTGTATAAAGCAAGAAGCAGAGAATATAAGAAATAAAGTTAATTATTTTGTGAAAAATTAATTAACTGTCAAATTGTTCACTAAACCTCGTTTTACATGCGAGTTAAATTGTAGATAATTCATTCAACCTTATCAAAAATTAAACGCTTCCGTGGAACTATAAAAAACCAAATTACAATAACAATAACTAAGATGTAGATAAGTAAATCGGTTATAAAATAGTTTTGACGTCATAATGTCAAATAAATTATTTATTTCGAAATATGTATACAGACAGTTCTTGCTTATTTTTCCGTTTATCAGCCTTCTCTGCCTAACAAACGTTGTTTTTTTTTTCTTCATCGTAAGAACAATAGTAAAATGCGCTTATAAAAGCATCCTTTACATAAAATTGTTTTTATGTATATAATTACATTTGTAATAGTACTATTATTAAATTTGTATTCAAGTATCAAAGGCGTTCGTTCGCAGTTTCGTTGAATATGCAGAAGTTAGGACACACGAGACTTCCTCAGCAGATAACTAACTCGGGGATCGACAACGTGGAGTTTTTATCACAATTCCTGGAATCTTACCAAGACACCCTTGAGAACGCTACACTTACAACGTGCTTATGGCGGTATTGCCACATGGAAAGACTAGATAGAGACAATATTATAATAATAAAATAATATACATTGCAACCTTTTAAGATTGTTATATATAACGTAGAATATGGATTAATAAAATCAATTTTATATAGAATGCAAGGCTTCCTTTGTTTTAACGATTAAAATGTGAGTTAAAAAATAGAAAAGCTATAATAATATATAGGGTAGTTCTTACGTAGTTCAGACAGAACTGGAGACAACTAAATTAAGCTGTAAACAGCAAACTCGTAAATGCACCATTATAAAAATTATGTGTCTCCTTTCTTCACAGGGTAAACCCAATTTGTCAGAAAGAGACAAAAATGCTCTTTATTTAAAAAATTACACCAATTGTGAGTATGTGTTAACGGTTAGTGTGTAAGTTTTGCTGATGTACAAATACAAATTTACAAAATTCATGTTAAGGAAATATTTAACAGTAGTACCTCTTACCTCCATCGGACAGGCAGTAATTTAGTAATAAACGGCTCAAACATAAGAGTCTTTTCGACAACTTTGATTATGTTCCTTTTGAGTTGAGACTCGTAGTCCGTTGGGTTCAAATGCACAGGGACTCATTAAAAATTTAAGTAGGCGCCTGGTAGATAGTACCAGTGACATGGAAATGCTAGCGACTTGATTGAATATCGATCTTTAATTGTCTAGAGATTCAATTAACTATCTGATTTTACTACTTTACTCCGACATACATAGAAGCATTGCATAATATTGTCGAAACGGTTTGCATCCAATCTTCCAAACAACTTCACGTGGTTACGTAATTTTTTTCCATCTCACAATGTTTCCTTGCAGCGAAAAGGATAGCATGATTTCACTGAAATCATGTCAGGACCTGTTGGATCAAGAAAGACGTGTCCGTTGCGGCACAAGTGATACGTCAAAGGAGTACCATAAATACACACGAACAAAGGATCACATAGAAGTATTGAGAGGATAGTGATGTTATCTAAGTATCGATAAAATCATACCATATTTCGATAGGTTACTTAAACAGCCCCTTTTAACAAAAACTGTATTGATGCTCATTTTTTAAGTTGCGCCACTGCGAAGTACTATTGAAACCTCAAGTCTATAATCTAAAATCTCTTTAGCACGCATCCGCATATCAAAAAATCGTCAAACTATAGATTATTATTTTATGGTCTGATAAAATTGAAACGGTGTTTTTATCTAGAACGTATTTATTTAAAGTGAAGTTCAATTTTTTTATATTTATATTAACTAGAAAGTCATTGTATCAAAACAACACCAATAAATTAAATTTATAACTCAGTTCAACCCGCTCATTCATTAAAATTAATAATAAATGATTATGCTTCCGCTTGAAGAAGTAATCAATAAAAATTTCAACGGTTTTTATGCTATTAACAATTATCTTTATATAATATATATGTCTACTGACATAAAGACCGACTAAAGAAGAAGATTCAAAGAGTTTAGTAAATATTTTACACCCAATATATTCTTATCATCTGCTGGTCATTGCTCGCTTATTAAAGTAAACCGTAAGTCGTTTAGAGATATTTTATAAAATAAATTAAAATGAATTACTCATCAGATGAAAAACAAGACAAAATACAGTAAAATAAGCCAAAGTACCTATAAAACAAGCCAGTACATAATCTATTTTGAGGATATTAAATTGTGAACGAGCGACAAAACGATTTACACATGATAAACATAACCGTATCGTTTCGCACGTTATAAAATTATCGATATCGCACGAACCTCCCTACGACCGTTAAATATCCGGGGGTACAAAGGAGCTATTGTGTGGAGAGCAAAAAATAAGGGTTTTATAAAAACTTACCGAGAAAAAGGACTAGTTGATCCCTATCAATGATAATTATGGTCAGTCTAATTTTGAACTTACAAATTGTTTCATTTGTGAATTTCAAATGAAATTAAATCTGTCAACTTTTATAGGTTATCAAACAAAATTAACGCCCTTAATAATAAGTAAAGTATTCTACCGTTTTTTTCCGTGAAATTTTGTTTACGATCTGCTAAGAGATATTACACTACAGAGCACTCTAGTTAAAATGTGCAATAATGATTTAAGCTTTGATTTAGTAGGTTATTACACTGATGCTCTGAAGAGGAAGACAATTTAGAAGGTGGATAGATTAAGGTAACACCAGTAGACAGACAACGCACTCGCGAGCTCTCTGACATTAAGAGTGTCCATGGGCAGCGATTCATCATCAAGTGAGCCACCTGCCCGTTTGCCCCGTTCTATATAAAAAAGACTAAACGGGATTTAAAGAAGGCTAAAAGAAAAACGGGTCCACATATTCCATTATACATTATTAGTCCATTAATCATTATACATACCGAAAATGAAAAGTATTATTATGTAAAGTCATTTTATATTTATTTTGCAAAGGGTGCAATTCAAATACAGATTATAATATATGCTTCTGTTCAACTATTTGTATCCAATAAATAAGACAAATTCCACAGATAAATTTTTTGAGTTATTGCTATGACATATTTCTATACCGGTCAATTAAACATCATTTGTCACCTTGCTAAGAGCAAAACCAGTGGTGCTAGAAACTATAGGCTTTGGGTTGAGGTTTATGTTTCATGAGCTTTCGCAATAAGTAGGTGGATGATAATGTAAGGTAAAGCATGCCGGTTTCCTCACTTGTTTTTCCACATACTACACAGCCATCTCAGATCGAAGTATTACCAAACACACGAGATCGTGATAAAAATAAGACGATACAAGAAAATGCCACTAAAATTATTTCTCAACAATGTTCGTTTAAAAATAGCGAGAATTTATTAAAATAATTACATTCAATTATATATTTAAGATGTTTCAGTATGCACTTGTTTGACAAGTACAGGAATGCAGTCCACGAATTTTGACCATTTGCAGTCTTCATACATTCCATATCGAAGTGACAGTTACTTGGCTTTATTAACAAGTACTTTCCTTTGAACAGTGTTGGCCTAGTGGCTTCAGCGTGCGACTCTCATAACAGAGGTCGTAGGTTGGATCCCCGGCTGTGCAATGGACTTTCTTTCTATGTGCGCATTTAATAATATTTGATTTAAAAATGATCATAAAACAGATTCAGAAATCTGAGGCCAAGACCGAAAGAGGTTGTAGAGCCACTGATTCATTTTATTTTATTTTTACTTTCCTTTGAACACTAATATTAAAAATACATACATACCGCCACATGCAATTTGTTTGTTTATTTATCAAAAAAACCTTGTACATTTTATGTGTTTAATATATCTGTGTAATCTGTCAATATCTCTATAATCTGTGCTCAGTGCACAGGACATTATATTATGACAATTTATCTTGACATGACAGTCGGCAGTCTTGAAATACATATTTGAAATTTATTAGTCGATTCTAGATAGATCTCTTATCTCTTTTCTACTTAACCTTTTGATTGGCTTTTAAATTTATGTTTATACACATTTTTATTTATTATTATTGCTATTTTTCTTTAGATTTAACTTTATTTTAGTTAACGTGTTATTTTGGTTTTTTTTAATACTTATTTTGCATTGATTGTACTCTACCCTCTGTAGGTATTCATTTTACGTTGTTCCAAATTAGGGTTGCCTGGAAGAAATCGCTTGTTAGCGATAAGGCCGCCCGTTGCCTTATAAATTTTGTAACCTGTTTTTTTTGTTATGTGTATGTATCCGAATAAGGTAATAAAGTATGTATAAATAAATAAATAATTTTAAATTTGTTCCGACGTTTCGAATGCTTTACAGCGTGCGTGGTCAAAAGAGTGTTTTTCGTTAAATGTGTAAAAGTTATGTTAATAAAAGACAATACTAAGTGCAATTTTATTTAAACTATATCAAAGAATATGCAGGTAAAGTACCGTTTGCAAATTACTTAATATCGGCACCCGACATCGTTCGTCTTAATAACGACATGCCGTTCTATAGGTCTCTTGTGGTACAAGCCTTAAGAATTCAATACTATTTATCGGGTCAGTACCTTCAAAAAAAAATCCTAGCGGTCGGTAGATATACAATGACGAATTCTTTACATTTATATGATTCGACGAGAGCTTATCGCAAACCACAAATCGTTAAACTTTGTATTAATTAAAAATTGTTAAGAAATTAAATGGATATTTTTCAATTCATTTTGCCAATTGTTTTGTTTACAGTAATAACGCAAACACAATAGAAAAACTTTGCAAAATATAATTATTTTTTTTACTAAACGAGTCTAATGCCCAGGACATGGGCACTCTTAATGCCAGACTCGCAGGTACGTTGCTGGTCTTTAAAGAAAACGCTCTAAAGGCCCTACGTTGAGTTCAAAAATACTTCAGTGGATACCATATACATTAACTGTTTATAACTAGTACTGTTATTATAATTTAAACCAACACAAGAAAAAAACTAAAAAAAACTATTTAATCGCCGTAGATCAATTCCTTACACCACAAAACGAACAATGGAACCAGTCTCCGATGCCGATACGAGATGAACCGTTATTTCCCACGGCAGTCGATCGATAGGTTTTGGATATTACCTTATCATTATCAATCATTATCCGTATCGTTTTCATTGAGAAAGTTACTTTTTCTTATTAATACCACTTGCTACTTTATAAGAAATGTGTCAAGTCTCCAGTCGTTAGATTATAGAATCTACAATAATTTTTGATATTTTAATAGGTTGCAAATGTATATACCATATAAATACTGAAAACTAATAACCTTCTTTTTGATGTAATTGAAAAAAATAAATACCTAACTATTAAATATTTCACACTTTGAAATCAATTTTTCTTTAGTTTTATTATTTAATTGTTATTATCTCTCTAATATTTGTCACATTAAATATTGTATTAATTTTCTTGTACCAATGTATCAGTTTACCGAGCATTGGAAAATAAATATTTAACATAATAATTGTCAATAACCTGTCTATACGAATACCCATTTATTCCGTAAAATTTCCTGTGTGAATGAACACGCCAAATAAAACAGAAATAAACATTTCTGCCCCTATTATGATTAAAAGGGCAGACAAGTGTATACAGGCTTCATTAGACTAAATGTTTTCTTTAGGCCCATTTTTCTTTTATTATTCTTGCTTATTCTAGTAAACATTGTTGACGCTTTTTTGCTGGCTGGATAACAAAACAAACGACAGTGGCGATACAACCTTTCCAGGTCTGGGCCTCAGATTCTGTATCTGTTTTATGATCATTTGTCAATCTAATACCCTTCTGTATGTCAGATACATCGACACGCCGTGGACTTTTTGTGTTTAGGACATGCATGTTTTCTCACGATATTTTTCTGCACCATTCGAGCGAATGTTAAATGCGTACATAGACAGAAAACCATTGATGCACAGACGGGATCAAACGATCTAAAACCAAAGTAACGCGCTGACGCCACATGCCTTGGAAAGTAAGGATGCGTCAGTATTTCTTTCAGGATTGCAACCCGACCTCTAGAAATCCCAGCTCTAACCAGGACGAATCTGCCGATGTGAGCATGGCTCTTGCTGGGCCAAAGTCCATTCCGCATCATACATTAGGGGCCATTGCCGTGTTCTGCCTGCTGTGAGTCCCACATTACCCTTTACCATTGGAAGTCGCGCCGCGGGAACCCCACAAAAATAACCGAACGACTTCCAATTCAGCAGAGAGGCCTTAACTTACCTATTAGAAAATACAAGTGATCAATAAACAGATGCTGAAATCTACTTTGTTTCAGTTAACTGTGTATTTAACGCTAACATTACAATCGGTTTTACGAAGGAAAACAGCACATAATAGAAGCTTACGGAATCAGTTTCGAGAAATCCACACGAGATTTCTCTCAGCCACGATATACATTACGTGCGCATAAGCGCATTGGATGCTATAAAACTCCGCATATAAATCAATGTAAAGCGAAATTGGTCGATATGTTGCACTCGTGGGATTGCACAATTCGATTTCCTTACAAATAGGGTTATCACGTATAATGGAAATATCTCGTAAGTAAAATTCAAAGTAAAAATATATGAGTGTCGAAAAATCATACACATATAAAAAGCTAGGCACTAACATAATTTTTCAATGTTAACCGTGACAGAATTGATTTGAAATTCAGCTAAAAATGAACTTGATAAAAATAAACATAAATTCATTTTTTCTACTGAATTTTCATTCCTTATTATCTCATATATCATTAAACTATATTATGTATAAATCACGAATTGCGATGTCCAACTCATTTGACATAGTATGTTATTGTTGTAATAAACAAAATGCCTTGATGGAGTCCATGTCATGTTTAACATTTAACACTCTTCCTTCGACGGTGTGAAGGCCTCCTTCAAATCTTGCACTTGTCTCTCATCCTCGCCAAATTACCAACCTTCCCCGCTATCCCTTTTATTCCTTATTTTTTTATATTTAATATGATTAATCTATAATGGCAACCCTACTCCACGCCATACATCCGGCCAGGAGGACCATTTGTTACGCAAACTGAATTTGCATGTGTTGTGTAAATCTGAATTTCTATTGTGATCGCGATTCTCGAATTCGAAGGAAGTTACGAGGTTATTTCAAGTATAAGTATAGCAAAATTAAAGTACCGTCAGCAAGAACACTACCCATTAAATTTAAAAGATATTTTAAAATCTGTATATATGTACATATATGTTCGTAGAGTGAGTTCGCAGATTAGAGTCATATCAATTTGGCTACTGTACGATAGTACCTACTGTTAGGATAGATGTATTTTGTGTGTACATATACCAGCTGCCGACTGAAGTATTTCCGAACCAATTCGACTTAGGGTCCTTCAATAAAAGAGCGTACCAATTCTTAAAAGGCCGGCAACGCACTCGCGAGCTTTCTGGCATTGAGAGTGTCCATGGGCGGGTGTATCACTTAACATCAGGTGAGCCTCCTGCCCGTTTTCCCGTTTTTGTTAGAACAAAAAGAAAATAAAAACATTTCTTAAAGCCATCTTAGGCAGCTTAATTTTTAAAATCGGTACAGTTTTTTATATTTGTTACAAAAAAAAAATTACCTTTAATATAATAATTACCATCATGTTAAAATAATAAAGTAGATTTTAAGATTATAGAATATCGATAAATAAATGGGTATGAATATAATGATACAATTGACACCCCTGCAAGTTACGGCCTATGAGTGTGCTGTCCAAATCAAAAAGCGCCTTCTTGTAGGGCGTGGCAGAAAGCAATACTTTAAAATTAATACATCCAGACCATGAAATTAGGAACAAACCGTTAAACCAAACAGGTGTCAGAACCAGTTTCGAAGATAGAAATTCACTTACCTGAAACAAATAAAAAAAATACATTAGCCGACACCTTCTTCCTCATTTATAAGCAAACAAACAACAATAAACATTTCAATTGTCATAATTTTATAGTTTTACGAATTAATGTATAAAACATTTAAATAATATTTATTATTTTTAATTATAACTACACCACCATCGATACATCTGTTAAAATTACATATAATTCAGAGCTTATAACATCAATAACGGAATTTAAAATGACTGTTGATATATAAAAATAAAAAAAAATAAATATAAGTAAAACTTTGCTTAAAACTTATACTAACTTAACTAATATTAAGGAATGTAAACTAAACAATTATTGTATGGATTAATAAAGCTTTAATAATAATAATGTTTGTGACAGACCCCCAGTGGACCAGATCTTCGCACAGAGTATCAATCATAATTTAATTAAAAAAAACCTTAAAATCTCAAATATCGAGATGAAATTTCACTTTAAATAGAAAACTTCGTACATAATAATAATGTAATCTGTCATGTCGTGTTTACAAAGCTTATTTTAGAGACTTAATTCTATTAACGGTAAAAATAGAATCGTTTATATCCGAGAAACTACGAATAATAAAGAATAAAAGTCCCGAGAAAACCGGAACCCATTTATAATTTTATCCTCTTAAAGCTCTAAGGAAATAGGAATATGAAGGACAATAAATATAAATCTCCCTGTGACCCAATGAGCCGGCACAGGAACAATTTTACAGCCTTTTTATAGATCCGTAAAAGGATGCGAAGACTGAAAATGCCGCTAGGAAACCGGCGATACAACAGAGATTTTATTTACACACGTATTGAATGCAATTAAAGTGTCACAATTAAAAGTCTACTTAGAAAATATCTTATACTTTTAATATCATCATCATCAAGCTCTTTATTTGTTCCATATCTGGACGTAGGCCTCCTCAATTTTCCTCCTGTACGCCCTGCACTGGCCTCTCTGTATGGAAGAGAACTTTCTTGACGATGTCGCCAGTCCATCTAGTTGGTTGGACTGACTCCTTTGGTCCATCTTGTCCGTTTATTTTTAATATGTTTACTATTAATTTAACAGTGTATTGATAATACACAGCTATTTAACTTTATTTAAACATATTAAAAAAAATTACTTAAGTAATTTTTTGTAAGTATGGATGGATGTTTGTTACTCTTTTACGTAAAAACTACTGAATGGATAGTATTACAATAATATAGCTTAAACATCAGAATAACATACCGCTACGATTTATAAAGATATTGAAAAAAACAAAATATCTAGTAAGTAGGAAAAATCTGCCGTCTACGAACTATTCTGGCGTGTTCTGCCAAAACCGCTAAAGTCACGCATATGTAATGTGTGATGCAAATGTTTATCTTCGAAATATAAATATTGCGCAGACCAAGCCGAGGGCACCAGCAAGTATATACTATATTTACAATGCTTAGTATTTTAAATTAATTACTAAAATGTCCTTTCCTTTTCCACTGTGTCCAGAAAGTATTAATCAATTATAATATCGATTAGAAAGTTCGACGTTAAAATAACTTAACCTAAGCGGAGTTTATCATCTGTATTTGGTTTTATAGCTCCACGAACAGTCCACCTCATAAATCCAACAAAGCCGAGTCTGCCATACATTGGACGTGTACAACTTCAGCCTTATATGTCTCGCAACCTGAGAAATTTATACGAAAAGCCACATACATGGCTGACCAGACCTAAGAACTGCTTTTAATAATAATATAACAACTGTAAAAATCTAAATATAGTAGGTACATGCTTTGTTTGCTTCGATCATTTTCTACAAAGAAATACAATAATTTTTGCAGATAAAAGAGAGAGAGATAAATGTAAATGTAAAAATTAGTTTTTAAGTTGCATTTTGTTATCGTAATTAATATTTCAGACTAAACTTACGAATCATATTGTGATTACGATACTAAATTGTATGCATACATAATATGAATCACATTCAACCAGTGACACATACAAAATAATTATTTAAAACAAGCTTCATTTAATTAACAGCATTTTTTTTTTTTTTTTTAATGGAGCTGCGAACCCACCCCTGACTTTTGCTTATCAGGGTCCTTTTTTGCTGTATTTATTTTGTTCATTCAATTTTTTATTTTTATTTTAATATTGTTATGTTATATTATATTGTGTTTCTTACAGCAGCTTTATGCATTCACATTTACTTAACATTTTACATTTCCTTCCTTCCATAATTAACAGCATTAGAATCCAAATGAACATTAAATAAATGTCATGTTTCACATTTCAAATACTAAGATAACAAGAGTGGAGTGTCAGGAACTGGGAGATTTGAATTTGGTTACTTGTTCGCAAGTACATGTATATAGTTTTTATATTGTCGTAGTGTAAGTCGTAGGAAATGTCTTATTGTAAGAGATGTACCACGGAAACTATTCAAAGGAGTATGGAATACCTGTAGCTAAATTTCATCATCTAACATGATCGTTCCACAACAAGGCAGTTCTGCCGCACACTTCTATATATTTTTTTTTTATAGTAAAGGGGGCAAACGGGCAGGAGGCTCATCTGATGTTAAGTGATACCGCCGCCCATGGACACTCTCAATGCCAGAAGATTCGCGTTGCCGGCCTTTTAAGAATTGGTACGCTCTTTTCTTAAAGGACCCTAAGTCCTTTATTTAATTAATTAATTAAGATCTATGCGGAACTGAAGTATTTTTTAAACCAATTTGACATAGGGTTCTTCAAGAAAAGAGCATCTTAAAAGACCAGTAACGCACCTGCGAGCCTTCTGACATTGATAGTATCCATGGACGGTGGTATTACTAATGTGAGCCTCCTGCCATTTTGTAGAAATAAAGTGTTAATGTCGTACCACAATTTCAAATTATATTTATTAATTCACCTTTCTGATTCTTTGCCTTCCTTAAGCGAGGGTTGTCTGGATAACCCATACCTGAAAGTCTTATAGGCTAAAATATAGTTTGGTAATATATATATGTTACGGTTATAGCTATTAAATCTGTTAATTTTACTTTATACACAAGCCACCCGAAGAAATAAGAACGTTCCGTAACATTGTCTCTCTCTAAATAAGTCACAATACGAATAGCGCCCAATAGAAGAACCCATATGTGACGAAATCAAGGTTTAATTAAAGCAAATAAATTAACATCGGGCGATATAGGTCCATTAACTTAATGAGAACAGTGAGTGTGGGAGTAAATAGCTCATAGATAACGTTATCAGTTGAGGTCAAACCTTCGACAGGATACGATAGCCATTGTTATGACCGCAAACAAAATACTAGGATAATATTAATAATATTCTAGAATTTTTCTAGAATATAAAAACTATGCCTTTATTTAAGAAATTATTTAGTTTTATTATAGATTTCAAGATCTGGATTTCTTGTTATTTTGTTTTTTTATAAAGTATTTTTTTATAGAACAGGGGGTAAACGGGCAGGAGGCTCACCTGATGTTAAGTGATACCGCCGCCCATGGACACTCTCAATGCCAGAGGGCTCGCGAGTGCGTTGCCGGCTTTTTAAGAATTGGTACGCTTTTTTCTTGAAGGACCCTAAGTAGAATTGGTTCGGAAATACTTCAGTATTTCTAGTTCCTTCTATTGTGTTTTTACTAATAAAATCAAAAATATATGTGAATACATATGCATGAAAGATTATTAAGGTCAGGCTATTTTTGATTAATATTTTATTAGTATGTCTCCGTATCTACCGCAGCTAGGCTTGCATAGCTGCTATATAAGCTGGCCGTAAAGCATAATTACTATATGTATTTATAAAATTCGTAGTTTCTGATTATTTTAATTGAAAAGGAGTTTTTGTAATACAAGGGGATAAATAAAACAAAAAACCTAATTAATTGTATGCAAATCAACCTGGTTGAGTGAATCGACGTTTAAAATTTGCATAAATTCCGTTTAATTTACATGAGTAATGACAGCACATTATTTAGATCAGAGTGTAACCAAACAATTATTATACATGCTTAATGATGAACAGAGATGATTAATTAATGATTAAACTAATGTATTTCAAGTGATTTTATGTAGATGTCATTCATGATTAAATTCTACCAGAAGTAGAGTTTGTCAGCCGGTAAATATTACACATCGGTAAACATAACATATAATTTCCATTAATTATTGGATTTGTGGTTCATCAGAATTTCAATTCAGAACTAAATAATTAATTGATCCACGCTGGAGTTCTATAAAGCTGTTTTTAAAATAACATTTAAGGATTCCCAACAGGAATAGTATATGACACAGATGACGCTCGCATATTCAATTTCCAAAGGTCAAAGTACAATATTTCGTCAGGCATAAGTATACATAATTTATTCAACTAAACAAATTCAGCAGTAGTCTCCCAATGGTTGAGGATTCAAATCCCAGTTGTACCACGGGATTGTAATGTTAATAAGTTTATCAGACGGTTAATGTCGCGAAGGAACCGGGATGTCTTACCAAAAACTTGTATACATGAGTTAAGATGAGGAATTTGAAAATTATCTAACTATTGTACATTAAGAAATGTAATATTACATTACTAAATGAGTCGTGTACAACTGCCAGTAAAATATCAAAAATAAATCAGCTAAATCAATGTTCCCAATTTCAATTAGATGTGTTAAAAAATGGTGAGGATTACAATTACATTTTGAGGATAACAATAAGTACTTATCTTATCTTTACATCTATTTATTACTTGATTTGTGTTATTTTGCTGTTTTAAATAAAACTCAGTAACATTAATTAATGATTAAACAAATCTTAAAAGGAAGAAAAGATGCATGGTAGTATCAATTCACCCTTAATTTTTTTAAATTTTTGATTAAAAAAAGGTCATTTCATAATTGGCGGAGAAAGAGTAGGGGAGAGTTTGCCAGTTCTTCTCTTTCGTTCTACGCTCTTGATTTGAGATTTTGTAAAATTAAAGGCATTCAATGTGTATTTCTTTTTTGACGTTCATAAGTATAATATATATGCATAAAAGATTTAGATTATTTTATTTATTAAAGACGTCTAGACTCATAAGAGATTTGTCATCTGTAGTGGCATATTTAAACCTTTCCTAAGATTTATTAACAGTACTCATACTACCCAACACTTCATAATACCAAGGTGAACAATAGTCGAGCATTATTCGCCAGGGTTCGTGTCAATGTCAGTAAATCAAAATGGCCGCATTTGAGCTATCACAGCCGTTGCCCTGTGGTTGGCGGACATAATACGACACCCGCCTGCAAATGCTCCTACGAATACGATTTGTCATCTTGAACAGGGCTGCTAGCTTAAGAAACCCGGAGTTGGAAGCAAATTTGGATAACTTGTCTGAAATCTATGGAAGACTGGAATTAATTTTCACTTATTAACGAAGTGTCAGTAGTAAATATGGGCCATCGCGTTTTTATAACTGCAGTTTTCGGCTTTCCAATTTATATTCATTTATAGTTTTCGTTATATGGATTGATTTATTTATTTGATTTAGAATTTTCAGACCTTTTCAAATAAAAACCAATGTTATTGCCTATTGTGTACGTGTATTTTTAATACAAAATGTCTGTTCAATTACAATACAATACATTATATGACTTCTCAATTGGATATTAACTAAATTCAAACTCAAAATAACTTTATTCATATAGGTAACCAAGTACACTTATGAACGTCAACGAAGAGATGTTAAATTGATTCTAAATTTACATTTACTACCAGTTCGCAAGTCAAGGGCGTAGAGCGGGCAAGAAACTCCGCCACTCTTATTAGCCGGCAAGTTGGGAGTTATACAAAGGCAGAGCAGCCATAACTATTGTTGTTGATGGTACGCTTAGATTTGCTATTCTAACCAAACACTAAATAGAGTATAATACAAAAAAATATTTAGCGTTTTGAAGTCATATCATTTGTAACTCGACTCATTAATAACCTACATTATTTTATTGACAAAGCATAATTAAGACGTCTATAACCTCGATTCCGCCATTATTATCACGTTTATTATTTAAATTTCTTTAGATGACGCCGTAAATCTTAAAATTATGTTTAGAGATCAATTTCCACTATCGGATATTAAGTAGACTTGCCACGCCCTTTGTTTAGTGATGTTCGGCGACTCATAAGATAGTGAATTAAATTTTTAATAAAGACATTATTTGATAACCCTACATAGTCGTTACAGCAGCCGACTGTTTAAACATACTCTATTTACTCTAACTTCGTCGCGATTGTGTTCGCTTTTACAGAATTTTCGCTGTTCACGTTCTGAATCGATTACTGAGGAGGGATTTAACAACAAAAATCTGCAGTAATATTTTTTTTTTATATAACAGGGGGCAAACGGAAAAGTGGCTCACCAGATGTAAAAGGATACATATGAACACCCAATGCCAAAGGGCTCGCGAGTGCGTTGCCGGCCCTTTAGGAATTGGTGCGCACTTTTCTTGAAGGACCCTAAGTCGAATTGAAAAAGTGGAAAATATAGATCACAAAAGTGTGTCCTCTCCTCTTAATACTAAATATGTAGTAATATTTAAAAATTAAATAAAAACCCGAGGAACTTGTCTGCTCTACATTGCTCAGCCAGGGCCATTTCCAACCACAACACACACATTACACACTTAAAATATTATTCCTTAAAAACTAATGTATTTCGATTATTTCAATTATTACTATTTTGTTTTTCTCTGTGTGTGTTTCGTTAGTAAAAGTAGAAGTAGTCTAAAGCTGCATAAAATAAAAAATACGTTTTTTTAGAACATAAGATCATCAAGATATCACTTATTCAATATATTACTGAACTTCACACCATTAACTTAATCACCTAATATCTCGCATAATATTTCGTTGATATTTCTTCCATAAGCTACAGGGGCAAAAGCTAGTTTATGAATAATGTTATGATTAAATCATCCGAGTCGGTTAATGACCCAAGGGAAAACCACATAATTCTTAAGCATTGTTTGTATTTACTAATAAATATTCAACACCCGACCCATTTGCACTTCATCGAATATTTTCCTCAAGCAGTAGTGGCGAAAAGTACATAATGAGGTGTATATGTTAATTTCTAGTAAAGTAAGTCAAGTCTTCAATACTTTTTTTAGTTTACTCTGCGTCTTCTACCGCATTTTCCATGCAGAGTGTTCAGAGGTGTTTCATCATCGGACGTCGAGGCAAACTCCACCCGTTTCATTTCGACGACCGTCGTTCCACAACTTAGCATTTCTTGAGGCAATTTGCGTCGTGCACCACTATGTTGAACCATCGGCTCATTGAAGTATTTCCGTACCAATTCGACTAGGATCTTTAAAAAATAACTATTAAGACAGTCACCAACTGTAAAGTTCGCCATACAATTTGTTTAGTGGCCTACGATTGCTATTTGAAAAAACTATCCTTGCTATATTGCTATAATTAAACTATGCTTACCGAGGCTTCTATATGTTTTTCGACCTACGGAGAATTTAACCAATATCAATGACTACTTAGAACTAACGAACTAACTAACAATTCTTAAAAGGCCGGCAACGCACTACGCAACATCAGGTGAGCCTTCTGCCCGTTTCGAACCCGTTTTATAAAAAAAACTACACATTTGAAACTCTGTCATATGTAATTTCTGTAAATATCACTGATTAACTCATCCATCACTCTCAGGAGTTATCGACACACGTTGAATTACCTTAAAACCAGTGAGCGATTCGGAGATAATATAGTTTATCCATTATTTCAACAGTAAAAGCCTATACAAGCTTTGTTTTAAATGCAAGATTACTGCCTTCAAAGACTAAATAAGTAACAGATTATACATTAATAGTTTAATATATTTCCTTGATATATTCTTAAAGAAACCAAAATAAATTTAACGTAAAGTAATTTACTAGATGATGGTCCTTTGCGCAAGTCATTAAACTGAGTATAAACAATTCTTGGAGGTGCCATAAAAGTCAATGACCTAATCTAAATTGATTCATTAGAAATGAACAATTGAGAGCATGAGAATAAGGGGAAGCTTCTGCGACTTCCACTTCCTACAAACCCTGGGGATGGAAGGAAATTATGAATACATATACATGTTAAGTACATACACCTTTTAAGATATATACATATATAACCACAATTTCTACAGAATTAATTTTTTTGATATTTAATTACTACCTAAACCGATGTTATTTATATACCAAAGATCATATCAACTATCTGTATTCTAGGTATTTATTTCAATAGTGGCACGGCGTAAACATAAAATAAATTAAATATTTAATTATAAAAAAGTGATATATACTATATATATGTATTTATTTATGACTAAATAAAGTCAAATATGTTCGGTTTCATTCAGATATGTTGAATCTACAGGCAATTAATTAGTTACTAATAGATCGATTCAAATAAAAATTCAATAAAAAAACGACATACGAAACGAAACACGTTACACTCCGATAGTACCGGCAGAAGTGAAAACTTGAATATTAACGTTATGCATTTTTATATTTAGGAATGGTTAGAGAATAATTTTGCACGAATTACTTTAATTATCAGTATACTATCATTTATGTGGTAGAATACAATATTTTCATTCCGCTATCGTACACGAACATGACAATTTATATTACAGGACCTGGGTGACCGTACTTAGCTCGGTATTTTTTTTATATAAATCGTGTTTTTTGGAAATTTTATTTAAGTACGAATTACATACTAATAAAATGATGAAATATGAACAATATAGAATATATATGCTGGAATAGCTTTAGTCTTGTTGTGTCGTTAAAACAATTTAAAAAAATTGTATTATTATTCGCCGACAGATGTCAGGAAGATTCATTTTTCAGTTTAAATTGGGACTACTCAAACACCACCTTTTAGTTATTTTCTATCATTTATTCCTAGAGCTAGATCGATTTATCGCCCCCGAAACCCCCCGTATACTAAATTTCATGAAAATCGTTGGAGCCGATCCCGAGATACCAATTATATATATATATATATTACATATACATTGATATTTTCTACCCCAAGAAGAGAGATGAGAAGAAGTACCTGGAGAAGCGAGAAGACTCCGATTTTTTTAAGTAGCAGTTTTTTTTTAAGTAGTAGATATTAATAAATTCTTAGTATAATTTGTTGCTTTTTTTTAATTTTGCAGTTTTTAATTTTATTCTTTTGTTTTTCTTTTAAATGACACTTTGTCTTTTAATGCTTGTTTTCTGTTTTTTATTTAATCTGTGTAATCTGTTTTGGCTTCGTGTATTGCATTTGTGTTTTGTATAATAATATGTGTTAAGTAACTGTTGATTACTTATAATTAAATAAATAAAATAAATAAATATATATACAAGAATTGCTCGTTTAAAGATATAAGATTAAATATGCCGCGCCACCAGCTGTATACTCTCCAAACGTCTTACGAATTTTCGATCAGGTCACGGGTCCTTACGCAAGTTCAACATTTTTTACTAATTCCAAAAAAAAGTGTACAACGCCGCTAAAGAAGTTTTCACTTCAATAGTACTATTCTTAACATTTAGTGCATTATAAAGTCGAAATATTATTTTAACAAAAGAATTAAATTATGAATTCAGCACACATTTGCGATTCCGGCAACATGTTGAGCGACACAATTGCATTTTCAAAATACTGCATTTCTTCCTAAATAAATTCTCAAGCTACCCATTATATTTAGCACATTTATTAATAAGTTAAATGTACTTTATCCATAAGTACTATAAATATGTATTAATAAGTAAAAATAAGTATATTAGGATGTCAAGTTTTTTTTATATAACTGAATTAAGTAATACCGCCCGTATTTCAGTTATTTAAATTATTATTAGATATAATTGACACTTAGTTACTAGAAAGCTCGCAAATACGTCGTTGACTATTAAAAATTGGGACGATCTTTTTTTGAAAGAACGTAAGTCGAAATAATTTGCATAGCAATTAGATTCTTATTTTTTATATTTGCTTTAATAAACATATTTTGATTGTTCATGTGTGAAATCAGCGCCATCTCTTGTCAAAAGCAAAATCACTTAATAGACAAAAATCTAGTTTAATACAAATTTTGACTATTTATAGATGGCAATAATCGTATCATAATTGCCACTTCCCGACTTGGGGTCAACATAAGATCATTCGCCTCGTTGCAACTATGACCTTGTTCAACGATATTTCTATAATATTGATTGTGAATAGAGAAAGTCCCGACATTAAAGCTGTAATTTTAAAATGACCTAAGCAGGGTGTCCTGAGGTCACAGGTAGTGAAGAAAATAAAGGAAGAAAAAAGAAAACAAAGAATTTGTATTAATTATTTTTATTATATTATTAATTTGTACGCACAAAGTACTTCTTTGTTAAATAATTATTAGTAAGGTAAAAGCCCTAATAGATGATTATGTATGTATACGGTCACTACATGTATTTGTATGTCTGGGTTTACTGCACAATACGTTATGCGACAGATTTGCCATCTTAAGTTCTAAAATGTACTACTAAACGAATATATCAACCAATATCATGAATTTTTGGTCGATCTCTCTCTTTTCGTCTTTCTCACTCTCTCTCAATCAGTATCAATCGCTCTCTCCCTTTGCTTCGACAAAAACGCTGCACAACTTCGTGACGTTTATCTGTAAAAATATTACCATCATACGCCTGAAGAAGTAGAAGTATATTTTTTATATTTAAAAAAAAATACGATGATGCGTGAAATATATGAGATATTTTCTTGAACAGCGATAATAAATTTGAACTTTATTTCCAAACAATATACTACATTTTGCAATAAAACAGATCACGGTTGTAGATTTTAGTTTATTTATGTTTTCGTGACTGTACGACTCAAACGTTGAAAGGAGATAGGAACTTGAACAATTTGTGTCATTGTATTTTGATCTTTATTATATTCGCATAAGAATGTGTTTTGCCCGCTAATAATACAGCCTGGGGTGATGGTATTGGTGTATTGTGCAAGGCATAGGGCGGGTTTCATCTGTATCTAGGTGCATTATTACTTTGTATGCATTGATAACGTTGCAACGATTGTGATACAGGTTTTGTAAGACCTAGGTCGTAGGGAAAGGTTACTTAGATCTAAATAGCATTGCTAGGACGTACTTAGTCATTTACGTTACATTTCTGCTTAACTTACATTTAAACGATTTATTATGTTATTTTGATATATAAAGTAGTATGTTGTGCTTATACGTTATCTGATAATGAAGCCATCGAAGCCACCTTATGATGTATCTGATAAAACGCAAATTAATTCTCTAAACTTCTCGACTGCAGAATTCATTTCCAACGGCTACGCTCGTCAAAACAGCCCGAACTGAGATGTTAAGATCCTTCAGGATACCAGGAAGATGAAAAGTCACTGGGCTCAGTGTTAACCATCCTTGACACATTTGTGGAGATATTTCATATAACACTTCAAATTTTTAATTTAAATAAAACACTTTTTTAACGGATTGAAGCTATGTATTACTTATTATAAAGTTATAATTATTTTACAATTACAATTTGAAAGGGTGTTGAATTTAAAACTATGTAAAACATTATATAAAATAAGTTTATAATAATACAGAGCTTCAATCCGTTAAAAAAGTGTTCTTTAAATGTGCAAAACTTATGTTAGTAAAAGACAATATTAAGTAGTTAATTCAAGTATATTGGCACAGTTATCCTATCTTAAGATTTTTACTTGCACCAGTTTTGTAAAATAATTAAAAAGCTATGTGATATGTTTTAAACATAGACATTTATATTTTAATATTATTTGTATGCATTGTTTTCCCGTACTATTCGGCGGGAACCAAACGAGAGCAAAGATCTTGTAAGTCAACTTGAATGACGCTTACGCACGAATAGCGTGACGTGCGAGCGAGACCACACTATTACGTCTCATTCGCACATACCAAAGCAAAAAAACTTACCTTTTCTTTAGAAGATAAATGACCGTTTAGCTGGTATAATAGTAAGTTAGATGTGTAAAATAACTTTCAACTTTTCTAATTCGATCTATCAAAGCCAGTCGTGAACCGTTCTATAGATCTTAAAAACACGACTCAATTATTAATGTCCGCATCATAATACTATGGTTTTATTTTTAATTATTATTAAGCCTTAATCTCATAGTTTTGTATTAAAACAAATCAAAGACTATTGATAAAATCAAAAAATATCATACTACAAAATTCTAAAGTATTTGTAACTCTTTACTTTGTTATGTTAGTTTTGTTTTTGTGTCAGACATAAGATCGAGTCGGAGGAGAGGATTCCTAAGCTACATTTAAAACATCACTTTGACAAAGCTAAGACTATCGTCAGTTACTACGCCTTCACGACAAAAAAGATTCCAACCTAGGGTGGCTTTATAATTGGCAGTAAAGCAAATTCAAATTAGAGTAAAAAACCCAATACCAGGAAGTACTTTGTACGTTCACTCCAGTAAACTTCCGTCCTACCCTCCTGATACTCCACGACCACCCAGGAGACGCTGGAGACGCCTTGGTGCTGGTCGTGGGAAACGGCAAATTTACGGAAGACTACTACTACTAGGCTACGGTCGCCAGCACAGTCTGAGCTGAGCTGAACTTGAAGACCAGTCAGCAGCGAAATTATATTAAAAAAACGCTTCTCGCTCTTCGTCTAAAGCGATAGTTCCTGTATGTAAAATCAATTAAGTAGTCCGTATATGAAATGAATTAAAGTGAATAAAATTTCTATCCTTGATCCTTTATTGTTAAATACACACACGCATAACTAATTTAAGTATAGCAAATTCTGGTTAAAAAAATTAAATTTTATTAGTAATCGCAAGGTATTTAACTCCAATGACAAACCACCTGGCTTACGGGAAACCAAGAGTCAAACAATTCAAACTTAAGCAGGAATCTGTCTATTCTAACCCTTTGTTCGTTTCATAGTTGTCGTTTAAATCAAATCAAATCAAAATATCTTTATTCATTTAGGTAAACTTTTACACTTATGAACGTCAAGAAAAATAAATTAAATTAATCGTAAATTTACATTTACAACCAGTTCGTTTAAGGATGATATTAACGTGGACTTGAAAAGGAGAGGCATACGGAACAGCCAATATACACCTCATACGGAAGTCAATAGAATTCTAAACTAAAACGGTCGCTATAGGTCCAATGGGTGACAATAATTCACTTCCATTTCCCTTGCACCGTCACATCGCGAACACGTGAGATGGAGAGGAAATTGCGTACTGTATAAATCATGAATATGCGAACGGGAAGGTATGGGTGCGAAACGAATGTTCGGTATCCGGCGGTAGAAAGCCGAAGCTTTTCATATATTTTCATGAGTGACAGGAGATTTTTAATATTTTTGAAGTGAAACTTCTTTAGAATCGTTGTGATTTCAAACCGGATGCAACGAAAAAGCGACAGTAAAAAGAGACAGAAACATTAATTCATATGATTTAACGTGGGAGAAAATGAGATAGATAAACTTCTTTCGAATCGTCGTGATTTCAAACCGGATGCAGCGGTAAAGAGAGACAGAAACATCAATTCATCATATGATTTAACGTGGGAGAAAATGAGATAGCAGGCATTATACAGCCTCTCTTTACTGCCGCTTTTTCATTTGATCGAATTTCAAACTTTCGATGTTTTAGTTTTTCCCAAATTAAAAATTTATATTAAACTTATAAATTAAAATTTATCATTAAAATATACTGTTTTAAAAGAACACACACATTTAGATAATGGAAAATGATTAATTTATATATGATTAATAATAAAAAAAATGTTTTTGAAGGTTTCACTTCTACCATGTGTGAATTGCACATATGTGTTTTATTTAATTTAATTATAATTATTACAATTTGCAATATCGATCAAAGTTTATTGTGAATTTTGTTACTGAAATTTCAGAACAAAATTATCGATGCTGCAGTAATAGATAAAATAACCACTATTAACACACAAAAATTATTTAAATTGTATATTTCTACATTTTAAACATATAATAGGTTAATAACTACTTTGTTATCGTCATATTTTTAATAACAAAGTTAACGTTGCTACAAAACTGTCGAATTGATGAATCTATTTTAATTCAAAATACCTGTTAAGAACAATACAATAATAAATAATAATATATAAGTTTGTTTATTTATTATATATAACAAAAATCTGTTATATTAAAGATATAGCCAAAGATGGAATACGAAATATCTTAATATATATATTTCTTGTGTGCGTGTGTATGTGACTGAACTCCTCCTAAACGACTGGACCGATTTAGACGAAATTTTTTGTGTGTGTTCAAGGGGATCTGGGAATGGTTTAGATTCACAATTTTGTCCGCTGGACAATGTTTTTTTAATTAATTTTCAATTTATTAGTTGTTGTTGATTTTGGAATGTTTTACATTGGATCCGACAGACGGCGCTACCATCGCAGTGTCAAATTTTAAATAATATTCGAATTTTAATTTTAGTCTGTCCCGAAATTTAAAAAAAGTTTTGTTATCATTGTGTTATATCGTGTGTGACCATGTGCTGGATCGTTAGATATTGTCATAACATTTGAATAATAATTTTCATCAAAATGGCTTATTAAAAATTTAAATTTTGAAATTAAAGACGTGTAGACAGGACAACGTCTGTCGGATCCGCTAGTATATATATATATACAAAAGTTTTAAGCATTTATGAAAGACATTATTATACCTTACAGAAATAATTGTTGAAATATTATTCCTGATTCGGCTGTGTGTGTGATGGTGTGTAAGCGAGGGTTTTGACGTGAGGGTGTGTATGTGGGGTGACCTCATGATGCAGGTGATGTAAGTCCCTTCGCGCCTATTATATGTTAAAAATTTGAAATGTACTATTTTAATAATTTTTGTGTGTTTTCAAGAGTGACTATCTATTACTGCGGAACACACAATACTCAGGTGTTAATAAAAAATATCTCGAAACCATTAGGACACAAACAAACAATTTATCATAATTGGTTTTGGACTTATTTTTTTTTATTGATAAAGTTTACCAACGCTTGGCACACTGATACATTGGTAAAAACAAACACAAAATACAATTTTTAATGTGACAAGCACTTAGAGGCAAACATGACATTCATTTAGAGCACATTCAAATATCAATGGAAACAACATTACAAAAAAGAAACAATTACAAAAAACTAAAACTATAAATTAAACTATTTAATACTTAAACTATTATATTAGTTTAACGGTATCTTCGCAACTCAAAACTTACCCTTATCAAATTTCAAATGAAGTTTAAATCCTTTAGACTATTTCCTTTAACCGTTGACTTGTATACTTTGAGTGAGAACGCTACTGATAACTTTATTTTGACTGAATCAAAGGGTCCGCAACGATTAAGCGTATTTTAGATTTTATTTTCTATTTATTTATATTTATGTAAATTAAATAATATATAATTACATAATATATTTATAGTGAATTAAGCTATTAATAGAGTGTTTAATTTTCTATCCCTGATCCTTTATTGTTAAATACACACACGCATAACTAATCTAAATAAAGCAAATTCTGATTTAAAAAAATACATTTTATTAGTAATCGCAAAGTATCCAATCAGCTAGAGAAATAACAAACAGCTTACAAAACAGAACACACAAACAAACCATCTGGCTTACGGGAAACCACGAGTCAAAAAATTTAAACTTTAGCAGGAATCTGTCCATTCTAAGTTCTAACCCTTTGTTCATTTCATAGTTGTCGTTTAAGTGATCATTTTAACGTGGGCTTGGAAAAGAGAGGCATACGGAACAGCCAATATATACCTCATATGGAAGTCAATAGAATTCTAAACTGAAACGGTATATATAATTATAGATATAAATATATATATTACATATTTAGCATGGGAGAATATTTAAAACTGCATGTGGCTTGACCTTGAACAAAAACTCATTAATGATTAGAAGAAATCGCGCAACGTGTGAAGGGACCCGAAGCAACGACACGTCAAAACCTCTCCCATTTGACGAAGGGGACTTAAGCGATCGGTTGAGTATTGATTTAGAATTACCTGAGTGTCTGGGGAAACTTGTGCGACCTTCTATTTCTTGCACGTTATACCAAACAAGTATAATAAATGCGTTTACTAAAAAAAAACTGTTTTACCATTTTCTACTTCTATCCAGGTCTTACAGTACCGACTCATTATGTTCCTATAGCGTGATCTCTTATGAATATCACACTTGTTAGAAAATATATGAGAACATGTAGAAAATATATTAAGACCAATTTATTATCTTCTTTAACTTAACTCTTTACGCAATTTCAAAACTTAGCCCTAATACAAAACTTAGAGTAATATCCCAACTAAACGATCTCACTGTCAGCATAGGTATGTCAATAACCCATACAAATACAGCCACATGCTATGCCATACTAGGTTATATATACTCTGTTCTATTAGTGACTTCAATATCACCTTTAAACAACGGAAAGTTGCGTTCCTGGGCAACGTATTGCGCCATGACTGCCACATCCTTCAATTAATTATAATGCCTAAAATTCCGGGTAAATAGTGTGTTGGTAGAAGGAAAAAATCATGGCTTCGCAACGTTAGAGAGACTGTCGGTCAACCTCCAGTATTGGAGAGGCACAGGATATATATATATCTTCTCGACCGAGAAGGTTGAGGAAAGAACTGCACTTTCACAAAATAACTCAATCTATTTGCACCTTTACCTAAATTAAAGTATATGTTTTCATTGCTGTAAGCATAATTTTACAGAAAACTACAAAAGCGTAGTTTTAATTTAATAAGCAACTATACAATTATGTATAGGGATAGAGAAGACTAGAAAGAGGCTTTTAACTCGAGGGAAATAAGTGTTGATGAGTCATTCGCTGGGAGGCTGTAGTCTTTAGAACTTATAATTACAGCTAGGTTTATTTTTGTAACTACTTATATATCCGTGAAAGCCTTTTAACAATAACTTTTACCCATAATTTGTTGTATGTAGATTACATTACAGATAATGTAATTTATGACTCTAAGTACTTTCTAAAGCTTTTTTAGCTTCTTGTTTGTGTTAGGTATGAATTATGTATTAACATTAAATAAACAATTATTTAGAAAACTTTACTCAAATAAATGTTTCACGTTCATTTACTAAAATACGTTAATAATAGCCAATAGTTTGATAAAAAACCAGACTCATATCATGCCAAGTTAAAAAAATAAAATCAGTTGTGCCTTTTTAGGCCTGGGCCTAATTAATGATAATTTGTCAATATAATAGGTAAGTAGGTGATCAGCCTCCTATGCGTCACTCACCGACAACTTTTTCCTTACGATGCCTACGGCAAGCCATTTTCCTTACGATGTGTTTCTTCACAGTTCGAGGAATAGTTAAATGCGCACATAGAAAGGAAGTCCAATAGAGTACAGCCGTGGATCAAACCTACGACGTCAAGGATAAGAGTCGCATGCTTAAGCCACTAGGTCAACAGTGTGATATTGTAAAGAAGTAGAAACTTTTCTTCATAGAACCAAGACATCAAACAAAACCCAAAAGATGCATGTACTGATTAATTACCAAGAAATAATCACGCAACAAATACATAAGAGTACTTTGACCTGTACAAAGCATTTTCAATGAAATCAAATACATTTCTTGAAAATATTTCAGTTCACATGCAAGGCTAAAGTTCTCAAAGTAAACATTACACGCTCGGTTATGCGTCAAATATTCGTTTGAGTTCGTAGAAAAGTAATAGTTAATTACAAAGAATAAATACATTTTCTTAGTTACCAAGAACTGAATTGTCGTTCCTTTTACAACAATCAGTTTCATAAAACAAAGACGAAAATATACTAGCGGTTTTATGATAATAATTATAATTAGAAACTGTTTTTTAAAAGTATTATTTATTTTTTTATAGTACTAAGGCAAATGGGCGGCAAAGACATCCGATGATGAAACTCAGCTGCAGGTATTTATCTGAACAACTCCTCTGAACACTCTCCATGTTAATTTGTATAATGTGTAATTACAGGTGTGCTAGCCTGGTTTTGTATGCTGGCACCTCTTAGTTCGATGATGATCCGATATATTGTATGGGATCGCAAATATTGAACCAAACACAGTTTGATATAAGTACATTGCAGTGTTGAATTCTCTCGAATATCGTATGTCTAGGAATAATTAATTTACGTTCTATTTGGAGTAAGCAAACGAAGGTTAACAAAGGCAGCCAATCAAACACGGCTAAACTTAGCAAACGTATTTGGACGAGCTTAGACTCCCAGACAATCTGCTGAGACGCAACGTTCCTCATTTACACCGTACCGTAATCGTTAATATATATTATATAGATGATATTTTTACTTCCTTAATTTAAATTATAAATTCATACAAAATATGATTAGTTAAGTTTCTTTTATGAGTAGTAGTTGTGTTCATAAGTTGTAAAAAAATTTTTTGAAGTTAAACTTCTTTTGGCGCATGAGGGTAATTCTTTATGTCGATTGAGAGAGAGTGAGAAAGGGAGATGGAGAAAAAAATACACGCTATTGATTGTTGTATTCGTTTACTAGTTACATATTAGATGATCTGATTTAGATTGCAATTCTGTGGCAAAAATATGTCGAAAAGTTCATTTGCGCCTTAGATTAATTCATTGGGATAATAATTATTACAAAATTCTAAAATAGTAATTCAAGAATGAAAAAAATAGAATTGTAATTTAACACTATTTTAAAATGTTCAATATAATATAATTTAACATTCAACTATTACTAACTTACTGTCCTTAAACGCTTGCATAGATAATAATTTAATTCGGTGTGTTTACTTTAATGAGTAATATCATAAATAAAGCATATAATCATTTTTGGTATTAAAACAGCGACATATATAGCGGCTTAGCTACTGCGATTAATATACACGGACTTTTCATTTCAATATCGTACATTTATGCGCCACTCTGGCAACACTAAATTTAGCAATTACACAATGGTGTAAGTAGCAACCGCAAACAGCCGATGATCGCTGGCAGACCGGGAGGGGATTTGATATGACCGAACACGTACCAGCAGGCTTGGCCACAGTCTCCTTGGCCCTTATCAATTAGTAGCATTTATATAAGCAAACCTTATTTCAACAACACTTCGAAACAGTATTTGGGTATGGGTAACGATGTTTATTTATTAACAAAAGCTTGTCCACACTCGTACATTGGTACATAAGAAAAATAAAATACAAGATTTATAGCACTTATAAGCAAATATAACTGCTGATAGAGGAGAAATCTTTGTTTTAAATTTATTGTCTTTCTTTATTACTTAAGATGTCATATGGAACATGGCGGAATGGTTGCAGCTTCTTATAAACGTTGTGTGAAATAAAAAAAATGGCGAATAAAAAGAGTGGCGCAGAGTTTATTGCCAGTTCTTCTCTTCCGTTCTACGACCTTGATTTGAGAAATGGCAATAAATGCAATTCGATGCATATTTGTATTTTGACGTTCATAAGTGTACATTATGTTATGTGAATAAATGATTTTTGAATTTGAATTTAACAAAAAATATAATAGGTGGTCACAGGTTCTACCCCCGGCTGTGCACCAATGGACTTTCTTTCTATGTGCGCATTTATCATTCGCTCGATTGGTGAAGAAAAACATCGTGAAGGAACCGGCTTGCCTAGGTGTAACGGATGGTATTTTGTATTCTGCCTTGACATCCGATGATAAAACTCAGCTGCAAGCCCGAACAATTCCTCACATTTGACTGCTTATATTAATAATTACTACGGCATTAAATAGCGCCTTTGTACACTTACTAATTGACCATTAGAGATTTGGAATAGTTAATTCAACTACAAGGTACGTAACAAAGTCTCCTCACATAAAGCATACGACTCTTCCAATCCAGCCAAAGCTCTTTATCCTGCCAAGAATTATCGAACGAGAACAGAAATGCATGAAAGTTTGCAAGCATTGTCAAAGTTTTAATTGGCTCGCTATGGCTTTGTCGGGGCTGGTATGGTTTAGTCAACAACTTCTCTATCGACATTTCCATTGTGAAAATGTGAATTGCTCTAGTGTTCAAGCCAATAGTAGAATCAATCCCATTTTGAATTGATTATATTTTTATAATATTCACCATAACAGAAATGTCTCATGTCGACGCCACGCCCTATAGCAATAAATCCTACTTTCTCAAAAGGTTATTATTTAACAAAGTTCGTCGATAATTTCTCAAAGTATAGACAATTTTTGTTAGTAAATCACTAGCGACGCGTGGGGCCGTCATATGGACACCCCTCGTAACGCCAGAGTAATTTGAGCCCCGACATCTTGGGTAACATTTGTTAGATTAAAAATTGTTATTTGTTTATGGGATAATAAGTTTAAAGTGAATTATAGTATTTACTTACTTTTAGAAGAATATGAAATTACATAATTCTAATTATGTAAAGTATCTAAGTAATTTGATTCCGATATTTTTCAATTTTTGTGTTTGTAATGCATATTTAAATTTTATAACTAATAGGACTACTAATCTAAAGTAAAAAAGAGTACTTATATATTATACAAACAACATTGGAATTGCATTATAAAATGATTTGTAAATAATTTTCAGCTTTGAGATTTCATATAACACACAGACAACAATGCTTTTGAAAATATAATAGAAATGTTATATTTGTTTTGATTACACATCTAACACAATAAAAAAATCTGTAGTTTAATAATTATTTAATTTTACACACTAAATACCTAGGAACCTAAACTGCGGCCGTTTTAATATTCATGAGCCGAATATATCAAGCAATAAATGAGTACAGTGCTATATTCGTATAGAATTCGAGTGAGAGATGTCTAAACTCCCTTACTTGGGACAGAATTTGGAAGATTCTGTTGATGTCGTCGAACCTTGGGAATAGTATTTTGTAAGACTATTATTCAATAAACCATTTATCAATTTCTATAACAATATAACGTATATCAGATACAATAGTAAAAGTTTATAATGTACGAGGCTAAACCAAGACCTGACCACTAAGGTCAAGGATTATAAACTACAACGTCTCAAATTACACTGGTCACTTGTAACAGCTGTCGTGTACAAGACTGCCGTACAAGTTACTTCTTCATTTGTGTTGTTTGGTCTGGGCTGCTTGCGTTTTTATGGGTACAATTAAGCTCTCGTCAACACTTTCTAGAACAACAACAACAAGACTTTCTAGAAATATTGAATTAAAGCAGAATTTAATTGGTGTTATGATCAAAATAGCAAAACAGTTAAAAATTGTTTAAAATCGCTTCTAATCGTAGTGCTTGAACACTTCAGTGGATTGTAATCACCTATTGACATATATTAAAGTCCAGATAATATAAAAGTAAGAAAAGAGGGGTTAGACTCAAAATCCACACTTAGCCCGGATAGACAAAATCCAATACACTTTGATTATAAATCTCGATATATATCAGTTATTGGTATATGGACTTTCTTTCTATGGTAGCATTTTACATTCGCATAGACCAAGCCAACACCTAAAGAGGTTGTAGCACCACTGATTTTTTTTAAAAGAAAAATATGAAAAAAGGACGGTTTCGTTCCTTTAAGTAACATGCCCAAAAAGCCGACAGCATATGACAGGTACAGAAGGCTAATCAGCTAGCTGATAGAAGAATCAGCTAGATAGAAATCTGTTATTACTACACTTTTCAGTCGGACATTTCATCATGCCTTGATCCTAAAGAATCACTTAATACACCTTTATAATCTCTTTTACCATTCACGTTCGCGAAATACAAATCTCAGTATTAAGTCCCATACATTAATTCCCAGGACTTCTCAAAAACCAATCCGAGGTATGTTTTGTCGTCGCTCATTCAGAAAAACATCCCATTAAATATTTTTTCTGCCGAATCTAATGTCGAGGGTTGCATCCCATATGGGACTGTGGTACCGTAAAACTTGGTCCCAATTCACAATAATAACCCTTACAGTTCGTACTTTAATGATAAAAATCGCCTGATAATATAATAAGTTTAAGATGGACCAGCTGCCAAAAATGCAATGCGATTTCAGCCCTCCGAAAATGCAATATTTAGTAATAATAAAAATCGTATCATGGGGATTTCGAAGGGTTTGAATCAAAAACATAAAACTGTATAACCTGATAACCCATAAATTGTAAGAAATGTAATACATCAAAAGTGAAACTAAATTAAAAAAATAACTAGCGTTTCTGAACAAATCGTTTCGCAAAAACAAAAACAATGAAACAGAAAGAGTTCGTCTACTTAGATAAAACATGACGTCAACTGCTTTTATATAAAATACTTCTAAGGAGAAAGATAAATGTATATATGTACGTATATAAAGCAATTAGATTCATATTTGAAAATACACAACAAAAAAATTTTAACAGCTTTTTTAACCCTTGCCTATATCTAATCGTAATGTTTTTAGTTCAGTGGGCTGAGGTAATCCCGATGTAATATGTTCTGAATTTGCGAGCTTGACTGGCTCTTATTTAGTTTTAATTTATACTTTGTGTTTCATTCTTGCGTAAAATCCCTATTGTAATGCTAACGACGCAACATGCGAATCTGTTTTTAAATAACCAGACTTTACCCGAAAATATTTCTGCACAAGATAAAATGAGAACTGTTTTACTAGAATTTAAATGTCCAAATATTACCTGTCCACGTCATATCCCTAACTTTCGTATTAACTGACGTGACAGATTTTGAATTAAATTATCATGATTCATGTGCACTTTTTACTTTTTGTTTTTTTTATGTATCCTATATCAGTTTAGTTCATTTTTTTATTTGTTTCTGTTTAGTATGTTTTTTTCCTTTTTATTGTATTTGTAATATGTTTTTTTGCACTTCTTGCCTACCTTATGTAAAATACATGTTTTTTTTCCTTTACTCACAGTGGTTGCCTGGAAGAAATCGCTCGAAAGCCATAAAGCCGCCAGTTTGTTTTCATTAAATTATTTTATTTTTTTATGTAATGCAAGGAAGTGTTAATAAATAAATAAGTATAGAAATTGTTCTAGGGTTATATAACCAAAATACCTCGTTCCCGCTTTGTACAGTTATTTAAATACCTGCTGTTTCTACATGTTTAAAATTCATGTCACACAAATAATAACTCTTGAAAACGTTTCTTCGAAAGTATTTCTTTTACACGTGACAAGAAACATATTACTTGAATTTTATAACAAGGCAAAACCCAACTAATTATAAATTCAAATAAGCGTTTACAAAAATAGTTCAACAACAAGCGAAAAAACTCGATTGTCGCCACATATTTGCATTAGGAAAAAATCCTTCCCGAACTTACAAGTAAAATGTGTACAGAAGCACTTTCACAAAAAGATTCCCACAGAGAGCTAAAATATCTAACATACCCGCAAAGACTACTCGATTCAGCGACCATTCAGCATTTACTGTCTAGTATACGAGACCCCACCCCCCCTCCTCCCTGAAGGAGCATCTAACACAAATGGGAGACAAATTCAACTTTCCGCGGCTCTTGTTAAACTGGTCGCGTAACAATAGAGGTGTGAAAGGGGTTTTAAGCAAACACTCTTTTGTCGGGCTCATGGCTGGTAGGACGCGTTGTGCAAATAGATTATGATGTGAGAATCGTAGTCTGCCGTCAACGTTTTAATGCCGGCCTTGAGGAGGTAATGCTACGTGCGTTGACACGGTTCTAAATGGTGCTTATGCGCGGCTTGTGAGAACTTGGGAATACGGGAAACTGTATAATTACAGAAATTTTCGTACGCGGAATGGAGTAAGGAAAGATTTCTATGGGATAAAAATGTATTTACCATACGAGACTTTAAAAATAATGTTTAAAGTTTATTTCTCATTAGAAAAAAAATATTTTATTTACATGGGAAACTTAATATTAATATGTATATATACGAATGAGATACACGTCGCCATAAGCCGTCTTAATTTTAGTCAACTGTGTTCATTCTAACATGCATCTTTACTGCCTTTTTGAATCTGTCAAACACTCCAATATTACGAATTTAAGATGGTAATTGATTTAATAATTGCACACCCTCATACCTAATAGACTTCTTCAAATAATTTGTACGCAGCTTCGGCAAGATCAGCAAAATAAATGACTTAATATTAAACAATTGAATATAGAGACAAATAAATCCCTTTCATGTACCAAATCTCAAAGCACAAAATTCAGTTAACATTACGCATTACCGGACATACAATTAACAAATTTAAGACTTGACTTGTTTACGCTATCCCGGAATATGTTTAAAATATCCCATAATCACCTGCATCAAGAAAATACTTTTACTTTTACATCATACGATATAATAACTAACACATTCATTAATAAGCGGAAAGTTGACCGTTAAATTCTGCAATTAAATTTTCCCAAACTTTAAAAAGCGCCAAGCTGTGCAAACAAATGTAAAAGTTCGATAAACGAGTATAAGAATGCAGTTTTTCATACATTTTACTTTTCACAAAGTTTGATACTTCGAACAATCCAAGCTTCGAAATTCACTCATTCACCTAACATGGGAATGTTCCCTCTAAAAGTTTTAATTCGCTCACGTACTGCACATAAGCGCTCAGACACGGCATTAGCAACAATAGGGTGCAGGGGGCGACCCCATCCACTGAATATGGTGTATGTCAGTTACCTACAATTATAAGGCCTTGTGCAGATGTAGGGAGAAACGACGCGTTTTTAACCTACAATTTGACATGGTAAGCTAAAATGTCTGCAAAAAAATCATTACAAAAAAGGGGGCATAGTAGCTGACAAAATAAATCGAAAGAATAGTTTTATAATTTGAGTTTATTTATTTTGTTTTAGTAATAATAATAAAAGTATATTCATGACAGAAATATGCTTCAGATAAAATTTAACTCTATTGCGGGTAACTAGAGTACAATTACTATGTTGTATCTTTTAAAGATTTTTTTCCAACAGATCAATAAAACATAAGTCATATACTACCTTAAGTATGCGTAAATGTATGGGTATGTAAATGGGCATGTGTGCGTTTAAAACACTTTGTATTTCAGAATGTGTCTGAGAGTAGTTATAAACTGCTGCTACTGTGTGCTGTCTGTGTTAGTTTTTGCAACAAGTCATGCCTTTTTTATTTTAATAATTGATTTGTATATTAGGCATGTATTAATATTAAACACAAACAATATTAAACATGAATTATTAAAATATATAAAACATCTCTCATAAAAAAGGCAGGCTTTGGCAACATATTTCTAAATCTCTAAGAAATAGATTATAGTTTAAGCTTTAATACAATTTTAACATGTATTTGCAATTACAAATGTATGTTCAAAGCCTAGCAGACACACGCGAGTATCGGTTTTATAGAAGTTTTAATTGCTGTTGGAGTTATCATGAAAACTTTATTGTCCCTCACTGCAGGTATCGTTGACAACGTTTTTATGACAAATTTGATTTATGACGACGCATTTGTTAAAACAATAGGCTTATATTTAGCATTTTTTTACTAAATATATTTGCAATCATACGGAAGTTATTATGTAGTTTTACTGCTAAAAAATCAATGCATTTGTTAAGCTATACGGTTACTTTCCTGATAAAAATATGGATATAATATGGATGGCTAAAAGAGCAGTGGTGGCCTAGTGGCTTCAGCGTGGGACTGTCATACCTGAGGTCGTAGGTTCGATCCCGGGCTGTGCACCAAAGGACTCTCTTTCTATGTGCGCATTTATTATTTGCACTTGCGCATTTAAAAATGCTCATGAAACAGATTCAGAAATCTGAGGCCAAGACCTAAAGGGGTTGTAGCGCCACTGATTTATTTTTATTTTCAAACTTCTTTGTAAATTAATTATGACTAAGGTAAAAGCCCCAATAGATGATGTGAGTATATGATCTCTTCATGTATTTGTATACATATATATATATATATATATATATATATATATATATATATATATATATTCACACTATACGTTGATTATATAAATAAATAAAAATCTGCGTTTACTGTACAAGACGTTATGTGATAGAATTTCCATCTAAAGTTCTAATATGTAACTACTAAACGAATACATTATCAAACATTTTTTTATAGATCTCCCTTTCTCACTCTCTCTCAATCGGTCTCAAATGATCTCTCTCTTTTCTTCAACAAAAACGCTGCACATCTTCGTGACGTTCCGTAAAAAAAATACCCTCATGCGCCTAAAGAAGTTTCACTTCAAAAAATGTTCCTAACAAGTTCACCTTTTTAGGATATTTCTTAATAAATTATACGGCATGTAAATTTAAGGCAATCTAAAGCAAAATCGCTGAGACAACGTAAGAGCAAGCTAAGTTTATGAGCGAAGGCTTCGTTTGCAAGCTATTAACTGTTCAAATAGTCACTCCGTCTGCGAAGAGCTGACATAATATTTAGTGTAAACGTCGCGTGCCGGTCCCAAATTGTTCTGTCATTTTTACTGTACAAGGGAGCACTTAAAGTTATTGTTTTCGTGCATAGCCTTAAATATCGCTAAAAGTTTTCAGTCAATTGTAATTGATATAGTCAAATACAGGATGGCCAAGTTCTGTTTGAGGCTGGTAAGATTATATTAAACCTACGCCTCATAGGCGATTAGTGAAGGTTTTTCTTTTTAAGGGGCTAACGGTTATAGAACAGGGGGCAGAAAGCTTGCCTGATGTGAATTGATACCGCCGCCTTTGGCTTTTATGAATTAGTACGCTCTTTTCTCGATGGCAGCTGATTTCACATAGCAAACAAAGCAGCATTCAAAATTAAGACAATTCATTAAAAAAGAGGGCAACTGGCGTGCATATCACTTAAGAGGGAATGCTACAAGCCAATCACTGGACCGTGGGAAAAATAGATTAGGCGAGCGCAAGAACATTGGTTTATGCGTTGTATTGACTTATATGCGTATAGTTGATGCGGTCGCAAAAACTTAAAAAATACAGAAATTCATACGGACGAAGTTAATATATTTGTTTGGTTTACAGAACGTAGTTACACATTTTGTTTATCTATTTATTTATGTTTTCGATATAATTACAATTTGAATGATGTAAGAAAGATTTCTGAGCATGTGAGGAACCTGTCATCGTATCTGTTTATTTTATCCCTCCGGTTTAAGATAACGTGGAGACTTTTAACATTGTTAAATATAAAAAGAGGGTTGAAATGGTTTCAAGAAACATTTAACGGCTAGTAAGGATTAATTAAATTTAGGTAAAATTTTCTTAATTATTTAAGATAGTAATTTTCGTAGTTTAAAATAAAACGTGGTTTAAAGTAGTAATTACGCTCTATTGCCAACCGTACGTCAGAATTAGCAGGTTCAAGAACGCACCCTTGTTTAAGAACAAGCCAAGAAACTCAGCAATACATGGAAGGTTTATAAATTTAAATTACGAAATACATTTCTAAAAATATAAGCAGTGTCGTCATGCAGAAGCTTTAAATTTCTGAACAGATCACATACACAAAACAGTCAGAACATTCATCTACAGTCAAGTAGAATTACACTTCACTGGTTTCAACGCAATCGCGTCACACACACACCCACGTACGTAAAGAATAGGATTCCGAGATGAGACTTCGATCTTCAGAATTCAAAACGTGTCTGACCAACGAACATCATACTTTACTTGTATGTGCAGGACAATCCAAATAGCTTGAAAATCTCAGCGTAAAATCTAGAACATAACAAGCACACGTGCTACCAAACTGATGGTAAACAGAATCGCAAATTCACTTCACATAGACTCAAAACGATAACAAAAGACTTCCACACAGACTTGATAATCCCGCGGTGAATGCCTGTTTATTAATATCCTTCATACAAAGAACTGGAGAGCCTGCATTGTATAGTTTTTTGTTTCGTCTTTTCGAAAATTGCATCTATATTGAAGGGAATAATGAGGCTAATTTAAAGATTCTTCAATTGAAAGACAGGTTTTACGGTTTCCGTTATAAACATACGTTTTATTCAGTATTGTACAGAGTTCATGTCTGTTTAGCGATGGAGGGGGTAGGGAACTGGCGAGAAATAAAAAAAAAATATCTGCTCGTATATAAGTATATAAAAATGAGTACCGAGAGTTTTTTACGCAGGCTTTTTCTCTCGGCCATCATACTGTGTCTTCTTTGCCGATGAGTAGGGATGCCAACGGGCTCGAATTTAATGACTTGGAATAAGTGATACCATGATGATCTTATGTTCCAAATAAACGTATTTCTTTTCTTTTCTTGTCTATATGATTTGCTGATATGGCAGACTTTTAATAGATATAATTGATTGATCATGATGACAGATTAATAACGAATATTAATCTGTCATCATGATAGTGGCAGTCAATTGACAAATTGACAGTCAATGCTAACGTTAAGAAACCTTGTCAAATTGGAAAAAAATGGAGACATCTGAGTTTTCCAGTTATGAATTTTTAAGTGTTTTTTATAGTTAAAGAAAATATATATGAACTGCATGCTTTGCAGTCCTGCAGTGTTCGCGTAAAAAACATGTAGACGACCGCCGATTCAAAAAAATTATCTGCCGCATTTATATATTTTTTTAAGCAATATTAATAACAATTAAGGTTTCGAGAAAATGATTAAGTATCGATTTTTTTACACGCTTAAAACGTACAAATACATTTGTCCAAACTTTAATTCCTATTAATACGAAATACGAGCAAATCATTCTTTTTGTTTTTTTATTGAACAGGGCAAACGGGCAGGAGCATCATCTGATGTTAAGTGATACCGCCGCCCATGGACAATCTCAATGCCAGAGGGCTCGCGAGTGCATTGCCGGCTTTATATACTTAAATTCTCGTCAAATCCCTAGTTAGAGTAGGTTTCAGAAAAAAATTAACATCGTTAGTTAAATGTATGCAAATTTCTGCGTCCGCCTTATTAATTAATGTTCTTTATATAAAAGGTCTCAACTGCAGTAGTTAAAATACATTTTTGAGTCTCTGCTGCCGTACAAGAATTGCATTGAAAAGATTTAAGCATAAAATTATTACTTTATTCAGCAGTCGATTAAGGCATATCAGTAAAATAATTTTTATATAAGTAAATTTAAAAGTACGAAGGAATTTCGATGTGTACCAAGAAATTATGAATGTATGAAGACTTTGCCGGCTCACAATATCCCGGAATAAAAAGTAGGGTATTGCGCTCGAGGATAATGTTGCTTCCCATTGGTGGAAGAATTCAGAATCGGATCAATAGTTTCACAGATTATCTCTGATTATTGCAGCTATACCACTGGGCGACACTTAACCCTCCAATCGTACGTTCAAACCCCGGCTGTGATTTTCTCAAATCGAATAAAGATTTCAAAAGTATAAAGAAACCATAGAACTAATGGTAATGTGTCAGGCAAAGAACATAAGAAACAAATGTAATCTGAAGTTTTCCCATAGGGTCACTGATTTATAAATTCAAACTCAAATTCAAATTCATTTATTAATTTAGGTAACACAACGTATACTTATGAACGTCAATAAATAAATAGACAATAAATTCTTCTAATTTTACATTTAATACCACTTCTCAAATCAAGGGCGTAGGACTGACGAGAAGAACTGACATTAAACACTTTTTTTTCTAGTAATCGCCAAGTGTTTTAAACTTATATAGACTGTATTTTAGTAACGCTGTCTTGCACCTCAGATTATTAGATAATTAACAGAATATAAACTGATTTAAAATGAATTAATATACTGTCTTTGAAAATCAACACATGTGTTGTATTATAAACGGTGTCAATGGAAGATTACAGGTAGGTATTTATGACATGGTTTCCCCAGTTTAAATACACTCTATACTCAAACACGTGATATATTGGATTAAGATTCTACAGAGGCATGCTACATATTGTGGCATAGTTCTAACATAGACACAGCGCTCGCTCATAACAATTCTTCACACTCTCAAATACAGAATTTACAGACACACCTATTCACATACTTACTAACGCATACTTCATGCGTTATTCGAATAATGTTTGATTAACACTAGTTTTAGTTCTTTTTCTTAATTAATGCTATACATACATGCACTATGTGAGTTTTAAATAAACCACTGTCAGGCTTTTCGGTTTGAGTTTCAGTTCTGTATCTGTTGCGTTATTAGTGTTAGTAGGTCAGTCAGCCTTCTGTGCCTGACACAGGACGTATAGGGTCTAAGGCATGCCGGTGTCACTACCTCACATAGACAGAGTACATTGATGCAGCACCAACGTGGAGACTTGAGACTGAAGCCAAATTAGAAATATAAAATCTCTGTGCAGCGCATCAAGCGAAATGTTCTCATAATATTTGTATAGAAAAAATATTTAAATGATTTGGAATATGAATTCCAGTATAAATTCTCTTTGTACTTACCAAAACCTACCAAATTTAAATTATTTATGTTATTTTAATACATAAATTGGTACGTTTCATAGTGGGTTCCAGGCTTAGATGGTCCAAATATCAGATCATGAGTAATATCAGATCTAAGAGTCAGTAACATTCTATAGTAGCTAGTCTTATTAATTCATAATTACAAATGTAATTATATTAATCAATGGCTACATAATAAGTGTTTGATAACAATCTGAATATCAAACCTAACACTTGAATGAATATATTGTTTTGATACGACGAGCCAAAAGCTGACAAGAGAAAGAGACAAACAACCAATACGAAAGAGAGAACAGATGTCAACAATGAGCCATAGTTCGTGCAGTAACTTAATCAATGGATATGCATGTACAAACATAAGAATTGTTATTAATACAAGTGGAACAGGATTTTGAACTTTAGCACAATAATAATAAAGTTCATATAAAATCAACTGCGTTTTAATGCAGGTGTCTAGTGTCATTGACTCGGCTATCGTGAAATATTTGTTAAGTTCAGGAGGTTGAGTAAGGTTGTATTGATAAGGTTAATTAATTATCCAAAGTGTAATGCTCCAACAAATTACGTCATATACAATCTAATATTTTTATCAATCTGATAGGCAAGTAGATCAGCCGCCTGTGCCTGACACACGCCATTTTGGGTCTAAAGCACTTTCCTTGCGATGTTTTCCTTCACCGTTTAAGCGAATGTTAAATGTGCACATAGAAAGTCCATTGGTGCACAGTCGAGAATCGAACCTACCACCTCAGAGTTGAAGTATACACCATCGTAGGTAGGTATAAAAATAAATAGTTTCTTAAGTACATTACTTTATAACATGCAAGTAATGTATGTACATAGACAAGCTACTATAGTAAACCAAGCCACAAAAACGTATAATATATCGTATAATAAATATAATAGGAATAAATACGCCGATACATTATGTGCGGCTTCATCTACCACACGATATCGCTTCGATTTACAGCAACTTCGCAAACGATTTGCCATCAAGCACCAAAAACAATTAAAGTTAAAACCTTTATTCATGGTTCTAACCATGTAGTAATATTTAAAGTGGAATAACATCTTCATAATACAAATTCTTTTAAGGCCGTCAACGCACTTGTGAGGCCTCAGGCAATGTTAGTGTCTATGGGCGGGTTCACTTAACATCAGATCACCTGCCCATTTGTCCCTATTATACAAAAAGCCATCAAAGTTAAAATGTCACTTACGTTAATCTTGATCTACATCGGATAGTAATTAAGCTTCGATCGAGGTCACAGCCATTATTCATAGGCCAATACCGATCATATACTTTATCTATTTTCATCATTCATTTCTGGCTAACATAACTTATACATAAATTAAACACCTCAATAGCTATGTATATAGCTAGCTTAACTTATACACTAAATGAATACACGAGTACTATGCAGTGGCAGTTAATACGTAATTTGTTGTTATTATAAGTATTAAAAATAGTTTTAATTAATTTTAATTTCTTAAATTGGAGCAGCGTGCGACTTTCATACCTGAGGTCGTAGGTTCGATGCCGCGCTGTGCACCAAAGAACTTTCTTTCTATGTGCGCATTTAACATTTGTTTGAACGGTGAAGGAAAACATCGTGAGGAAACCGACATGTCTTCGACCCAAAAAAGACGACGTCGTGTGGCAGGCAGCGAGGGTTCTCTTGATGTCTGAGAAACAGCCGCTGGGGGACAAGTCTGGCGAAAACGTTGGATGCAGAAAGATCGGTTCGGTTTACACGATTGTTTATAAATATATTTTATCGTCGCCTAAGAATTGATCTATCTTCTTCTTCGGTAGGTACATATTTGTACAAATGTCATTTCTAACAAACAACAATCGTGACCAAACAATGAACGAATTACTCAATTAATAAAGCATGATTGAATAAGTTTATATTATAACTAGTTTAAACAATTTGCCAATCTCGCCTTCTCGGATTACGTATTAGATACCCAATTACCCTAAAAGGAACAATCACTAATAATACTCTCTATTACTTGGTTTTATTCTCGAGTCACACGATCCTACAATTTAAACCCTTTTACAAAATCAATACAATCGCCAAAACAACATCCATTGATTCCCTACTTAGTAAGATTAACTAAAGCTTTTCTAAAAAAATCAATGTACGAAGAAATATAACGAAAATAAAATATAAACGTAGTTGAATTCAGCGATGGGAAACGAATTTGCCTTACAAGTTGTCTATTAGCAAAGCATTGCATTACACAAGAATGTCTATTGTGTTATAGATAAAATATGTAAAAGATAAGCCGATACTTATTTAGATAGGTTCCCACGATGCTTAGAGATCTGTTACTTATATGTTAGGCCTAAAGTCTGCTTGCTTTCATCATCCGGCCTAGAGAATTACATATTTCATACGCATTTTAAAGCATTGTACAGAACCCCTGACTTTTGAAGTGACCTTTACCATTTATAAGTGTTGTAAACAGTATCACTAAACAATGGGTTTAAATTAACAGTTAATATCGTTGGATTCCCCAATACTTATTTATTTATTTTATTAAAGGATTCCTACAGCTAATCATTAAACAATATTCAAATAATTATATTATAAATAAATGCCAAAACGGAATACAAATTGAAACAGAAACATAAAGCACAGTTTTACAAAGCACAAATTCATACTAAATTCTAAATGATAAGTTCTAAGATTGATTGATTGATTGATAGATTATAATATAAATTTAATATGAAGGAACAAACAAAGCCATCATTAGTAAAAGATATCAGAGTTTTTTTTTAAAAATAAGAATTTTTGAGCACGCCACTAATTTGTCTTCGTACGAAAGTGTCAAATTTTATAGTTTTTCTATTAATGTTTATATGTAACATTCACTTATAGACGAGTCTTTGAATATTTCCTTCGTTGAAACGAAGGTATTTTATTGGTATCCATCAACTGTTACATATTGAAATATGAAACAGTTGATGGATACCAATCAAATGTTTCGTTGGTGAAGCCAATTTAATGAGTATGGGTTCTGATTAGCTTATTACAAATATACACTGCCTATTTGCACCCAATTTCATGCCAAGTCCATCAATCAACCTAAATACCAATCCTACTAAACCCTTCAATCATTCACTTCAGGGTATTAAACTGCATGAGGTCCCATAACTGTATCAGGACATTTATGATTCTGATTTTTTTATACAACCCTTATTCCATGCAAACTAAATAGATGAGAGTGTCCATGGGCAAGCGGTATCACTTATCATCAGATGAGTCTGTTGTTTTTTCCTGTTCCTGTTATTTAAAAACATATGTTTACTGTTTTATTTATATCAAGGGTGTATATCGAACCAGACTGCAATATACTTTAATATACCAAAAAGGATCTTACACTTAAAGTAGACGAACATATCATCAAACTAATCTCACCTATTAATCTTTGAAAGCCTTTACAAACTTCGGTATACAAATTTCAATACAATACAACAAAAAGTATCACGACTTGACCCACTGCCTCAAATACATTACGATTTACGATCAACTAATGTATCTGTTAATAATGGTGATTTATTGAGCGATTGTTAATAAAAAGAAGTACCACCACGCCTTAATGACCCAGATAGAATTACGATTTAATGTATTATAAACCCAGGCAATGTTTCAGAGCATCCATCAGGGCTTCAATGGTAAGCGAAAATCAAAAATTCATCAATGCGATTTTTTCACTATATTAAACATTTTAAAATATTTGCATACATCATTGATAAAGCGGTGTTGGCGTAGTGGCTTGAGCGTGCGTCTTTAATCCCTGAGGTCGTAGGTTCGATCCCCGGCTGTGCACAAAGGACTTTCTTTCGTAGCGTGTTTTAATTACTTGAACCAAAGAATAGTGGCTTGCTTTAGATCCAAACGTTATGTGCCGGCACAGGAGACTTTCCCCTACTTGCCAATTAGTTTGACAAATTGTAATCGTGAAACAACAAAGGCCTTTATTTTATTTATACATCAAAGATAATATAACAATATTTTCATTAATATTATCCATGTTCATATATTATTTCTTTTAATAAAATATTCAAAATTATTTTCAGTTTTAGCTTCACATACTATCTATGTAAATATTTTTCAAAATTTGTAGATTTAATTTAAGGTGAAATCATTTAAATTAAAATGTTTATTGTGTGTACCTTAGTGCACCTTTTCTCTTATTTTCATAAGTAGGTACTTTCTCTCAATCAACTCTAAATATAGATATCGCACAATTATTAACTGTAATGATGGGATTTTTTATTTTTGTGCATCTTTAAGACAACAAACGATTTTCGTTTGTAATCGTGTCATCAGTACCATTGTTCACATAAAGCAACAAAACATTAATCAGTAGGTGCTGATATTTTGCTTTTAATACGACCTTTGTTAAAGAATTGAATAAAGTATGTCACAGGTAAAACAAGTAAATATTCACATTATGTAAATTAACAAATAAAATAAGACCAAACCACTCAACTCGCGTCGTCTTAAACTCGATATTAGATTACTGAGGAATCCCAAAACGTCTTGAGAACCTTCTCCAAATATAGAAAGATCAAATGCCAAAAGAGACTTATCATCACTACATACTATAAAACAAAGTCGCTTTCTCTGTCCCTATGTCCCTTTGTATGCTTAAATCTTTGAAACTACGCAACGGATTTTCATGCGGTTTTTACCAGATAGAGTGATTCAAGAGGAAGGTTTATATGTATAATAACATCCATTAAATAGTAGAGAAGTACTGTTGTTTTTGAGGTTTCTAATGTGATGTCGTAAATAATTACATTTTTGCCGCTTACATTGCAAACGCAGGCTGAACCCTACGAGTTTTATCAAAATAATGTACTAAGTGTTGTCCAAACGAAGTGTGTGAAGTCAATGTTGTACACATTGAAAAGGTCTACAGAAAAGTCCGTGATGGTATATGTCTATATGGTATATGTCGCGTATATTATCGGAGCTTTCCAGCGACGGAAATAACAAAACATAATAAAAACCTGCTTTTCATCAGCATTGCACCCGTGCTTGGAAACATGCTGGTCCATATGACAATTATAGAGCTTTGACAAAATCAATATTTTTGAAGTGAAACTTTTGAAGTGAAACTTCTTTAGAATCGTTGTGATTTCAAACCGGATGCAACGAAAAAGCGACAGTAAAAAGAGACAGAAACATTAATTCATATGATTTAACGTGGGAGAAAATGAGATAGATAAACTTCTTTCGAATCGTCGTGATTTCAAACCGGATGCAGCGGTAAAGAGAGACAGAAACATCAATTCATCATATGATTTAACGTGGGAGAAAATGAGATAGCAGGCATTATACAGCCTCTCTTTACTGCCGCTTTTTCATTTGATCGAATTTCAAACTTTCGATGTTTTAGTTTTTCCCAAATTAAAAATTTATATTAAACTTATAAATTAAAATTTATCATTAAAATATACTGTTTTAAAAGAACACACACATTTAGATAATGGAAAATGATTAATTTATATATGATTAATAATAAAAAAAATGTTTTTGAAGGTTTCACTTCTACCATGTGTGAATTGCACATATGTTTTTTGTTTTTTTTTTTAATACTTCAAACTATACATTTTTTTTATCTCACACACCAGGAGGCAAACAAACATAGGGTCAATTTGACTTAAGACATAAATGCTGCCCATGTACACCAGTAACTCCCGGGGCTAGCGTATTGCAGACCTTTCCGGGATTGGTCCACTCTTTTCTTCTAGCTTTTCTATGGCCATAGGAGTAACGTATATGTATATATCATTAGACAATATAAATAGTATTATTAATTAACCTAATTACATTTCTGCATTACTTTACAAAAGTTGAACAGGAACATGTGTTGATGTGTGACCAGTCCTTCAAGGTAAAAAAAAGAGTGTATGTACTACACGCATTAGAAGTTATACTTCTTTGGCGTATGTAAAAAAATAACTAAAATGCAGTAGTGATTAACGATAAATACTAAAATTAATCATAAAGATTTTATTTAAATAAATAAATTATTAGTAAATATTTCTCTTTTCTTTTCTTACTAGGGTTGCCTGGAAGAGATCGCTTGTAAGCGATAAGGCCTTCTAATTTATATATATTGTGTTATTTGTGTTTCTTTCTAGCAACGAAGTGTGAATAAATAAATAAAATAAATACTAACATAGTCGTATATGAAATTGATTTCAAAACACCAAAATAATATTTATTTATTCAGTGTTTAATTGTACTGTTACGAAACACGTGTTCTAAATATAAAAATACTAGAATTTACAACTTGAACTTAGTTATAGATTTTCATGCCACCTAGACCTAACTTTACGATGTCGAATTTAGGTGTTGGTGTGCGCGCGCATCGTAAAAATTTACTCTTATCATTTTTAACTTCAAAAATTCTTAAAACATTAAATGAATAGTAATTGAGTGTTAAATATTGACACTTTTTATATATAATTTAATAAGCGTTAACGACCCTTTCACAGAAAATGTAGGTCTGAAATTTTTGTTCATAATTGCGATTGGCAAGTCAGCAATAAGCGAGTTCTCAGTACCTACATAAACTCGGCCCGACTAAAACGCTCTCATTTCACATTCCACGCAGATACAGTTACGGAATATTGGAAATACGATTATAGCTCGCTTCAACCGACTTCAAATAATGTGGATCATGTCATTTTTACCAAATACACTTCCTCTTCGGTCTGATAAGAGATTGGTTTCATTTGAAGTATACAATACTAATACAAGATTTTGTTACCCATTTTCTATTATAAATACTATTACAATATATGTAGAAAACTTACAAATTCAAAAACTAAACTGATGAATAATCTTTGCAAATTCCGTGTGCAGTGAAATAGTGAGAACATATTGAGATAGAGAAGATGTCGTAAAATTTACTTAATAAGGAATTAATGAGAAAGTTTGATTTAAGTGTCATAATAATTTATTTTATAGAACAGGGGTCAAACGGTCTGTCACCTGATGTGAAGTGACCGCTGCCCATGGACATACCCAGTAATTCTTCAACTGCTGGTTCCACAAAAAGATGGTACAGATAGGTTTTTGCAGAATTCTGGTGAAATAGATTTCTAACAAAATAGTACAATTAGTTATACAACCTAATAGGCAATATTTCGCAATAATCGAAATACATTTGGAGCAGAAATTAATTTTTATTGAAATGGAGCCCGCGGTTGAACGAAATGAAACAGTTATTTTTCGATGTAAAGGCAGGGTCATACTAAAGTAAAATGCGCCATCTTTCCCTTATTTGTTTTATTTTTGGCCGTTTCCCACTAAAATATGGAGGTCGAATTTCCTAGCGAACCCGAATGAAAGTGCATGGGTCTACAGCCGGGTATCGAACCTTCGACCTCAGGGATGAGAGTCGCACGTTGATGATACTGCTCAGCGCTGCTTCAATATTAACTGCACTGTTTTAATATATCTTTGATAAAAAAAACTATTAATATGATAATTCAAATCAAATGTTTTGCATTTCTTAGTGCGTTCTAGGCGAAACGTTATTGTTAGTGCACCGTAAAAACTAAAAAATCATAAAATTATAAAATACCGTCACATTTCTGATTAAAATCTATTATTTTTAAATTTTAAGTGTTTTTCTATCTGATAAGTGTTTTTAGAAAGAAAACACAATTATTTTTTTTGAATGCGCAAGGTGCGCCCTTGAAGTTGTTAGTATTTTAGCTTTTCGTGATATTTAAACAAACTTTATTTAACTAGATACTGAATTTTACTAAAACTTTCAATGTATTACGTACCTTTTTTCAATTTTAAGTGTCGTTTTTTCTATCGAAAAATAAAACTTTTGAATATTTGTTTTTTCTTTTGTATATAAATTTCATTCAATCTTTGTATATAAATTATAATTTTTTATTTGTTATATATAACTCATGTTAGCTATAGGATTCCTTAATAAGAATTATAATAAATTGATTTGACCAGATGACAGTGAGAACACAGCTTATTGAAACGGTTCAATGATTTGAGTGGAAAACAATTACAGCTCGTATCGCATTATAACCTGACATGTATCGACATGGTATTGACACGCTTATCATTTGTTACTGATAATGACAACAGTACGGTTTATAGGTCTCTGAACCGTCACGAAAATGGAACCCCCTGGGGTATAAACAGCGTGTTTGTTTAGTAACGTAAGCAGCACACTTCATATTGGCGCATTTTGCTGGGCTGCAACCCGCAGCTGATTTCCATAATCAGACATCGGAGTCGACACATCGACGTCTACCATTTCACAACTGAGCATATTTAAATCAGTTTCTACAGGCCAGTACTCTGTGGAACCAGCTGCTAAATGAAGTATTCTTCAAGCGCCTACCAATTGTTAAAAGTACGGCAAAAGCTCGCGAGCCCTCTGGCAATTAAAGTTCTTAAGTTCTCTTGTCATTTTCACCTGTAGGATCACCAGATACCTATAAAAATATATTATAGAATATATATTATAATATATTTTTATAAGTATCTGTATGTCCTCAGAAGTAAAATAAAACATTTAAACTTTACTGGAAACTACGATGAATGTATAAAGCGCAAGACTCTTGGAAATAGTACAAAAGGTTCGATACACTGTGTTCAGAATGCAACCAATACCTGTCGGCAAAAACACGCGTTAACCTGCGCGAGCGCATGGCGTGCACACATACGCAGCATGCACACGTACGCACCGCACACACACAAGGCTGTTTTGCGGTTAGACAAGGCAGCTAAATAAAACCTTGTATACATGACAATAGATATTTGTATGAATACTTGAATTGTTTTAAACAGTTTGCCCACGTACATTAATAAATATGTCGCTACATACTTATTAGATCTCGGCCTCAGACTTCTGTATGTGTTTCATGATCATTTGTCAATTTAATAAGCAAGTAGGTGATCAGCCTCCTGTGCCTAACACATCGACTTATTGGACACTTCACTGTTCGAGCGAATTTTAAATGCGCATATAGAAAGAAAGTCCATTGGTGCACAGCCCGGGATCGAACCTATGACCTCAGGTATGAGAGTCGCACGTTAAAGCCTCTAGGCCAACACTGCTCATAAATTAAACATACGTACATAATTTTTTATTTTTTCAATATGGATTTTTAACCCTCTAGGATTAAAAATCCATATTATTATATCGTATGTAAGTGTTATATTTTTTATATACTTAAAACGCTGTTAACGAAAGCTATATGAAGCTTTAGTCTTTGGACGACGCGGTGAGGTATATTCCATAAAACTCTAAACATTTTCTTATTAGAGTGTATATCTATGTTATAATAATATAAACACAAAACATATATGAAAAACAAGCAGTTTGTAATTATACAAACATTTCTAATAAATGAAAACCTACTGTTTTGAATATTTAGAACAAAACCTCGATTTTCTGTTTAATTCTCATAAACAATACCAACGTTCTAGATAAAAAAATGTGGAAATAAATGGCATATATACCTAATATTTAGAGCTGCGATCAGTCTTCGCAATGAATATTAATGATGAAATAAACCATTTAGTGATAAATCTCTGTATAATTAAAATTTATTTATTTTCGTACGAATACTGTAAAGTTTTCGAATCGAATAGATAAGTAAAAGAGCAGGTTGTCCCGGTTGGCTGAGTGTGTGACACTCATCCAATCTCCTTCCTATATGCGCATCAAACATTCGCTCATACGGTGTGACGTAAAAATGCGTATGTCAGGCACAGAAGGCGGATCGCTTACTGGCTCATAATAACCGATCACTAAACAGGTACAGACATCTGAAGGCAAGAACAAGACCAATAGTTGTAGCGTCAAGCGATAAATAATACAATTTACATATCCTTAAGAATTTATTTAAATTCATAGTAATTTGTAACTATAAGGGCCTGTTTCACAATGTATGAATAAAGTGCCAAATAGCTATGCAACACATAAATTATTCGAAAGATAAAAGTTCCAAATAAGATACTTCGAATTTCATGACGTATAACGCTATCTGACATATACTATTTATCATACCAATAAGTAACAAATAGCTTATTTGGAACTTATCCGGACATTGTGAAACAGGCCCTTAATGTAATAAAATGTTTCATTTAAAATATTTAACAAACCATGTGTCACCAGCCGAGCTGTGCGGCCTTGTACCTGACAGACGGCCGTGCATACTAAGCTTTTTTCGACGAGGCCACATTACGTGTCAATATTCAATAGCGTTTTTATTTTATTATTTGCATACAAAAGGTGTATAGTAGTTATTTCGCAACACATCTCGAGTTTGTGATAGTCATGACCAACTGGACACCCCGGCAAAAAGAGGTAGACCCAAGAGATGGAAGATATCCTTCCTTGGATGTGAACCAAGAACGATCGATGTCATCACCGGTTAGAACGAGCTTTCCAAAAATAGTGGGCAGCCAAATTCGCGTTATCAAAACAAATGGCATCTTTACGCCCTTTTCGATGTATTTTACAATACACTCCACCTAAACGATACACAGATTTTACACACACACAAGTTATGATAAAGCCACTTTAAGATATGCAGACGTACAGAAATTTCACTGTAAAATCAGATTAAGGTTCAAATATGGATCATCTACTTTGAAATCTAGAACATTAGATAAAATCATACTTGAGACACCCTTAGCTTCGTACATTATTTGTGTCAAGTCCTGATCCAATAAAATATTATGTAAGTACCTGACATCGCACTGTCTGCTCAGAGACAATGTAAGAATCATATTTTAGTAGAATTATCTCGATTATTAAGACCAGCTTCCACCCACTAGATTGCTTACCATGGGCTACGGTGACTAACATATAAAAAATATCAATCAACAACACATTCTTAGATTGTCTTACTCGTCATTGACTCTTAGACTATACGAGTTTATATTAATTGCATTTATGCCTTGAACGTTTAGGCCTACATTCACAATTTTACAAGTTTCCGAAACAGAAAATGCTTTAAGGAAAATAAGGTATATTTAATATTAAGGTGGGAGTATTTCAAGATATTTGATAATGCTACCGCAGTTTTGTGGTCCCCAGTCTTATGAATATTAAATGTCCGCGAAACGTCATGAGTTTTATTTAAGTGGTCTCGCGCTTTTTGGCATTTCTGAATGGAAAATAGAAAATTAAAAAGTTTGTTTTAAGGAGCCTAAAATTCGAAAAACAATATGAATCAATCAAACAGAAATTACAGAATTTTATATTAGAATATTTGCCTATAGCTAATATCGGTTTGTAAATTTGGAAGAAAAAATACGAAATTTATACAATACTCAAAATATATGTGGGTAACAAATCAATTCATTTAAAATAGTAAAAATAAAAATTATAAAGATTTACCGTTAAAGTAAAATGCATTTTATACGATAGTTGTTTTATCTTTACATTTGTTTATATTTTCCGCCAACGTCCACTGTAGGCCCCAACAATAACTGAGCTTTCATTTTGGTACAACAGGCATAAATAACATTTGAGAAGAATTGGTAAAGAAGACTTTTGTTTTTATTATGATTAAATAAATATTATTTATGTGTATCAGTCACGTCTGACTGTTAGCCCCAAAAAAAAACCATTTAACCTTCAAATCCCCTAAAAAAATGGCACTACAACCTTTGAGGCGTAGGCCTCAAATGTCTATATGATCAGCCTTCTGTGCCTGACACACACTAGAGTGCGTCTAAGGCATGTCGGTTTACAAACAAAAAGGCCAGTGATTCACAGCCGAGGCTCGAACCTACGACATGATGAATTAGGATCGCACGATAAAGCCACTAGACCAACACTGCAAAAACACATTCTAAATTGTAAATCAAATACTTCTAGATATCATCGTAAAAAATCATAAAATTGTTCTTTTAAGCATTGACTGCCTCAAAATGCGAAATCATGTCAACGACCTGTTTTATAGGTCAGGTAGGAGTCATTAGGGCATCTACTACACCTGGGAACGCTGACAACACGTATGCTTAACACCATTTCATAGGTCTATAAACGATCGAAACTTTTACTTAACTAATGAGAGCTTGTCTATTTTATTTGTGTATTACAAAATAGTTTTTTTTTTACAGAAATGAGGGTAAACCGGAGATTTTCTTTATACAATCCCAGAGGACTTCCGAGATGGTTGGAGTTTATTGTATTATCATATAATAAAGCATATTTTATATATATAGACAGATGAATCTTCAAATCAAATCCAATAAAAATCATTTATGTAGCATAATGTACACTTGTGAAAAAAGAAATATATATTAAAAGCTTCAAATTTTACATTTACTGCCAGTTCTCAAATCTTATTTTAGTTATGACTATATTTTTATTCTTAATATATTTAAATTTTATGGTTTCATTGTTTCTTCTAGTAATTTTATTCGCAGTAATAATTTGTGAAGGTCACTATTTTTAAACCCATTAAAAACATTGCATATATGATAGGATTAAGGGTTTTGATAAGAAAAATATAATTGCGTTAGTTAAATAGTATATTTATATAATATATAACTAAATATAAATTTAATTTGTAATGAAACAAGACAGCTCCTAAAATACCTGCGCTCATTTTTATTGTATTCAACATATTATTCGAATTATAAAAGAACGTTTTGCGGTTAAATCAATACATTGCATATCGCTGTCTCAATAATAGAATTATTAATAGTAATATTTGAATTGAAACGAGTGTTATGAGTTTTAACAACCACAACTTAGAGTTTAAGGCATTTTTTGACACTATAGTTTTTGAACCAGCTGCCCACTGAAATATTTCCGAACTAATTTGACTTAGAGTCTTTCAAGACAAGAGCGTACCAATTCTTAAAAGACTGTGGAACCCACTTGCAAGCATTCTGGCAATGTGAGTGTTCATGGGCTGCGGTATCACTTCATCAGTTGAGCCTTCTATTATCCTATTACGTAAAAATATTTATTCGCGCCTTTTCTCCTCTTGTCGGTCCAGACCTCACTTCATCCACTTTCATGATAGTCATCATGCATGGGAACGTTTAAGTTATCCTTTCTCTAGTACTATAACAATTATAATATCAAATGTGTGATCTTGTATCTACAAAATAATTTACTTATCTGCTGTATAGTTTAATAAAACCAGGCTATTTTATTTAAGTATAGTAGTTATTTTGTTTAAGGTACATGATCTTTACATATAACTATCAAATCAATGTAAATATTGTATAAACTATTTTAAAAGAGCACGTGTGAAATTTCGTGCCATTTCTTCTCTATATGAAACTACATATTAGAGGCAAGTAGTCATTTTGTTAATATTTTTAACTGGAAGTTTGACTTAGTTTAGTTTGAAGAATTTTGACTTTGAAAAGTTCTTTTTTAACTTTAAATAAAAGCCTTTATTCACTAACAAAATACATACATTTACACAATTTTAACCTAAGCGATAACATATATTTTAACTATTTTTATAGCACACAAGTTAACAGCAGCCAGTTGGTCAGTCTACCCACATGAGTTCTTTCTTTTATTTCTATTCGTCATACAACATATATTAACACATATTTACTGTAATGAATGATGAAAACAAGTGTATATTCTTTATCATCACAGAGCATGTGCTACTTTGGCGCACATACATTACACAGCATCCCGTATATTGAGATTTTTATACCGCGAGCACTTTCCATGGTATTTTAATAAATAATGAGTCGTAGAGCACGCGCGTACTTCAATGGCCGAGATACTGTCAGCAAAAGAACCGGTTTCTCACAAGTTCGCCTTCATTAATTTACCGAATCGAAGTTAATTTTTAAACTTAATTTCCTGAAGGATTTCATATTTACCCGAAACACCATAAATATTTGGGTCTTATTTTGAGCATTCTTCTAGATAACAAGTACTGATTTTTATATTAAATTGTTTTTTTTAACCCAACCTGTCTGTAAGGTTCAGTAAGATATGTATATATATATATATAACTTAATTATTAATTAATGTGATTTTCACAGATTTTTCAAAAGTATCTGTTAGTTCATTAGTCCTTAGTTATTAACAAGTATGGTTCTACAACGAGATATTCCTCATCATTGGATCTTTCTTAAATTGTTTTATGTATATGGCCAGTGGCGTACGACGTGCTTTGACAAAACAAGTGAGTACGAGTTCGTCTTAGCCGATTTTGCTGATTGTACATAACAGGTTTTAATCGCACGACTTTTAAAACCGTATCCGGCTCAACTTGTATGAACTGAATAGGCTATTTAAAATCTTGTCGGTAAAGATTTATCAGGGGTTTAATGTATTAAACTCATTATAAATCGTATAACAAGTGTGCAAAATGTAATTAAAATTTATTCCATGCAGTCTACGTTACTAAATATTTTGAAATAAGAACTATGTTTAATACTTTGTTAGTTGTATATTAGTTGTTGGTTGTGTATTTTTAATACAATTCACTACCAAACTTCTATCAAACAAATTTATTTATCAAACATTTATTTTAGTAACATAACCTAACTTAATCTGTGACTGTGTCCTCGTGAAACAGACCTCTTCCGTCTGTTTCTACACTTTTCTATTGTTATCTCTTTTCCCTTTTATTCTCTCCAAGATGTGCCTCATATTCAGTTCTTTATAATCGACCCTCTTGCTCTGTCTTCATATTTTCTTTATTCCATCTCAAAGCACACAATTCTTTAATGTTCATTAAGTTTTTTTATGGCTTTATAATCAACCGTAAAACGATATAAATAGTCCAATAAAACCTACTTTAATTATGAATGCATATTTATATTTTTGTATCTTTATAAAATTCTACACAATCATATTTCCAAAATATATCCGATGACAGACCGTTACTTATGTATCGATTTTTCTGATGAACTATAGCAGATTATGGACTGTACACTTTTACCGGTTATTAAATAGAGTACCCAGTATTCCGGAAACCTGCTTCCTATAAAAGGAGATAATAGTTTTAATATTATAATTAACAGTTCATTAATCAATTGTTCCCTCGTACGTGATTCGATTTTTTGAGCTGAAAAATGTTTTATAGACAATGTGTGGATAATAAATTCGTTTAATTAGGTTCATCTGTGTCACATAGCGCAATGTTGTCGTAGTGGCTTCAACGTGCAACTCTCATTTCTAAGGTTCGATCCCCAGGTGCACCAATGGACTTTCTGTCCATTTGCGCATTTAACGTTCGCTCGAACGGTGAAGTAAATCATTGTAAGGAAACCAACCGGATTTTAGACCCAAAAAGTCGAAGGCGTGTGTCTGACAGGGGTCCGATCACCTACTGGCCTATTTTTTACAAATGATCATGAAACTGATACAGAAATCTTTATGTACCTAAGGACAACATACATAAAGTATAATTATTTATAAAAGTTCGGCACACTCATACATTGGTTTTAGAAAAATGAAATATAAAATTGAATTTGGTAAGCACTTTTATCATAACAAACACGAAGAGATAAAAAAAATAAACAAAGAAACTGAACCAAAATTTGTTGAAAAGTGGGAGGGGAACAACTATGAATATGTGTGTAAGTGCTTCATCTGTGTATCGTCTTAACCAAAACTACTTCTACTGAACTACTACTCTACTAAGTTCTACTGAAATATGGGACAAATGTTAGGGTATTAAGACGGTTCACGAAATTCAAATTTAGTTAAAAGATTGGGGCAATCAACCTGAAAGTATATATTTTTGATAGTAATTAAAACATATTGATATTAAATTAAAAAGTTATTTTAATTACAAAGTTCCAAAACTGAATATTGAAATCGGAATTTCTTTACGCATTTTACCGATTTACCCGTGATCATTACGTGTGTTTTAATATAATTATTTTAACTGCTATTTCATGCAAAATATAACAATGTATGATATAAGAAAGCGTTTTACATAATATATCATTAAAGTTGCAAATTCTCACGCACACAATGCAAATTTAAATATCTTACATAATTGAAACAATACACCAACTGAACTTTTCTTTTTAACTTTGCCTATTTTATTATTAATTCTATATTTTGTTTAATTTTTCCAAAGCTATCTTGCTTCTGTTCTGAAATAATTGATGTATGTAAAATTTGTGATGACATATTTTCTTGTACAATTCTATGCATACACATTGTTGTAGAACTTATTAAAACAAAATCTTAGTATCCAATTCGATACTCAATTCATAGAAAATAATAAAAATGAAATTAATTTAAACGTTCCATTGTCAACCCCGACGACTAGCTCTTATAGCGACTCTCGTGTGAATAATTATTATGATAAATAATTGGTTTCTTTCATATTGCATTTCATTTAATAAAGCTATATAACCTATGAGATGAAATAAAGTAGTGTATGCAACTACATATAATTAGGTAATAAAACACTCGTATAATCTTATTTTGAAACTACACTCGTGTGATAATACCCTCTTTAATGACAGTTGCATAAACTACTATTAATATGTATATTTAATATGTAACAAACTGTTCTTTGGAAATGATGACCGACACATGAGTGTTTGAACATGACAGTATGAAAAGTATCGGCTTTAGGTGACAGAAAGTGGATCTAAATTGAAATGAATTAAATAAAAATATTTTAATTTAATTCATACAATACAAAACATGTATCAGAACTGCTAATTCTCAGTTATATTTGCAAAACCAGCGGTTTGTTTTAATTTCGCCGAGTCAGCGTCGAGTTGGCTGTTATGCTCACTGACCCACTTTAGATATAACTTTAAATATTGCTCTGGTACGGATGTTCATTGCTGACATAGTATGCATTGTTTAATATATACATACGCGTCGGTACACGTCAGTTTTCTGTTGATTTTTTTTTATAGAACAGGAGGCAAACGGCAGGATGATACAGTGATGCTAAGTGATACCGCCGCCCATGGACACTCTCAAGTCTCAATACCAGAAGGCTCGCGAGCCTTTTAAGAATTAGATTTTTATTAATTTTTTCAATCAACAATTATAGAGATGAGAACATATATGAGCTTTCTTTTTAACATCACCAATTAATCTATGGAATTCAAATGTTAAGAGACTTATTTTACGATTGTAGATAGTTAATCTACCTATCCATTGCTGAGGTCATCATCGGACGTCGAGGCAAAACTGAGTGTTTCTTAAGGCTGCCTACTGAAGAGAATACCAATTCTTCAAAGGCCGGCAACGTACTTGTAAACTCCCATTGCATTGAGAGTGTCCACAGCAGCGGTATTTCTTAACGTCCGACGAGCCTCTTGTCTATTAGCCTCCTGTTACATTAAAAAAATCCCTTATTAATATCGGTAGTAATTGTCCAATAATATAACATTCAGTGTCTTTTGAGGGGAAGAACTTCTTTTCTTATGTTCCGCCGACCATAGACAATCACATTGCTAGAAAAGTCGCTCACTTACCACTGTTTAACGTGCACCAACACTCATTCGCTAATTCAATTCATTTTGTACTTTTACACATATCAGAATAAAAATATTATTTAAAAACGAAATTAAAACATAGAAGAAACTTTTCCGCGCTTATAAAAATATTTGCCATTCTGTGTTTTTTTATATTCAAAACCGGGTGTGGTCTTTAGTCTAATTTTGTACATCCTAAAGTAATTTTCGATGTTGGTAATCGTTTTTAATGCAGGCCATTGTAATCACTGTTTTGAGTCACATGTTTGTGTACAGCGACCTTGCGCGTGAGTTAAACTGACTAGTTTAAAGATTGGGTTAACTGGTTATCTATTAAAACAATTCGTATTAAAAACTTGGCGATTGAAAAGAGTGGCGGAAAGTTTCTTGCCAGTTCTTCTTGCCCGCTCTACGCCCTTGACTTGCGAACTAGTAAAAAATGTAAATTTACAATTAATTAATTTATTTTGACGCTCATAAGTGTACTTGTTTATCTAGATGAATAAAGATATTTTATTGTTGTTGTTGTAACGACGATGGTGATTTACTCAAGTCCTAAAATATGAAATTTCTAAATTTCACAAATAAAATACATAATGTAAATATTCATCAAATATATATTGTATTCCAGCTAAAGTCACAACTAGAGATATAACGGATATTCGATAACTATTCGGTAACCGTCCTATCAGGGTCAAATTTTAAATCCGGCCGAATCCCAGATAAGAAACTTGTATCCTGCCGAATACCACATCTCAAATAAATACCACATAATTTCGCTTGTCTTTGTAACATATAATATATACAAGGCCAGCTTCCGAAAGTCTCTCGCTCTGCCTCATCAAACCTTCAGATGTAGAACGACAGACGTCGAAGTGAGAGGGGTAGGAGTTCGAATCCTGCCTTGACACGCATGAAACTCAGCTGCAGGTCCGAACAACTCCTGTAAACACTCCATGCTAAATGCGGTAGAAGATACACAGATAGACACCACATCTCTCAGCAACGCCAAGATTACCTACTTTAATATTTTATTAATTTTATTTTAGCTTTATAAATTCTAGGTTAGTATTGCTTAACTGTATAACTTTCACGATTAAATCTATTGGCCTTGGAGAAGGACAGGTTAGCTTATGGCGTAATAAAAATATGTAATTCGCTCGATTCTTCTCCGTAGTATTGCAACACATTACTGTATGAGAGAGAAGAAGCAAAAATAGAGGTGAATCGTTAAGGAGTATACACAAAGTATACGATAGGCAGGCAGTATGATGGATGATATAAAAAAGGTTGCGTGTCCAAAGTGGACAGTCCACAGAGATGAGAGTCGCACGCTGAAGTATTTCCAGCTGCCGACTGAAGTATTTCCGAACCAATTCGACTTAGGGTCCTTCAAGAAAAGAGCGTACCAATTCTTAAAAGGCCGGCAATGCACTCGCGAGCCCTCTGGCATTGAGAGTGTCCATAGGCGGCGGTATCACTTAACAGCAGGTGAGCCTCCTGCCCGTTTGCCCCCTATTCTATGAAAAAAAAAACGCTCAGTTCGCAATACATTAATAATACTTTTCTATTTTTGCGGAATATTTCAAAATAATTGTCGACTCAGTTTAAACACAGCAAGTAGAGCGAGAGACATTTACATAATATGATACTTCATAGCGTTGTTAAATTTTATTGCACTTCGGTTTGTGACGAGTGCATGCGCAATTATTATCCCATTATGGCTTTTATTGGGGACGCTATTTTAATTTATTATTTTTTTTCAATTGCCACTGGGTATAGCATGAAAAACTAACTCGCAAATAAAACTCAAAATAACTTTATTCATATAGGTAACCAAGTACTTATGAATGTCAACAGAAAAGATTTTAAATTGATTCTTAATTTCTTACTGTAACCTTATATAATCCCTATATTTTCTTACAGTGCTTACCTGGAAGTGATCGAAAGTTAAAGGTTAATTCTATTTATCTTAATTGTAAATGATATATATTGTCACTGATGACCTCTTACCATAAGCAGTTTTAAGACGTTTCTTTCCAATAGACTCTAAACAATACAGAACAAAAACAATATACATTCCGTAGCTCATCATTCCCGTTACTAAATGTATGGCGGACGTCAATGTCCATATTGGTTCTTACAAATATGGACATTGCTTTATCCCGTTTTATAACGTGAATGCTTTAACGAGATCCGACAGAGTAGAAGTCTACTTCAACAGTCAAATCAATGATCAAATTTTAATGTTGAGTTGAGAAAATTACGACTTTAAAAAATCAATCGATTACAGGATGCATTAAAAAGTATTGTTTTGTTTACGCGTTAAATGATTGTAAAAAAATTAAATCGGTTTAAAAATGGACTAAAAACTGTTTTGTTTTTCGCTATTTTGTTATGACAGAAGAGGCAAACGTGTTTATTTAGAGTAAAGCCACCGCCCACCACACACTTTTCACCTGGAAACTAGAAGGTTTGCAAGTGCCTGGCATGTAGGTACAAAACGTATTTTAATGTTTTATTATTGATTTAAAAAAAGAGTGGCGGAGAGTTTATTGCCAGTTCTTCTTTTCCGTTCTACGCCCTTGATGAGAACTTACAGTAAATGTAAAATTAGATGCATTTAAATACATTAAATGTCTTTTTTTGACGTTCATAAGTCTACATTATGTTACCAACATGAATTGATGCTTTTGTTTTTTTTTTAAATAGTCATAGTCATAATATCTTTATTCATTTAGGTAAACATGTACACTGATGAACGTCAAGAAAAACAAATTAAATTAATCGTAAATTTACCGTATACACAATAAACACTAGAATATAAACTTGGAATATAAAAAAAACTTCTTGCACTCATCATTTTTATTTTATTTTTTTCTTTTCTTACTTGCCTGGATCGCTTGTAAGTGATAAGGCCGCCCGTTGCATCCTTGTAATATTTATGTATTGTGTCATTTGTGTTTCTTTACAACGAAGTGTGAATAAATAAATAAAATACAAAACCTCACAACTACCGAACACTAATCTTAATTATGTATTCAGTATAATATACACTAATTGCTTCACTAATTATTAGACTTTCTCGATATAAAATTACAGCCCTCCACGACGAATTGTATCTGCGTTATAAATAAAAGAATTCGATGAAAAAGCTAGTGCACCATAATAGGACCGCGCCCGTTATACCCAAGCCCCAAGTCTTCATACCAAAAACACGTTTTGACCCGCCGTCTTTGAACGCGATAAATTCATTCACGAGTGGATCAATGGACGCGTCGATTAAAAAGGTACCTACGTTGTTTCAGGTTATACAATTGATGATTGCAATGTTTGCTTTTATAACAAAATTATAATCGCCAATCCGTAGACAAATGATTGTGAGTATATGTTAATGTAGGAAAGAACTGAAGGCTACAAATAGTACTTAACATACTGGATGAATTTTTATCAAAAAGATCACCTCGATATTAACTTTCTGAGATTTCGGCGTTACTTAATGTGCCCACAGCTATAAATGTATAACAATATATTATACGCTGTATTATTCAGTCAAAGAATTACACAGTTAACGAACATTTTTTTCTGGTCCATTGAGTGAAATGACAAAAGTTCTTCTACTTGTTAGTGCTTATAATAATTGGTTAAGTGGTTGTATTTAGTAAATAAATAAAAGTTATTGTGTGTGTGTAACTCAAACTCATGATAAGAATACATACGATAGACTCAAAACCCGGTCGCTAAGAGACAGATTTTTTTTTATAAAACAAAAACGTTGTCATTAGGATAGAAATGTACTATTGACTCATTCCAAGTTGCCCAAAAAGCCAGTAAACAAATGAAAATCAATATAGAATTATTGATTTTTGTGTCTACTTCATGACTAAGGTCATAATACCAGGTATTATTAACGATCGTATTATATATTCCATAACAAGCACTAACATTGGATGTGCCACGACAGTTTAGCCAGAAGTGAGTCTAGACACGGTTTGTATTATTATTCAGCGACCACATCGTGCAAATGACTGACACTACTGCATGGAATTGCGATGTAATGTTACAAGTATGCTTTCATAGGTTAATATTTGTTTACTAATATTACAATTACCGCCATACATCTTAAAAGATGTGTAAAAAAATTCTGTCCAGACAGCGAAACTAATGTCAGATAATTTTACACCATCATTATCTAATACTTCCTTAACTCATGTAAACGCGAATCGAATTTCGAGTCTTTTCCAATCGTGGTCAGCGACAAACTATCAAATTGACAGAAAGCAATATGTTATTATGATAAGTCTGCTGAATCATATTAACGCCATCTACTATATAGGTAACTATATATAGAGAACTTGGTATATATGTAAATTTTTTATTATCCTTCTCTTTATCAATTCCCAATTATTCGGAAAGAGCGCAATATGAATTTTTTGATACTTCTCTCACATCCTCATCATTTCATGTTCATCATTTGAAGGCATCTGCTTCAAGTTTATATTATTCGTAACGTGATCCCTCTATATAGGGATCGCCATATAGTATGTTTACCCTCTTGGGTCATTTACGTCCCGTATTTATATTATATAAAGTAGATTGAAACTACATTTAAAACTTGATATATTCCCATCTGGACCCAGTACCTACTCAATAATCAGGTTACACTTGGACCCCAGACTTGATAACACGATAACCTGCCACCTGCCAGATATCTCCGTCACCTTGAAGAGTGTCTTGTTATTGTGGCACGATTTTAATTGTAACAATTACATAACGTGTCTCTAATACGAAACAACCAAACACATTATCAAAACGCTAATTACATTGTTTACATAACTCTATGCTTTAAGATAAACGTGGTTAAAAATTTTCTTTGAAACGGGTCATGGATAGGTCATGATAGGCCGGATTTGGGCTATGAGCCCAAATCCGGATTCTTAAAGAAGCGGCAGCAGAAGAAATGACATCTTGGTCACCCAGCGCTGAGATAGACCAAGCCGGTGGATTTAAGACGTGGAATGCATATCGAATTGGGGGAGAATGGAAGTGGCTTACATCCCGAAACTCTATTGATGTTGTGAAGCGCATAAACATCCTTCAAGAAAGGAGCGTACCAATTCTTAAAAGGCCGGCTACCTACGAGGCCTTCGCCTCCTCGTACATAAAAAAATATTTAAAATAAAAGGTTCTTAATGGTTTATAAATATGGCCGAAATCCATGAAAATTTAACTAAAGTATAATTTTAAAGTCCAGTAAAATAATACAGTAGTACAAACTGTGACCATTTTTATCTACTTATCACGTTTGATAACAAAGAAGGGACACAAAGTATAGTTTGATTTTATTATGTAACTACAGACCATAATATGCAGTAACTAGGTCTAGGTGAAATTAACAAAGTGGTGGCAATAAGAAACTAAAATCTCACTAAGTTTTGTCTAGTCTTCAAAATCTTAATAATAATTAATGATTTGCTCTTTAAATAAGAGCATCAAACGAGAGAAAGAACTTCATGTATTCCACTTCTCTTTCGAAGGTTTGTAATCATGAAGGCTACTTTAGATTGCCTTCTGACACTTGGTTGATTCTATTTCATCAATAAACAAAGAAAAATTGAACGGTTAGTTCACGAATTCTCGCAAGACAGGGGCGTTTACCAAATACAAAGCTAAACAACAAGATCTGCATTCATCTGTAACCTGGAAGTCCAACAAAGCGTAGCGTATTCTAGAATGTCTCGTGTTCACAGCTGCCAGGTGCAACTGCAGCAGTTGCCATCTGTATCATATAATAATATCCGTGACATAGTGGATCTTTTGTAAACATAAAAATATTATATAACACGTTCACAAGATCTATAATGACGCACTAGCCGTAACAGACTAGACGAATAATTTTAGTTTTGTAATTAAGTGCTGTAAGCCACCGTGTTATACGGAGAAAGCGTATTAAATTGCCGCAATAAAAAGCGTTAAACAATAGAAGTTAAGGTCCATAATGGATTATACAATTTCGGAGCTGGTCAAGCGTGAATCACCGCGTGGATGATTACATCATTTTAAGGTCAGTGATAAGCAACGAAATTAACTGTGACATATGGTCGCCGAATTGAACTTCAAATGATAAGTTGTATTTTTGTTAAAAGTAGACCTATTATAACACAAATCACTCTCATATGAATAAAATAATATTACTATTATGTCAGCATCTCTAATATTGTTGTAACGCTCAAAATTTTCATGCTTAAACATAGTAAAAATTCGGACTTTAAAATTATGTAGATTTTTTTATACATATGTCTTTTTTTAACTACGCAGAAGGTTCGCTGACCATGGACACTCTCAATTCGTTAAGACCTTCGTCCAAACATTGTCCACCTAATGACAGAGACGTAAAACTATCTCTCTCTAACATAGTATGCCAATTACGCGTTTGTCAGCTACAGTTTTATGTAGTGTTTACGCACTTGAAAACAAAAGAGTGCTAATGAACATAGCTACCAGCATTGACTTGTTGGGACCCGAGGGGCCAATTATTCGTTGAATATCACTACGGTGTCCTATTTTAATTGTTTTTAAAGGTTTATAGGTTACAGGTATGCTTTTTTATCGCATTCATTGATACTTGTTTGAACCTAAAATCGTATCATACTAATAATAATAAAGACCGTTTAATTTCCAATCGCGACAAAAAATATACAGCTTAGATTTTTTACATTTTATAGATTATTTTATTTAGCTCAATATATATGCTATATCTTAGCTAAATTCAGTAAAGGCCTCCTCCAACTTTTCCCAACAGACTCTATCCATGGCTTTCTTTCTCCATTCGCTTCCTGTTACCGCTTTTATTTCCTCTGTCCATCTTTTTTTGGGGCGCCATCTTCTTCTCCTTGGTCCTTTCCTAACAGTTGTCTTTAAAGTCCACGTATTATCTGTGTATCTTGCTATATGCCCCGCCCTTCTGTTTAAAGGCATCTATCACTTTTGTTTTTCGTCTTATTTTTCATATATTAGAACCGAAAAATAGAAACTTAAAACAGTTGGCGAAAATAAAACGATTAATTTCCTTTTAATCACAAGATTGAAACTCGTATGAAATATGAATGAATACCATTCAGATGCTTTTTGAATTATATTATTATTATTACTTTTCACATATTTTGATATGCCTACGAAAGATTCACCTTTCAATTTAAGACTAAAAAAGTAAAATAATATTAAAACTTACAACGAAACATATTTTCTCTTCAGGTCAGAGATACATAATTTCAGAATATACAATTATGATATGAATAAAAGAGTGGCGGAGAGTTTTTTGCCAGTTCTACTTTTAAATGTAACATACATATTTATTTTTTGTTAAGTGTACATTGTGTTACTATATGAATAAAAAATAATAGTTAAAGCTTTTTTTGTACATAACTGCAAACGGACAGGAGGCAATAACTGATAAGTGACACCGCCGCCTATGGACACTCAATGTCTGGAATGTGCTATTTTAGAATAGGTCATTACAGAAATACTTCGGTGGACAACTGGTTCCATATAGTGGTGGTCCCAAACTGCCTTAAAAACGCTTAATTATGCCACTAATCTAATATTTTCACGACTTGATAACTTTATAACACACGACAGTTATCATTTGAGTCCATCGTAGTTTTGATAAGATTTCGTCGAATGAAATCCTATCTTGCAGCGTAATCTTTAGACATCCCTGGATTAATCTTTTGAAATTTTAATTTCTCTTCATGCAACTGTATACAATAATGATCATTGAACCTAATAATAATACTAATAAATAGTTTTTTTTTGCAAAATGATACATTCAGATAGATTAATTATACAAAACCGCACAAAAGATAAAAGTAGGCATTCAAATTTCATATTAATTACCTTGTCATAATAAGAAGAACAGTTAATTATAATTGTTGTCAAAACTTGTGATCTAAATATTCTCCCACGCAATAAAAGCAGTTTGACTTTATTAGTTTCACGATCTTCCCCTTGAAAGCATTACACGGTAGTGATCTATAACTTCTATATGGTAGAATGTCTTGTATATCAGCGTCTAACAGTGTTATTAATATATACATGAGTTCTAAAGACAAAAGTCGGACATTCAACGTTTATAACTAAATTCTATAATGTCACACACTTACATAGTCACACACGTGCACACGCATTAGAATATTGCTTTAGCGCATAAATATTTTCAAAAATTTTATCTGTGTAAGTGAAACAGTGTCACAAAGAAAATGGTAAGTGAATCAAATGTGACAATGGGCCGAGATAAAATGTTATCGGTTACCCTCATCAAAATATATAAAAAAATATATGTATTTCGAACAATCTATATCTCATAATATTCAAAATACAACCGAAAGATTAAAACATTAACTATACCTGCGTCTTAACAGATATTTGTTCGCCTTTATTGTGACAAGCGCGGGCGCAAACAAGTTCTCATACGATTCCCCTCACACGTCACTGGAATTCAGACTGCCTTGCATTCTTCAATGGGGCCTTGTCAACACAAACCAGAATTGTTTTCTGGAATGTTCTTTACTTTACTTCATACGTAAAGACGAGCTTTGGTAAAAAGAAGATTATCATTAAATAGAAGATTATTAGACCAGTTGGTTTAAAACTGATTTGAAAATATTTATAATATGATTGTTGTTTGATGAATCTTATGCTGATGATACCATCTTTTTTAAATATTCAAGCGGTCTGTCTCAAAGCCAGACATTTAATACTTTGTTCTAATGCCTGTGTATGCATATGGCATTTAGCTTCAGCAAACTTATAATATAATGTTATAATGGGTAAAATCCAGAGCAAACGGAAGGTTTATAGAAGGAAGAAATCATGGCATCACAACGTTGGGGATTGGATAGGTACTGCAACTGCGGAAGAGTTGCTGCAGCTGGCACATGACAAGACACGCTTGTAGATACTGACGGCCAACCTCCAGTAATAGAGGCACTAAGAGAAGGAGATTTTAATAGGCAAGATTGCAATTCATGTACAATTGCACTTTATTGTAAAAAAAATGTTGTTACTCAAAGATAACGAAGCATTCTAATAGCTATAAGCATACAAAAATGCAAACCTTATCTATATATAAATTATACTATTGAAACATTATATTAAATTCATCTTGTTAAGAAATTCATAAAAATTCATGATTACAAGATCTAACCAGACAATACAATAGGTTTAGGCTTAGTTAAATAAATTAAATCACAATTAGTTAAACGTATTAAATACTTTTTGTTTGTTTGTTCCCTTTTATAAATGTTTTTGTTGTAAAATGTTCATGTATTCCATCTTTGGCTATATTTTCAGGGTATTTGTTTGTAATTATATATAATTTATGTTAGCTGTAGGATTACTAATTAAATAAATAAACACAAAATGTTTAAATTCACCGTGATTTTATATAATTTTATACCTACACAAATTTTATATAAAATGGCCCAAAAAATATCATGTATCATTGTTATTATGAAAAAATACTGTAATTAGTCGTTGAATACGTGTGATTGCGAAGGCTGTTTCTCATTACAAGTTAACACGTGGATGCTCTTGCGAAATTTTTAATTTTGACTTGAATAGCAGAAGCGTTCTTGCGTGTTCAGTATTGATTGAAAATGTTGCTAATTGCGACTTCTATATAAGTATTAACTTTTCACAGCTCTCTTTTAAGACAGCAAGACAGCTTATCCATAAAGCTTTCAGTTATATCCGTCGCTATAATAGTGACTTGGTCATGGCCGGAGTACGTCCGGAGACAGAGTAGAATAGAGCCTTTTGAAACATGTAAATCCTGAACAGTCTGAGGAAATTTCATTTCATCATCATCACCAGATCATTTCACTAGGCACTCTCGTTCCACGAAGTCCAACTATTCAAAGTTAAAGTGTTGGTACTCCTTGCTCAAAGGCGGGCAGGCTGCAATGACTGTCCTTTTTGGGCGTCCTGTAGGTTCGCATGCTCCTCTATTTAGGCAGGTTTGCCTTTCTTTTCTCTAACGTTCAGCCTCGTGACAAATAAAGACTATTTAATCATGTAAGACGTACGTTATTTGATCTACAATGAGGCATGGGGCTGACCAATTACGGCGTTGTTATCTAAAAGAACCGCAGTCTTCCAAGCTTATTTACTTCAAGGTAACAAATCGACTAAGGTTAATCCATGGAGTAATTAATAACGAATTCAGAAATCGCGCATCGTCAAGGTGATATTTTACGACAAGCATCCTACATTCCGTTGACAGGATGTCTGTCCGGTCGCTGGTCTGCATTTAAATGGTATATTAGAGGAACTAAACATCTTTTCTTTTAGAAATTTGAATTATGTACATCTCTATATTATCTAGATAAAAATATTCCGTGTGGGCCACGCCATCACTGACAACGATTTTATTGATAACAAGTCGAGGAAGTTGATAAAAAAATGGATTAAACGTTCATATCCTTATCGATAAATAAATAGTTGAGCACCTCTCAACTGTTACGCTCTTAGTCTGAAATTTTCTTCTGAATTAAAAGTTCAAATGTGCAATGGATGTTAGATACCCGATGTAAGGTGATACCGACGCCCATGGACACTTTACCAAAAGGCTCCCAAGTGCATTGCCATCCCTAAAGACATTTTTTTTATTTAATTCTAGGTCTATTTATTACCTTAACAGTAAAAGTTACACAGCTAAACACACAGGTAAAAATATAGTTCAGTCCCGTTTAAAAAGAGGCATCGATCAGTAATATTTAAAACCATTCAAGATATCATCAACCAAGTATCAATGTACTTAAACAATTTAAATCATACAAGAGTATAATAACATATAATATGCAATACTTGTTAAACATTCTGTAGACCATATTAAGATTAAAAGTTAATTTTAGCAGCACCGTCCCAAATCTTTTTGATACTAAGGTTTATATAAAATCGTTTCTTGTAATAAGATTCATGAGTAATGAGTGACAACATCCGATGACTACTTCCTTTAAGTTCGATTCACTCACATACTTATAAACGTCAAATAAACATATTATCTAAAGAAAGAAGAAAATACTTAATTATACCTACATAATGAAAAACAGTTTATAGAAAAGTTAAAAAGCACTAGGCTTGATACCTTGTCGTTACGTAGAGATCTGGGATCTCTCAGCATCTTCTATCGCATTTACCATGGAGAGTGGTCAGAGTAGTTATTCAGACTTATACCTGCAGCTGAGTTCTGCAGCATCATCGGACGTAAAGGCCGAATACAAAACACCGTCCCTATCACCTTGACGTCCGCCGTTAAGACAATTTCTGCAATGATTTAGTTTTATATGAGGGTAATGTAAATCGGAGTCTACCGTGTCAAAAGAGAGATCTCAGTACAAAAAGGAACGTTAAGGGTCTTCAAAGATTTAAAGATATACATATATTGAATTAGGCACGCTTGAGGACAATATCTGTTCTCTACTTGTTCAAATACCCGCATGATCTGCCCTATCATCTCTTAATAGAATTTTATTAGGCCCTTCAAAATTTAGTTCCACTTGTAGGTATTACGACCGCATGTTACCTTACTGGGCGGACCCATTAGACCCATTAACTTAACAATTATTATTTGGACAAACATCGAATACAGTACCTCCAACTTATATGCCATATGTATTCGGCCATACAATGTACAGAGGCGATGAGAACTCGGAAAAACTGATTCATGCGCCACTCAAACGCATAAAAACAATTCATTAAAATCGGTCCAGCTGTTTAAGAGAAGTTCAGTGGCATACACGCAGTAGCATATATATAATGATAACAAGACTCGAACACAGGTAAAGAAAACGTTTTCTTTAAATCACGTTAAAGTTTTATTGAACAGCAGCAAGGCAAAATACAATTTGTCGAAAAACCTTTCCTTACATTCCCTTAATTTGAAGTATAAGGTCTGATTAACATAATCCACGTCCGTTCCAATCCTACCTAATCAGGCTCTAGTTATCCCTGCATGTATATCCTTATTTGTGCGGGTCACTTTATAAGGAAACGTATAAATTGAGCGTCCGATCTCGGATGTTTTTTGCGGTTTCTTTTGAATTCATTACAGACTTGCTTATGTAATGTAATGACCGCTTAGAAGCATTTGATACGTGCTGTTATTATAGCATATATACTGGATCCAGAAAGTCTCTAACGGGAAAGTTCTTAATCGAGATGGGATATCGAAAAAACTTATGCAGAACATTAAACAACGGAAAGTTACGTAATTGGGCGACGTGCGCTGCTACCAATTAATTATAATGGGTAAAATCCAAGTATCAATGTTGATAAAAATAAAAAATCATTTAAGCGTTGCTGCAACTGGCCCAGGATAAGACATGCTTCAAAAATGACGGCCAACCTCAAGTTATTGAGAGCCATCAATGGAAGATGAAGATCAGTGCCTCACATTTCTGTTTCTGTTTCGTGATAATTTTTAATAGGCAAGCAGGTCAATCTTCAATGCCTGTGCCATTTTAAATACCAAAACAACTATCACACATCACGTGTGTGTTCATATGTGACCTGTAAGTTATCTTACAAATCGGGCTTTGTAAACACAATTAAATATAACTGTTACATAAGTAATTAAATAAGGTTCAAAATACATCATCGAAACAAAATATGACCGAGACTAATTATCCGTGTATCAGTCATTAACTAAATAAATTAATTATAATACAAACTCTAATTACTTACTGACTTAAACAAATTTCATTTCATCACAAAAACTTTCTTTGATAAAACATTTTTATCTAACAAATAAGGTCAGGACTAAAAGTATGTTTTTTCAGCTGCAGCGTATATTAACCCACTTATAACTGACGCCAAATCTTCATTACCAATCGTCCACGAGTCTTAAATGACTAATGAAAAGTAACTACATAGTACGTCCGCAATGGGTCCTTCACCCTCTGTGTGAGATCTGTCATCACCCACAGCATCGCTGCATCTAACTGCTGACATACATAAACAAACATTGCTCTATGAATGGCCTAAGAGGTTTATTTACAATAAGTTTCTATACCTACCTTAATTTTTAAGAACTTTTTCATAGATAATGATTTACTCGACGCTTCAGAAATAGGAATTTTTGAATTTAGAATAATTATTATTGTTTTTATTTTGATAGTCTATGGTAGTTTTGTGTGTAAGAGGAAGATGTCATGTGGTGATTACTAAGAAATTTATAAAGAATATTTAACGGTTACGTACAACAATTCAAATCAAAATTTCAATTCACTTATAATATAAGAGGAAAGACTTGAATATTTGATATTTTTCCAATTTGAAATTCCTTCATCCGAAGTTATCCCTTAATATTATATAATATTCCTAAATCGCGTACGCTTCTGAAACTATTGACACAGAGCAAGTAATGTAATGGTTTTATAGACGTCATCAATGTCTATTAGAACATTAACAAAAAAATATTTTAGTATTTAAGTCTATTTACCAAGGTAAGTTTAAGATTAAAACTAGTTTTATCATAAATACGATGGTATTTTAGAATATAAGTATTAATGCATACAACGTCTAGCAACGTTCTATATAACAATTGGCTAAAAATAGTCCTCGCGTGTTTTCCCCATGACGTCATCATTCATTAGGGCCGTTCTCATTTCGTGTACACCACCAAGCGTCGCCCTTGAAAATCTATAAATAGAGCCCTTCTGCTCCTTTATCTTAGCTGCATCTCTTTTTGTACATGTGTTTCATTTTATTTACTACCGCATAAACAACGGCATTCATAAGAAAACATTAGTAAAATAGTTTAAGTTGTTAATATCTGTATTAAAGAAGGACAGAGTATGTTCTGTGCTTTTTAATACAATTATTTCATTGGACTTCTAGAAGCTCGAAGAAGCACGTTTGTTATCACCTATGAAATCAACAAAGGCGCGAAAATCTTTCCTCCATCTAACACAGACAATATGACATAATATATATATAATATGCCACATTTCACTTACCGTTAGGCGCGGTTGTGGCTAAACGAATGCCCAGTTTTTTCACGTTATGGCCCAACACGAATGTGTTTGATAAGTATTTTATGTAACACAAACTGTACTCTTAAAATATATAAATGTTTGGTAACAATCAAACATAATACAATTTCTAACTCTTTCTCAGGGTGTTTCAAATAGCAGTAATCCCCTCACTTATTATTTTTGTATTTTATTACAACTACTAAAGACGTTTTTTAAGATTTGTTTTAGAGAATCCCCTTATACATTATTATTACAATATAGTACAGTATTAGATGTTTGTCTCTTTCTAGCTAATTGTATTTACGCTTCTATGAAAAGAGATAGATAAGGACTCATTATTCTAATGAAGGTTTGGCGTCATTTATAAGTGGGTCATTTATAGGATGCTGATGCATTCCTGTCTGCACTGTGCCATTCTCTGCCATATGCCACGCTGTTACCTTAATCTGGTAACCTTCTAAATTGTCTGTTTATGGCACCTTGGCCACTAGTTTAATACTTTCTTGCTCCACTTTTCTGTTCCTCCATTGCCAAACTCACTTCAGTTTACTTATATTGAAGCAGTTCTTCTATATGATGTATTCTTAATTTTTTCTTCTTCTTCCCTATATATCTACAAGTCAGTGATGTATATTGTAATTATTTTGTGATTTTTTTTGATAAAAATAAATAACCTATGAAATATTTTGGAAATAAATAATGTAGTTAAACCTACGATATTTTTTAATCGGTCCTGTGTTTAGGATTTCCTTACTATTACACAACAGAATTCGCGTCATAAGCTTACATAATTTATGCACGAGGAAGGACGAAGAAAGGTTAATTAACCTCATCTCTCTAACTGGTGCACAAACATCCCGCGGAGGTGACGTGGGAAACAAAACCGGTTTGGGAAGGAATTTGGTTAGTGTTTCGTGATTCTAGCTATCGATAGCCGATGTTTCATGTCTCGACCGCGACAATCGTCTTGAATGCTTAATATACTGAATGATTATACATTATACAGTCAAACGTGAAAACAAATCAAAACGTATTTACACGTGTTCCACCAATAGATCGTGTGATCTCCGAGGTTTTAAGTATTATGTAACTGAATATGAAGGACTCAAGTCAAATTTGTCCTAAATGTAGGTCGCATGTCAAAACAGGAAATTTACAAGCGTAGTCCAAAAATAAAGAGAAAACAAAAACAATTTAGAATCGAATTCTTTTGCGATAATTAGAAAATCCGTTTTCTAGGCTCGTAGTAAAACAACAAAGTTAATCTATCTCTTTTATTTCCTAGATAATGAAAGGGATAGCTATATATTATACGTCTGCTGTGTCCATAACTAAGACTCAACATGTTTGAACAAGTTCGTCATATAGTTTTGCCAACATTCTGATTGTCATAAGAGCACAGCCATGTTAGTATGGAGAAGTGTTCTATAATGAAGAACTAAGATACTTGCATTGTTTTAAATAAAAGTTATAACCTCAAAATATTAACGGCCATATTAACACACGCGGCATGTTTTGCCGCGTTTATACATTTCCAAAAGGACACGAGTGAGGACAAAACGTTCCTTAAATGCAGTCATCTGAATGCTGTTCTATAGCTATTTCAGGGTTATTATTACCGAAGGACAAAGGTGGGTCTAAAGGTTGTGCCGCCATTTTTTATATTAACACTGACAAATGACATATGAAACACAGAGCACTAAGTATTGTGTAATAAAGTAATAATAACTGATAGATCAACAGGCAAATAGTAACTTTTTTGTGAGATTTCTTCGGTGATCGATAACCTAACCGTTATCATATTGGGTTGCCACGCTGCGCCCGAGTCGAATACCACTGACGTTTTTACAACGGCCCGCGTAGGGTTGGCAAAAACATAAACACATACATTTTGTTAATAAAAATCATAAGGTATTAACGCATGTGCATATATAATAAATTGCATGATGTAATAGTGATTGCGTCAGCAGCCTTTTCTCTATTTAATAGTATATGCAGGAAATAATTTGGTGCAGAAGACGACCCGACTTGGGCCAGCTGGCCGGCGGCACGTGGACCCGGCAAGTCCAAGCAAGGGAAGTTTGGAAGAAGTCGGAGGAGTCCTATATTATGTAAAAAATAGAGTTAAGAATTAGTATTAATTAATTGAAACGTTTTTTAAATAAAACCTTTATTATTATTATACGCATATGATATTATAACGCACTATTGTGATTCACCCCTTGTGGATACATTAAAAAAACCACTGACATGTTTATAAAATGGCAGACTGGCCATTTTATAATGATTTATTACAAAACTCTTAACGAAAAGTTTTTCATAGACTAATGCGCGTATATACTAGTATAAAAATACTACTTCCATATTCTTTTTACCCGTACAAAAATACAAGTTTTAAATAGGAACCAGCCCTAACGTCAAAACTATTTTATTGATTCGGTGTCTAATGTCTATATGACTCACCGCCGATATGAATATCTCATAATTTATTCACTGAATCGACATTGTGATATTCTTTTGTATTGTCCATTATTTGTTTTAAATTTCCATATCTTTTAGAGGAAACCTTTTTTTAAGTCGTCATGTGTTTAAAAAAATAATTGTGTTTAAAGAAAAAATTTTTAAAATGTATATTAATATATGACTTTTATACGACTGTTTTAAGAGCTAAAACCGTGGTTTAAATCTTCTTCAGCGGCCGATTAATTAATAATAATTAAGAACACAGTTCAATCATATTTAAAAATGTACATATTAAGTAGGTATGTCAGAAGTTATAGATCACTGTGTAATTCTTTTTATATTGTCTAAGTGTTTTTTGTGTGGCTGTAAGATAACTTAAATAAATAAATCAAATATAAGTGACATATCATATAAAACTTCTATGGAATTTTCCTATGGTTGTAATCCTCTTCTATAACTACCTACCGCTCGCTTTGCTACTTTTTATGGCTATCTCGCTCTTATAACTTAATTACTGACAGTAATGAAAATATTAATTTTTTAAAGTTAAAAGATTTTCACAACAATCTTTTAACTTTCCGTAACTTTCTTTATCGTGCACTTAATGAGTTTTAAGTTACCATTTAGTTTTGGGTATTTAATTTTCCCCTTTCTCGCTTATTCTACTATACTTGATGTGTATGTGTGTAAAATTTGTACACGTATTATAAATCATATTTAAATAAAGTCCATCAAAAAGGCCACAAAAGATTCATTAGGCCGTATAAAACCAAAGCACATGTCACGGACATTAATGTATATTTAGATAGTTGCACTCGACCCACACACAGAAATAACGCTATAAAAATAGTTAACTCCGCTCCGAGTAGCGTTACTAAGTTTATATACATATCAAGGGCGCTGCAACCTTATAGGTATGTGCCTCAGATTTCTGTATCTGTTTCAAGATCATTTGTCAATCTAATAGGCAAGTAGGTGGTCAATCTTTGCCACAGACCGTCGACTTTCCTAGGCATGTCTTACAATATAATTCTTTCACCGTAAAAAAAATCAAATCATTTATTCCTATTATACTACCTAAAATGGCACTTTTAAACGTTAATTAAAATATAAAGATGATTCTAGTTGAGCCTTTCAAAGAGTGGTTTAATGTGGAGATTAGGCAAGCAAGACTCTTTGAAAAAAAAAATAGAATATGTGTACATATACATTAGTTAAATAATTATATGTGAACGTACAAGCCAGTGTTAAATGCGCAGTGCAGAAAGTCCAAGACAGAAACGACTATATTATTTGATTGGTACTTAGATTTTCAATTTTTTTTATTGGTACTAAGGCCTTGACGGATTCAAAAAATAGATATATGGGGTAAGGGGTTAAAATTAAATGTAAAAACAGCATTTCACATACATTTATATTTATAACGTTCATAAGTGTACATTGTACAAAAGAACAAAACTGTGCCTTTACTGTTTCTGGGTCAACTTTATTTAAGTACAGGGGCAAACGGGCTAGGTGATCTCATGATGCATGATGCCCATGGACACTCTCAACTCCAGGGTGCTCGCTCGTTGCCAGCTCACAATACTTCGCCGGGCAGCAGGTTCCACATATTGGGACGCAGCGAAAGCTGCCTTAAAAAGCTGTCAGTTGTCAAACGATGTGTAGGTGATAGGTAGACTGTCATATACGGACTCAATGATGTATATTGAACTACGCTTGGTGTCTGTAAAATTTGTAGGTATCTCGTAAATAAATAACTTTGTGAAACCAGCTGCCCATCGAAGTATTTCCGAACCAATTCGACTTAGGGTCCTTCAAGAAAAGAGCGTACAAATTCTCAAAAGGCCGGCAACTCACTCGCGAGCCCTCTAGCATCGTGCAGATGCATCTAGCAGGTTAGCCTCCTGCCCGTTTGCCCCCTTTTCTATAAAAATAAGAGAAGTTTCACTTTAAAAAATATTACAGACAAGCCGATTGGTCTAGGGACAAACAATGTTGTGGTTTTACCACAGCCATGAGTCGTACAGCGAAACAGGTTATGGGATCTCATTACCAGACGTCGGTGGTTTGGAATTTCATTAAATGACCGCCCTTAGTTCATGTCGCCATAGCCCACTGAATTCGAGTTTTAATTAGATCTGACTGTTACGTATTGACTAACGCTGGCATATCATATGTAACATATATTTAAAAACTACGTTTAATTAACGTTTTCGGGCGCACACTTGCTTGTGGTGAAGGATAGACAAAAAAAGTATGTAAACTGATGATGGCAACTCCTACAGAATGTATCTTCTAGAATCATCTTTAAATATGTACTTATAAATATTGATTAAAAATTCTTTAAAAATTGTTGTACTTAAGTACTCTTAGTTTGAGAGGTAATTTTAAAAATACATCAGAAATACCTTCAAGTATGTAGTATAAAATTAGGATAATAGGTTTTTAATTTAGCTTATAAATTATATCTAAGCGTATGTGGTTTCAGAATAAAAATGTTGAATAAACCCCCTAATATACCTATAATCCTCCCACATCTTGACCTTGATGCCCCCTAAACTTGGGGGGAAAACCTCACGTACTTGACTATAAAGATAAGTAAAACGATCAACATTCAGACAATCTATAACTGTTCAAATTATGTCTCATTCTTCGCCACTGAAACGTTACAAAGGGACCAATTCGTACACATGAAACAAAATTGTTAGCAAACAAAAATCATTAATTCAAATAGGTAACACAATGTACAGTTATGAACGTCAAAAAAAAGAAATATTCATTAAATTATTCTAATTTTACATTGACTGCCAGTTCCATTGATAGCATAAACATATGCTAAGTTCTTAATAGACAACAAAGCATTGTCAACAAAAGAAAATATCTCAATCGGTAGCTTGGAACAATTGCATATTGATATAAAAACCTTTAACAAAGCGCAAAACCTTAATGCTTATATTAGTTATGATTTTTAATATGTAGGATATTTGACGAAAGCATATTTGAGTTATATAAACGTATCACTAAAGATTAAAATCTGGTTTGTTTCTTCACGACCAGCCTTTGTATACCTAAACTATTCTTACTAAAAATTTCGTGTTTGTCACGATTACCTATTATAATTTTTCCGAAGATAATAAAAGCGCAAAAATACATATTTGTATATATTGTGTGCATATAGTCATTAACGCTACGTATCGTGTCTCAGATTTATGCCCTGTACCAAAGCACAGTAAACAAGTCAGGTCATGTTTATAACAAAGAACTGGTTCACTCATTTGACCATCTTTGACAAAGAACTAATTTTAGAGCTGGTGCGTCATCAAATACCAGATTGTTACTTATACCCTCGTGTTAAAGCTCAAATTTGCTTAATCTATCTATTACTGACCGTGACAACGCAATGGTAAAAATCGTGATGCAGGTAAAAATTTTTAGGTTGATCTTTTGTATTTCGTTCGTGTAACGGTCAACTACAAAGGGTACGCGTAAATAATTATAAATTTGAAAGAGCAATGTTTATTAGGCATTTTTTGTAAGATTTTTCTTGCCAGAAAGACAGAAACAGAGTAACAGTTAAGAAAAATTTAATTTTCAAACGTTAGAAAAAGTTCTTCTAGGTTTGTTTAAGTTTATTCATCGTTTAAATAACAAGATTAATAAGAACTTAATATACTTTTAAGTTCATATACGGACCAATATTTTCACCTCAAGTACATCTCGTTAAAAGTTAGAGTGTTCAATAAATCTGCATTTAAAAGATTCCATCGAATAGATTAAAATCTTAAAGCCATAAAACGGTCCAATAAAGCTTCATCCGCTATCGTAAATTATATCAAAACGATTTCTTATTCCAACTGTGAAATCCAAGGGGGCAATTATAACATCTTATTAAAAGCAACACTTAGCTACGGCTATAAAACAAGACATGATAATTCAACGCTATGGGCACCTACAAACACATTCGTACTAAAAACCCAAATTGAAATATTCACTGTTAAAAAACCTTTGAATATAAATATATAGTTCCCCCCAAACTTAGAAATCGATTTGTTTTTACATTTTTTTATTGGCTCTTCTACCAAAATACTTTAAAAAACATCTTGCGTGTACATTGCCATGTCTTTCTTACAGTAGTCAATCATGGATATATGACTAGAACACTAACGGAAAAATAACAGCTTGTCAGCGAGGAATGATGTGTACTCAATTTAAAAATAAAGGACAAGATCAGAAGCACTCTCACAATGCAATAACTTTAGTGGAAATGGACGACCAAAACGTTTGCATGAAATGGCAGATGAAAATAGAGAGTACGAGAGTGGATAGAACCAGCAGGAAAAAGAAAGAGAGGTCGCTCTATCGCACGGTGGGCTAAAGAGCTGAAGAAAGTTGGTGGATAAGATTGGGATAAAAAATGCTCAAGACAGAGAGAGATGGTGCCAATTGGAGGAGGCGTATACACTTTGACAGGTCCTTAAATGAGGCTTAATAATTATTATGTAACGTTATTAAGTCTTGTCCAATTCATTTTATTTTTCATGTACCAATGTATCAGTATGACGAGCGTTGGCAAGCTTTTATTCATAAATAAACTTTAGGGAATAGGAATGTATCCTGTATGTACACTTATGAATATTATTCTTTTCAGAGTTCATCCTACCAATGTAGGCACTGAATCGTCTATTTTAGCTTAATATAATAATAAATCAAATAAAAAAGGCTTTTAATTTTTACAGCAGAACAAGGAGTTGCATTAATAAGTTAGTTTACTATCATAACAAAACTAACACTATTATGTGTTAGTTTTTCCAACTTTTAGACTGTTATTCTTCTGAAAAAAATTTAGTTTAATATACAAACGATAAATAATTGCAATTGGCACCACAATATCATACTTGCGCGATCCAATATTGATAAACAATTCTAATATATTCTTACAATATTGGCGGGAAATTGAGTCAGAACATAATTTATACAGCAAAGCAACAAAGGCAATCAATGGAGCATTTCATGAAACGAAACGGAAGGATGCGTGAATCATTGCCAACGTCGCAAGTGTTGGAAAAAGGCTCAAGATTTATTTATAAGTATGAATATATTAATGTCGGCGGAATATATTAATGTAATATGTATCTCATTTCTTCAAACACGAACGCAGATTACTGTAATAAATAATATCAATTAAGATTTTAGCCCAAGCCGAGACTAGAGTTGAATTCATGTTATGGTCTGAATTTTTTTTTTTATGTTACAGCAAGCATATCGGCAGGAGGCCTCACACTACCAGTAGGCTCACAAGAATTGATATGCTTTTTTCTTGAAGGACCCTAAGCCGCATTGGTTCGAAAATACTTCTCTGAAGTATTTCCGAATCAATCTCCAGCTGGTTTCACATATTGGTGGTGCGCGGCAAAAATTACCTTAATGAACGCTCAATTGTGAAACGACGGACGTCGAGGTGATACGGATGGTATTTTGTGTTCTACCTCAACGTCCGATTATGTAACTCTGGGATATCGATTATAACTAGCAAGGTTTATAATTACACGTTTCCCAAATAATAGCAACAGGCTATATTAATTTCCTGATCATAAGTAGTATACATCTTTCCAAATGTTTATCGTGATTCTCCTATATTTATTAATATTCCTAAAAAGACTACGAGAAATACTAGATTCTGCTTGCCAGAAATACGCTTATTATGTACGTGAGCGGGACATAATAGTTCCTGTCTTCATTTTCAACACGTTATATGTGTACAAGAAGCCCCCTATATATGAAATAAATAATTAGTATTGGTACTTATATTAGTATGTATATGAAAAAACCTTAACCACAAGATGACTTCACCTCTGAATCAGCTGTACCTATTTTAACAAAACTCTTAATAATATATTAAATTAATTGTTTTATATAAATAATTGAACATTATTTCTGTAAGTCCAAACCCACCAGATTAAACTTTCCTAACATCAGGCTCTTAATGCTTGATCGACAGTAAGTAATAAAAAGAATCATAAAAACGACCAAGTACTCGATAGCGAGATCTGTTTCAAGCGATTTCTATATTGAATCTATGTATCTTTACATATATAGGATATACTTCTAGTGAAAGATTGATAGATAAAGGCCCTGTTTCACAATGTATGGATAAAGTAGCAAATAGCTATGCAACACATAAAATATTCGAAATATAAAAGTTCCGACTAAGATACTTCGCGTTTCATGACGAATAGCGCTATCTGACAGTCGTGAAACGCAAACTGTTAATCCTACCAATAAGTAATAAATAGCTTATTTGGAACATATCTGGACATTGTGAAACAGACCCTTAGCCTTTAAAAAGCCATCTTATTTTAAATCGTAAGACTATGTTCGCTCGAATAAATAATTATATGAATAGTGAATCGATTATGTTTCGCATTTGTAGGTACCCACTTTTACGCCGCATTAGTAGAACTAGACTTAGTTTAAAATTTAAATACTTTAGTTGACCAGATGGTAACATTCGCCACATGAACATTCTTTTACAACCGAATCGAAAAAACAAAGGAGCAAGAATAATTTCCTAGCTTATTAGTCAGTCCTTTGACCCCAGTAATGTGATTCAACATTCACTGATTAAATTCAAATTCTTATAAAACCCCTAGCGGAAGGATCAATTGAACCACAATCGAAGGATGTCCCTACGGAATTTATGGTCGTGATTTCAATGTATAATCACCTCTAGGGCACACACTTTGAATATAATTTGTTTTATGTCTATCCTAAATTATCAAACCACTTCGTTAAGGCTTTATGTATGTAAATTAGTACCAAGATCAAAATGGGTATGTTTTATGGTAATCATTAAGGAATCAGAGGCGCCACGGTGCCTTATTGTATTATTAATACTACAATTAAAATCTTAAGTACCTTCTAAGTTGTATTAATGCCTATTGTTTTTAGCCTTTCTTGAGTTGTTAGGTGTATTTTTATTATCTGTCCGCTATAAGGAATCGCATCGAAACAATCGCTTTGAGTTACAAAATACTAAAATGTAAAGAGGCTTTTTCGACTACACCAGAACATTTAAAAAGCACTTGGCTTGTACCAAATAATTTTATAATACGCATTAACTGTATCATCAAGCAAAGCATATTCTAACTGTAAAACAACAATTCACAGATCAGTAATTGAAAACTATCAATCAAGTTCACGAACGCATGAACCTTTGCAAATAAAAACTGGCTTTCACATAGCATGAAATATGAATTGATTGGCTTCAAACCCTGTTCTATTCGATTAGCCGCGACCATGCAATTTCGGTGTTAAATTTGATTTTGTTATGGCTTTTGCGTTTTCTTGAAACTAAGGCGTGTAGCACTTTTTAGATAACTACAAAAAATAAATCATTCTATCACGTATGATAGTTATCACGCCTATAAATATAAAAAATAATGATATTCATAAATACTTTTACCTCTGGTCTATGAGACATTTCCTTGTACAGTACCCACTCGTATTATAGCATAATTGTGAAACAGAGCAGTATGGACCTAGTGGCTTCAGCTTGCGTCTCTTATCTCTGAGGTCACAAGTTGGACCCCCGGCTGTGCATCAATGAACTTTCTATGTGCGCATGTAGCAGTTGCTCGAACAGTTAAGGATGTCTAGCGCCTGTGATTTTTTAATTTTATTAATAGGATATAGGATATCGGCTGTTGCTCAACTCAAACAAATTGCAACAATTGCAAATTTAAACAATATATTGATAAAATTTCAATCACACAATGAAGTAATATATAATTTAAACAGTTTTTATCGATATAACTAATCGTGTTCTTAACTGCACTTAACATGAGACACAGATAAACATTTTACATCGTTATATTTGTCACATGACAGTTGACATGTACGCCACAGAGTACCTCACCAAAACCGTTATAGAAATTGTGTCGAGAAAGGCATACAGTGCATAACTCAGCGAAACAAGTTCACTAAAGGTCACACAAGTGCAATTTCCATCCCAGATGGCATACGCTAATTAAAATCAAGTCATAATGAATCACAGTACCATAAGCAATGTTACAAGTTAGCCATTCGCCCGCAGTGCGATATATGTAGGTGTTTACAGTTTGTCGAATGAGTCACCGAGAAAGTGGATTGAAATGGAATTTGCACTTGGCGTCGTTTTATGCGTAAGAAAAAGGTTCTAGACTAAACCAGGTTTTCAAATATAATTTAAAATTATGTATTACCTTTTTTTAAATATTTTATAACATAGATACTAAACTACGCTTAGGTTTCTAAGTTAATCTGTGCTTTGTATAAAATAAATACAATATACCGGTAAATCTGTTCTATAAAATAACACGTTCCGATTTCAACGCAAACACTTAGAAAAAAATACGAACAAAAACGTGTGTGTACTTAAATACAAAAGTGATAAAAACCTTTAAAAAAATGTTAGTCTATGTTACAAACATTGAAATTGAAAAATGTATTTAATACATTAAAGTTAAATAAAGAATATCACAGAAAATGTTGAATATAGCTTCAGGGTGTCTGTTTTTTGTGACGGTGTGCGGGTGTCGTTTTTTTGTGACGATGTGCGCGCGCTGCGTAAAGATTTACTCTCATCATTTCTCCTAACACGCCAAAAGTATACTTAAAAAAACAAGGTACTCATTTCCAGATCCTATCATATTTATGATCACCATTGTTTATAAGACGCTCCGTTGAGATAAATTAAGACCGCCGCACGATTTGTCCGAGCGATATCATCAAAACTGCGGCATTTCAACAAAATAGAATCCCAAATACTTAGAATTGAGGTTTGAAAGTCAAAATCCGGCGACATGCAAATTCGCCACTCGAAATGCATGCTTTGAAGAGTGGGGTAACATTCCTAGCTGGTAGGGAGAGGTCATTGACCGTCCTCTGGCGCAGCTCGCGATATACGTATAGCATAAGGTCAATACAGCGCAACCGGTTCTGTCGAAATACCATTGTTCCATTGACGGCTTTATACAGATCTGAAAATCAATTACCGAACTACGAGCGAAATGTAATTTGCGGCTTAGCTTAAACACAAATTGTAACAATCGAAAGGCCTACATCGTACCTACATATGGATTATGTGGTAATACTGCTAAATTACATATGCGATTTGGTTTTCTTTCCGCTTAGAGTTGCGTTATATACGTAATTTTAATGGGCTAATTGGAATTTTACTAATGAGTTTTACATTTCTTAATTTGCAATTTCATTCATATTTCAGCGAAGCCTTCACCAACGGGCTAAATGTTACATAAGCCAGCACTGCGGTATGCGATAAATTCCAGTGATAAACTAGAATACAATCACCGGTCAACTGTCTAAAGGCTGTTTACCTTTTGCCGACTTGAAAGAAGCCTTAAATTACACAATGCCCCCATAATTTATTTAAGCCTTTAACAATGTCTCTTTCGCACTAATAGTGTTAACACTGCGATGAAAAGAGACTACTTTTATTAATGTATATCAAAGTCATAGCCAAAATTTTATTAATAGGTTAAATATATTATCATAATTTAAAAACTAAATAAATCTACTTACATAATTACCGAAGAACATTTTTTATATGTATATTATACATATTAGCAGATCCGAGAGACGTTGTCTTAAATCTAAAAATAATTAAAATAAAAGAAATTGTCGACTCCGCGTGAACACAATTTTTGTTTGCTGTAAGTAGATAAATAGTATAGATACAGACTGCAAGTCCATGTGATTTGTGAACCTAAACCATCTAGGACGCCATCCAAACACATACAAAAAAAATTCAAATTAGTCCAGCCGTTTAAGAGGTTTAAGTCCTGAATACCAGAGATTTTGGTGTGGGTCGAGTCCCACATACCTCTGCAATTTTTTAGGGCAGGTGACGCACATGGATAATGCATATGAAAAAAAGCCGTTAAAAAGTAGTTCAGTGACATACACACGTACAGTACAATCATATACATATATAAAGAACATGGTATTGTTATAAATTATTGCTATGGTAACGTATATGTTAAACGAAAAGCCAGACATACGAGCCAAATAAATTAGTCACTTTCAGCCAAGCATTATTCACATTGCAATTCTAAGATCACACGTGACTCAGTTGGCACACAATCCTATGTTATCGTCAACTTATAAACGTTAAAATAAAACCCGATTCCATATCACTCTTATCAGTCAGATTATTTTACACATATTATATACTCTTTCCTTCAAAATTAGGTTATTAAATATTCGCCATTGTTTGAGACTTCTAAGAATCGTTTCAATTACTATTTAAATATAATTCCATTGTTTGTCAGATATAATGAAATCTACATACGTACAATCATTTAAAACAGAAAACAGCAACAGTACAAGGTAGAAAGATTTGAATACCGGCGAAATTAATTACCTACTTCCCACAAAAATCACACTAACACCAATATATTCCCAATAATTTTGTGAAACTTCCCAAAAATACCTTTAAGGTATATATACTATTGTTTTATTATATGTAACACGAAGACTACTTTTATTTTAAATTATTTAAAACGTGCACCACGGAATACATAATTGTAATTCAGTCACCAACACCAACAACATAAGAGCTAGTGTGAGGACTATTGTTAGATTTTTTCACAACCATATTTCTATCATGAATAGTTTTATTTTATGAATCAATTTAAAATGACATCACTTAAAATATGCAAATACATATTTGTATAATATATATAGTCCACTTACCTTGAATTCCGTTTGCGAAGTTCAATCGATGCCACGAAGAATTCAAACTTTGGCCGAACCATGTTCACATATTATTCATTCATGTTTTAATAAGTATGTGGCGATTGATTGCTTAATTATATAGATTTCGAGGAAATTAAAATGTACTTCGATATTTTCCTAGTCAAGAAACAATGACACTGCAATAAATGCTAGTATACAAAAACTGATTTTTTTAAATTTACAAGTTATTTGGTTTGGTATATATTCCATCCTATATGAAAGTGATAAATGTCTTAAATACGGGTTTCATAAATAATTAAACTGGTTTTTCGAATGCTTATTATTACTTTATACTATCATTAATAGATTTCCTTCGATTAAAATGCCTTCCTAACAAAATTCATATTAGGAATAGAAACTTCATCATAATGAAATAATTCATATACTTACTTTCATATCCGGCCGTCCAAGTCCACAAGGACACCATTGCCAGCAGCCAGTGATACATAAGGCCTTCGATCCTCCAATAGAGAGGGGCGTACAAGGGTCTCGTAAGACGCAGCGCCATCATCCACACGACGTAAGCGGGGATGCAGTATAGGTTGTTCACGATCGCGAATGCCAAGCGGGCGGCGACTCTCACGTACCGGCTGAAACAGCAGGGCAACGTCGGTTCATCCTTGCCGCCTCGCAACGCCCCGGGTGGGACTACGTACAAACGAGCGACGGACGGGGGCCCATGGGGTAACACAAAACACGGGGCCTAGCGGCGAGGCGGCAACGCAACCGCGTTCTCCCTGCGTACAGCTGCCGAAGCGCGGGGGCTTTCGTCGGACGCGGACAATGGCGCTGCGCGACAAATCAAACACAACAATACATTCGACGATATTTATTAATGGAATCGTTCACCGGTTCACTGTCGGTTATTTCATTAAGTAGACTGCGAGTATAAATTTAAAAATGAACCCGCCAGCGAGCACACCGCTCGCCGGCGAGCTTACATGATTGCAACACACATTTTACACCGAACGACGTAACATTAACTCGTACGCGAGCACACATAGACATACATACACAATTTAATAGTTTACGATGCATACTGTGGCACGACCGCGGCCGGTCGGATTCGTCGTGTAAAATTAATACAAAGTTCATTATATAAAATTAAAAAAACGACATCGGACCGCTGAAATTATACAAAAAATTACAATATTAAAGACTGTACACTATCTAATATATACAATATTTGCCAGCAATAGATATGTGCGAGGGCAGTTATATACAGGGCGGTGGGCAGGGCCTATCGCTCAGACGTTATAGTCGTGCGCCATGAGGCCGTGCACCTGCTCGAGACGGTAAGCGAGCCGCTGTTTCTGCGAAAACTCGTCTTCCTCGAGGGTTACCATTAGCTGCTCGTTGTATTTAACCGCATACGCGTACAGCTCGTTCAGTGCACAGTTCGTGTTAAACTCCTTCGTGTGCAGCCGCGACTCCTCCGCCAGCATTGCGTTCATATCCTGGTCGGAGATCGCAGGCATCAGCTTTATATCGGCATAATACCGCTCTACCCATTCCTTGTACACCGGAATGTCTTTTGCGTAAAGAAGCTTAGATGAAGGGGAATCTTTACCTAAAATATGATCGGAAGTGGAACATGAGTCCATAAAAGTCTGCCCTATCACGGATAAGCAAGAGTCGACAGTATTCGACTTGTGCACATCGAAAACGAAATTGGGATTTTTAATTAGATTAACCCAGAAACGAAGTGGTAACGAATTGCTCTTCCAAGTGTGAACCACTTCAGGATCGGATATCGCATGCTGAAGTGCCTGATCGTCGAGAAAATCGAACATATACTTTATAGCGAGAGGTAATGCAGAGCCCCGATGCGCAGTACTAAATATAGTTTCGAATAAATCATCGACAAACTTTTGCAACGTACCCTTGGTGGCCAGCAGACGCGTAAGATATATTTCCGATACCATTTTATTACCCCGCTCTCCCTCTTTATGCGCGTCTCCGTCGTGATGTCTCACGAGATGCCAGTATTTAAAGCCGTGCTCCAATTTAAGCGGACTGGCTGGGGGACTAGCCGAACCGTATTTACCCCTGTTGAGCGTTTCGTATGTATGCGATTTGTCGTTCTTTTCCATATTGGACAAGTTATAAACAGAGCTCTGTTTAGCGACAAGACTGAGACAAGCGCCGTCCAATACGCGGTAATGGTTGAGGGTATTCAGCTTGCGCCATTCACCTTCACATTTAGTGGTGCTGTCTTCGTCGTACAAAATTAAGCGGCCGCTAGCGCCCGTGCGCCACTCCAAATCTAACTCGTCACGATTTGGCCTTTGCGAATGAGGTGTAGCGCGGTAAATAGCATCTAAACACTTCTCCTTTACTTGGCTAATCGTATCACAGTCGAGAACTTTAACTTGCACGTTTTCCGTGGGAGCCTCTAAACCGCTAACGAACAGCGTCTGTTGTGAAATGGACACGCTAACGGTCATAGGTTTGAAATCGATCGACTGCCTAATTAGTTTCTCTTCGCTTAGTGAGTATCGTGCCTCAGAGGTTATAACATCTACGGGCCCTTTGTCTACTTGACCTTTCATAGATCTGAACAAAAGATAAAGTGGTTCGCCGGCGCATTCGCGAAGGAATTTGTATAAAAGAAAAGTGAACCATGCGCTAAGCATTTTCTCGGCGACGCTCTCGGTTCTTCTCAATAATAACTTGGGATGACTTTTGCTCTCCATGCACTTTTCGATAAGCTCGGCCAACAGGGTCTTTAAAACGTCCGTACAATACTCCATTTTACTTTGCAAAGTAACCATTATAAGTGAGGCTACATTGACACGATCGCGCATTGAAAAATATCTATTACTCTCTAAAGTACGAATAAATAATAAAAGGAATGTTTTATGTAAAATAAGTTGCCCAAACATTCGGAGGCCTTTCTCTTTCCTCATAAGCTCTGGGCGCTCCCATTGGAGAACAGCGTGATCGTCTATATTAGGGAACAATATTTTCATGGCGTACGTACGATAATCGAGGAAAGGTATACCGCCAGTTATATCTCCCGTCAAATCAGTCATTTCAGTCTGTAACTCCGCGAAAGCCTCCTTGCACTCCGCAGCTACCCTTAACTCTAATATATCCATTTGCTCTTGCATATTTTTTAAAACTCTAATATTTTCAGTTGATTTACGCCTATACATAACTAGAAACACGACAAATACAAAAGTGAGTACTACAATAATAGCTACAACACCGAATAATACTGGTTTACCTATAGCTGCCGGAAGACCAGCTTGAGAAGAATACGATAATTTACCAATTTTATAGGTTAGAGCCCGACCGACTTTTACGATCACCTCGGGCGTTTCCACTCCATCAGGCAGCTCGTCGCGGGACGGTGGCCTACACGTCAGTTGATGTCTCGCAAGAGACGTCACATTACACACACTTTCCCCAACGTGTACCTCAACATCGCTCTCGGTACACGCCCTATCTAAGTTTTGACCGTTTATAGTGAGATATTCAGATTTATAATACTTTACATCTTCATCAAATTTTTCGTATATCGGGTCCGGATAAAGGAGAAAGGCATCTCCCGTTTTAGTTGTTAGATTCAAAACGCTCTGAACATCGTCCATATTAAACCCGTACTCTAACTGTAACGGCCTATCGGGATCTAAATTAAGTCCTGCGCTTTCAATACCGGGCGATTCACATATGAGATGCGTTTGAAAGTCGACTCTATGGCAAGGAGCCGTATAGGGACGGTTGTCGTGATAGACGTATATTTGTGGAATCTGAATAGAATGGAAATTTCGACCCATAACTTTAATATTTATGCCTCCGGATGGAATGCCTTTAGGCTGCTTACGTTGCGATGCTAATAATGGTCCAGATTCGACAGAAACCACAACAGGATCCTCTATGTACTCAAATTTTTCCCGCTCCAAAGTACGCATACCATTATCAAAGCGCATCCGCAACGTACCCATTTTTAGCTGATATGAATGACTCGTTCTACAGTAAGCTTCCTCATGCGACACTGATAAAATAACGCATGGCAGCTCGTCAATAAACGCTTGAATATTACTTCCCGCGTTTAGGTACTCGCCCGTAATGCGCAATTTCGTGCCACCCGATTGTGGACCATATTTCGGTTGAATAGAGTTAATTTTAGGATTTACAAAAGCGTAGTGATGTTTCGATTCACCGCGATAGTCTGCCACGCGAACAACTACCGGTCCATCTCTAGGAACCTCTTCGCCAGGACCGTCAACCGTGCACACGATCCGCCTAGTTTTTACGTATAACTCAATAATCGGCTGACATTTAATACCAGCTATCGTAACGCCATTGTATATATCGGATATATTACGACCTAAATTAATTCCTTCAATAGTAATGTTAGTTCCGCCATCCCAAGGGCCGAGCTGTGGTTTAAATTCTATAATTTCGGGATTTGGACATGTTTGTGTACGATTGAGCCATACGCTCGGAGCTCCGCATTGTTCTTGAACTTCACACTTATCGGATCCCTGACACCATCCACAACCAAACTTTTCTGGTAAAGCTAAGCATATGCCGCAGTTATCAGCCATATCATTACACCTATAGATGAGTATATGCGTATTATCTGGATTGTCTAAAGGTTTAGAACCACCCCATATGACCGCAAACGACGCAGTTATGTTAGGAGCACGAGAAGTATATGTAAATTCAACGGCCTCGCAATAAATAGTATCAGCTAAGAGTTGAGCATTAACATGAGTTACCCGACCCTCTATATTAAACTGGCAAACAAACCTCGTTTGGACAATAAATTGACCTATAATATGAACTTTTACTTTAATGGCTTTCTTAACACCAGAAGGAACTAAAATTTCATTTGTACCATCAGAGGTGGAATTAATCGTCGGACAGAAGCCAGGTCCAGAACGGTAACTAGGACCGATCCGGCTCACGCCTGTGACAAGGATATCATTTCTACAATTTTCAGCGGTATCGTGTGTACATCGATGGCCGTCCACACACCAATCACAAGGAAATGAGGAGCTGACGCACTGGGTGCACGAGCTGTACGTGTTACAATCAAAAAACGTAAAATTAGAAGCTACAAAATCAGGTCCCTGTGTCGTACGTACGGATAATTTTGCTGTAAAGTGGTGTTGCCCAGCGGGTATTGGCGGTAAGGTATCAGTTCGTGGCGTTGTACAATTAACACTATGGGGGTTCCGGGTTGCATTTGTTATTAATGTTCGATCTAAAGCTGTAAACGCACACAAAAATTGCCCATTAAGCGTCGGTAAGTTTTCGATAACTAAATCTAGAGTTCTTGCAGTTGTTCGTTGTAATTGGTTTGGTGTTACTTGTGTAATAGTAGTACAACGTCCGCTGCGGTAAGAAATCCAATACAAAGGATCTTCAGCGGCTTCCTGACAATCGGAGCGTAGACTGCACTTGTTTTCGAGGGAACACCAACCGCAATAAGGATCTTTTGCTCCAAGGCATGTCAGACACGATTTGTACACGCTACATTCTTGAACCTTTACTTTTGATACTTTTCGTTCCGTCATCACATATAGGTGCATTAATTGAGTATCGAAAAATAGATCCTTATTCACTGGCGAGCTCTCGTCGACAACTATGTCACCATATTCAAAAGCTGATGTGGCACTCTCAACGACGATTTTCTTAAGGTGGCCTTCAGCTGTTCCAGCGAAGACAACTGTGTAATCGCCTGTTGCTGTCGCTGCCACAGCCGTTAATCGCTTCTTGAACACCGCTACTGGTACTGCTTCTACCGGTTGTTCGCCGCCTAGCGGTGTATTTACATCCAGTCCGCAGAAATCTTCACTAATAGATTGCAATTTAGTTCCAACACATGAGTGTGAAGGTGAAATGAAGTCTAGGCCTCTAGAACCGTTTCCATTAAAACATGTTTTTATGTTTTGCATAAACTTACGTCGAATAGCTTTTAAGGAATACACACATAAAGCTGATAGATTCGAGGGAACGTTTGTGTTAATTGATTCACTTTGACTGAATGCAGCAAACAAAACATCATGCTGCGCGGTTATTCCCAATTCACCAGCCAATACAGATCCTGCTTTTCCAACGAATGCAGCTTGAACAAGATTATATCCGAAATTACCGCCTCCTTCGCCCATACAGGACATGGGAATTTCAGTATACGAATAATAATTCTCATCATCGTGACAAACACGCACCAGTTTACTGTAGTATGTATCAGAGCCAACACCCCTCAGCTGAGTACTTAGAAAGTAACTGAATCCTTCGGAACTAAATCCATACACATAGTTTATAGGATAACGTTCACGCGATAGAGAATTGACAAACATTCGTGTTCCAGTAGTTACAGCTGTACGAGCAATCATAAAAAGTCTATCATCTTCTAAAGAACGGCTACTAACGGTGGGCACTTCCGATCGATATGGTGAATTACCAGTAAACGTAACTCCAACGTACATGACCTGCGTCATCGGTGGGTTCGGAGGCCCAGGCGCAATAAATGCTACGGTGGAAGCACTCGCATTGTTCGCTACGACCGGTTCACGCACTTCCCTTACATCATGCGAAATATTGTTTAAATTACGAACAGAACAAAGACCTTGCAGCACCGAACCGCAAGTTATCAAGCGACTCGTCGCATAATCTATCACGAGAGCTTTATTCACATTGTCCGTCGGCTTCTTCACGAAATTAGGTGGGCAATCGAAAGTACACTGGGAGGAATCGTTGACCGGTCCGGTGTCGATTCTCTGGGCGACTTCAAGATCGGGGGATAACTGGAATAGTCGATTCACGGCGCCTACGTAGACTCTGCCCGTGTTGTGGTCAACGACGAGGTGGTTGAACTGCGTCGAAGGATCGTTTTTGTCGGTGAAGATGCGCACCACGTCCTGCAAGGCGCGCGCGGAGATGCACGCCGCCGCGAGGGCGAGCAGCACGCGCCACATCGCGCGATCGCATGTGGTCTACCGCCGTCTCCCGCGTAGGCACCCACCCGCCCATCTGGAACGCGATACACCGCTCAGCCACTGGCCGCCGTCGCCGCTGCGACCCCATCGCACCGCACCGCTCCGTCCAGTACCCTGATTCTACCGACTACAACTTCGACAATCCTAACTCTATGATCCCAAGTTAAAATAAGTGAAACCCGCTATTTGAATATATCGGCTCGGAGAGGTCCAGTGCGATAAGATTACGCGCGCTGAAACCGAGGTGTTCAAGTACCCGTTTTTACCATGATACCAACCTATTTTACTGCCACACCAAAGAAACCTAAGCAAAAACCATCTGAGATAACCATTTATTTAAAAAATTGAATTAATGGACAGATAATGTACACAATGCGTAACCTGCTCGACGAATGTTTTTCAATTGCCGCAAACAAAAATAGGTTAGTACTAGGAATAAACGGGCACTGTGAGCCCCGACACGGTCAGTCCAATGATCATCAACGCCGACGAAAGCCTCAGCATCATAAAGGGGAGTAATAAAAAATCATATAAGTTGGCATGCTGTTCATACGAGGGAGCGAACGTGGTAGCGTAATGATAAACAAAAGTAAAATTAAACTTTTAACTAACTAAAAACATTGACAACATCGATTTAATACTTACAGAATTGCCATGATTGAAAAGGAACGAACGAGCTTCAAATTGATATCGTTATAAGTCAAATTCATGTACAGTGCTCTGTCATAATGTGGACTCCGTGTTAAGTCCACTAAACCTGTAACAAATAAGACAGGTTAAGGCCCTTTGAGGCTCATGGAAACAAATGTAATTTACTTTATATTAACTAAACAATCCAACCTAAATTTTTGATATTAATAAAATTTATCTTTATTTAATTATATAATAAATAATATTCCTAAACTACAATAAAGTAATAAAATTCCTAAAGAATATACTAAATCAAGTAAATTGAAGAATTATTCGATAACTTGAACGCACCACTACAATACGGCACGGTTATGATGTTTATTACATTCCCTGCCATGAACTACCACCCACTCGACCCTAATGAAATTCACCAACCTACGCACCGAAAGTAACGTAAAAACTATAGATTACGATACTTTTTACGAAAGATCTTTTTGTGGTATCGAGTAACTTGTTCATTTTTCGCAGAGCTATAAGAATTGAGGAAAGAAAGTCAGCCATTACGGCGCACGCGAGTCGATAAACGGAAGCCATTCCAATAAACGCCACGCATTCCCTAGTTATTTGATAAATGTTGTAACCCTAAACCTACCTTTGGTTAAGTTTACAGACGGCCGAATGCAATCCTTATAAAATCCTGAGATATGTTGATGAATATCTTTGCACTATTGTACCACTTCACTTATTTCTACAATTATTCACTTGTTCTATTATATACCACGAAACCACTTATACCGTACATTTACAGTTAAAATCACAACATTTCATTTCTATAAAATAACTTTTATCGAGGTACAAATCCGGTTTGTTGAGTAAAACTGGCCATTACACGAAAAATCCACGACGAGAGCATCAGTCTTGGCACATCGCAATGGAATGACTTCGGTTTCGTTTTTCGAACGAGTCTAGGCGTGACTAAACACGACATTACCCGACTATACCCGATTCTGATTTTAGTTCAAGAAAACGCCGCTAGGAGAAATCAACCTATGATGCGTTCAACTTTTCATTATTTTATCAGAAAAACATTTGTATGTGAAAATTAATATTTCTGTTTATATTTTCAATAAAGTACATAGGACATTAAGTATTGAATTGTACTTTTATTAAAAGATACTCAAATGTGTTACTATATCATTCACAGACTATATTAACTCAGGATTTCCTCCAGATTAGCGGTAAACAGAATAGCAGTCAAATGTCTGCGCTCTATCCTGATTTGTGATATTGATGGCTAATAGCAGTCTGTCACAGTGCCAAACGTCAGCATTCAGCAACAACGTATAAAAAAAATTACATTAATTGTAGAACGGCTTTTTGAATTATTGAATGGCCTATGCGGCCGCTTCTTAGTACTCAAATTGTTATTAACTAATTGATATAATGGCTTCATCTTTATTTAAACTATCGGCTGTTGTCGCAAACTCTTCTAAAAATTTACGATGCGTCGTTCGTTTGATGGAAAAAAGAGTTTTTTCAACTACCAATGTTACAGCGGTAAGTTGCATAACAGACATTTTATTTATTTCTTCTTTCAATATCCCTATGCAAGTTCTCAAAACTTATACGGTATATCTCGTACGTGACCAGACGTCCCGTTCTGAACGAGACTGTTACTTATTCCAATTAAGTCCTGGTGTCACCGAAGAGAACTGAGGGATGCAAAATGGTCCCATTTTGAGAAACCGCGCGACAATTTCAGTAGCAGAATATAAAAAAATCGTGTCAAGAGTTTCATTCCTATTTCAAATCGTCACCAGCTATATTAAAACAAATTTGTTCTTCTGATAAATATAACTCAACATTTTAGGTACCTATATTTTGTGATTCTTAACTCATAAGCCTTTAAAATTAATTATTTTACAATTGTTATTTTTTAACTGTCTACTTATAGTTTGACCTAAATTAAACCAAATGCCCCATTTTGAGTCAAAGAATAAATGGTCAATTTTGGTATAACTTATATGGAAATAGCCTTTACTGCCTCTTAAGAGTGAAGTAACTAATGATAATTCAACGTCAAAAGGCATTACCTTTGTTACAATTTAGCTTATGAATGTCATAGAGGCTTTTTAGTGATAATAGTCAGTTTAATTTAAACTATAATATACCATGTAAATGTTCTTATTTAATAAATGAGAAATAACTTGGTTAAGTGTAGACTCTTAATCTTATAGAAGTGTTCATTCAGATATCTTGTCATGTGTAAGAAAGTTGATTACCTAGTTTACTATAAAAATAATGATGATCAAAGAAATGGATGCAATCTGAGATTAGCAATTAATTGTTATTGATTTGATTTTCGAATAAGTAATATAAATAATATTATTCTAAATTTACTTAAGACATTTAAAAACTAGTAAAGATTTAATTAACTCAAGTGTCTAGAGAGACATACTGATGTCTTATAAGGCAAATGACTTAAAAGTTTTACTTACATAAATTGAATTTCAAATACATATTTAAATATATATGTAACAATAAAGATTTGATAACAGTTAAAAAAAAACATCTTATGAATATAGGTGTGAATCTACATAAACATTTCTAGGTTTAATAAATGAATTTTTCTATTTATTTGTTCTGTCCAGAAAATGTAATTTTCTTTAATGCGGGAATGACGTGATAAAATAATAATAATAATAAATATTTTTTTTTATTGTTTCTCAAATTTTTTACATCATTAAATGAGTATGAGACAACCCCCGTAAGTAGTCAAGAGACACTTGTGTTGGGGTTGGCTCGCTACTTCCCTTAACTAAACAAACTTTAACTAAATCTATGAATGCGTGTATGTGTGTGTATGGGTGTATGTGTGCATGTGTGTGCTGTGTGTGAGCGAGTGTGCACGCTGTCAAGAGATGGGTTGTCTATTATTTATTTTCTGTGATCTTAAAATATGCTTGTTATTAAAGCACGGCAACTATATGTTCAACAACATGAACTACGAATAAACTAATAAATATTATTTTCTGTCATCAAATCAAATCATTAATGTTATTAATCTGTTAATTAAATTCAACATTTCCTTCACATGTGACGATGTGAAATTTTTTTGAAGTGAAACTTCTTTAGAATCATTGTGATTTCAAACCGGATGCAACGAAAAAGCGACAGTAAAAAGAGACAGAAACATTAATTCATATGATTTAACGTGGGAGAAAATGAGATAGATAAACTTCTTTCGAATCGTCGTGATTTCAAACCGGATGCAGCGGTAAAGAGAGACAGAAACATCAATTCATCATATGATTTAACGTGGGAGAAAATGAGATAGGAGGCATTATACAGCCTCTATTTACTGCCGCTTTTTTTTTGATCGAATTTCAAACTTTCGTTGTTTTAGTTTTTGTCAAATTAAAGATTTATATTAAACTTATAAATTAAAATGTATAATTAAAATATACTGTTTTTAAAGAACACACACATTTAGATAGTGGAAAATGATTAATTTATATTTGTTTTTGAAGGTTTCACTTCTACCATGTGTGAATTGCACAAATGTTTTTTTTTTTAAATTTAAATAGAAAATTGAGTTTTTTTTTTTTTACAATAAATCGAAGAAATTTTTACTCTTTCAATTTAATATTATAACATCAAAAACAACAAACTTAAGTTGGTAACAATTATAATGTACCGCTTAATTACATTGCGGCGAGTGGCGACCCTAACCTAACAAAAAGATAAGAGTGTTCACACGCCGGAGGTACAGAAAATCCGATTCAGTCGATTGCGACCCGTCGCCCGACGCACGCGCAGTTTGATATCATTTAATCTACAGGCAATATATGCTGTTACAGTCCGCTATTTCGCCACAAACCTGTTTGACGAGGGTACTAATCGCTAAGCTAGTTTTGCGAGTCGCGACGAACATTCATTTCGCGTTCCAAGTTTGAACTCTATGTCTGAGAATTTGTCTGGCTGAAAAGTGTCAGCTGTCAATTGAAACTTTATATTTTGGTTTTTGTAATATTAATAAAAATGGCTTGTTCGCAATGTATGAACGCCGGAAACAAAGCTGTGAGAATGGTAAGAATAATGTGCATTAATCAGAACTATGTTGGCGCTCGATCGAAGTTTTATGGTGTTTGACTATCGCACAAATTGTTTAGTTATAAGCATCTTATTCAAACTGTTTTTATTAACGTATTATTTTGTTATTCTAGTCATTTTGATACCTTAAATTCGTGTCACAAGTGAATTGAATTACGCACTGACTTTCTATTATTACGATCAAAGTAGAAATCGAAACTGGCTTATTTGTTACCATAATGATAGGACTTCCACGTAGAAAATATTGTTTGAAACTTCTATATATTATATACGCCTATACGCCAGTCGCTATGTAATTACTGGGTTTGTTTTATGTACATCTCGCGTTACATAAATATGCTTATACCTTGCTGTATCAAATCAACGGAATTCTTAGTACCTATATTTATTTCATTATTTACATTTTCTCTTACGAAAGCCCCCCATTGTTTTGGTACATAAAAATGTTGTCAATAATAACAATATATTATCATTAAACAGGTGAACGTATTGTGTGGATAGTATTAATGTTTAATAATATTTTGCTTAACAGAGAACTATACTTTAAAACTCATTCGCCTTTAGAATCCCTGGGATCGTACCCCGGCTGTGCACTAATGAACTTTTCTTATGTACGCATTACACACTCGCTCATAGGAAAGAAAAACATCGCAAGGAAACAGGCAGCAGACCCAAGCCATGGCACATATGGCTGATCAACCTTCTTGCCTATTTTAAATGGCCCGTTTGTTGTTTAATAAGTATTTAGTTGTTACATTGTGTCAACAGAGGAAAGAAAAGGACACGATGGGGGAATTGGACGTTCCTGACGACAAGTTGTACGGCGCCCAGACTGTGCGATCTATTATGAACTTCCCCATTGGCGGCATTGAAGAGCGGATGCCTGTATGTATTTACACATTATGTATTCAAATCAAAAATGAATTTATTTCGCTACCATAGAGAATGCTCATAGTTGTTCGTCGTGGGACGAGGCAGAAATCGAAAGCCATAGCACCTCCAATCATTTTAATCAATTTTTATTGCACACCACAGAAAACAAGATATTTTCCAACCAATTCAAATCAAATCATTTATTCCAATTAGACCACCTAAAATGGCACTTTTGATCGTTAAATTAAATATAAGGTCGTTTCGTTTGCAGTAGAATGTGCAGGAAACTCCACACTTACTCTTTTAAAATAGAATTTACCATATTTGTATACATTAGGTAAATAATTATGTGTGAAGACTATTGTATTGTTAGAATACACGTTCCTCACATATTTAAAAATATCTAAACCGTAGAATAGTATACATTAAAGAATAATAAAAAAACTATAAAACAGTGTGTGAGATGAAAATAAAATAATTACAGTTTCTAGTTATAAAACAATAATTCAAGTTAGGGTTCTTCAAGAAAAGAGCGTACTACCTCTTAAAAGGCTGGCAACGCACTCACCAGCTCTATGGTTTTGAGTCTATGAGGGGCGGTATTACTCAACATCACACGAGCCCCCTGCCCGTCTGTCTCCTGTTATACAAAAAACCTCGTACATTTATGAACGTGAAGATTTACTACCAGTTCTCAAAGAATCCATCCAAAAATACCAATCAAAGACACAGAGTTTTCGAAAAGAACTGGCAATACACTCTTCGTCATTCTTTTTAATCGCCAAGTCCATTGCAAGTAAATTGAGAATCTGCATCGATTACGACATGCTCCACATGATATATTAAAAATGTCATATATATGTATATAGAATTTTAAAGAGACCTAGTAATTGGAATTATATGTTAGAAATGATTATAGGATAATCAGAGAATCTCCACTGTCATTTTTTAATATAATTTTTATTAAATTAAATCTGATTAATATAATTATTTCACAATAGGCTAGTTATCTATTAAATTATTAGTCAAGACGCAGAAATCTGATACTTTTGTTTGGAGGAAGAATTTTCTATACGATTCTTATTTCTCCTAAATTTTTTACAGTATCCAGTGATTGTCGCGATGGGAATTTTGAAAAAGGCGGCCGCTAAAGTCAATGTTGAATATGGATTGGATAAAAAGCTTGGTAAGAATAGAGAAAAACTGTTTATTAAATTATTATTACAATTTCAAGATATATTTTAAATATATATCCATATTTGTATGTGGCAAAGATTTCTATCACAAGCGACGTCATCAGAAATTATAAACAAATGAATGATGAAACAATGAAATCAAGAGAACATATTATATTTTATTTAATTAATTAATTTTTTATCTGACCTTAATCGACTTTGAACTTATCAATGTTGACAATTTTGCGGTTGGTTATGTCCAGAACGATATAATTCCCTATCAGTAAAGTTGATATAATTTCCTATTTAAGGAACCTTGTATTTTCTGTTTCTCTATTGGGCAAGTCTAAATTTTGTTAATTCATCTACATAGCAGCGAATGAAATCAGCATTTTACAGGCAATTTTTAGATTATACTATGTGTATGATTCTTATCACGTAAACTTAACAGAGTATGAATCCTGTTTCTAAATCTTACTCTCAACTTTATTAAATGCTAGGAACCTATAATAGCTATGCACCTTATATACTTAAATAAACATACATTTTACCTAAATATTAATAACTATATATACAATTAATAATTAAAAAATACGTTTCCTAACTTAGACTAAACGATCACACTTTTTGCTCTGGCATTGAGAGTGTCCATGGGCGGCGGTATCACTTAACATAGGGTGAGCCTCCTGCCCGGTTGCCCCCTGTTCTATAAAAAAAAAACAAATATTAAAAATAAAGCGCCGCCCTTGGTTGGTGGATTCACTTAGACGGTCATTAGGTCTGTTCTGCGTAAAAAATCTCCTATACACTGCCGTAATTAAGCCAATCCTAACTTATTTATATATTACAGAAATACATACTATGCCAATACGATAATGTCGAGAAATATTAAATAAAATATATTACAGTACATGTATACGTGTGTATAAACAATATACACAATATCGCTACTGTGAATTCACTCTGCGAACATACAAATATGTCGATAGGCACTACGTTCTGGATAACCTGGGATCTGTGCAACAGACTGGTTCTTGCCCTTGGTATTGCAAATAACCTAGGCCTTCGCCCTTAACTTATGGAGCCCTGGTTTGGTAGCTTGGACGCTTCCTTCCTCCCCAACGCCTTGTCCATCCGTTTGCATGAAAACAAAGCCAACTGCAGCGAATTTTTTTTTTGTTTCCTTTTTTTAATTTTTAGGGGATACCCTGCAAATTGTACCCCTCGACTTCTATACAGCAGGAGGTAGCAAATTTTGAGGTCGCCAAAAGTGAATTTATTTTCTGTGTTCCAGCTGATGCAATAATACAGGCGTGTGATGACGTAATCTCTGGCAAGTTATACCGTGAAGGACACTTTCCGCTTGTTATCTGGCAAACTGGCTCTGGGACTCAGAGTAACATGAACACCAATGAGGTTGGTACCGTATAGTCCTATACTGACTTTGACATTTTAATTATTTCATGATTAAAAGAACGCATATACTATAGAATACTGACAGCACTTGCTAGTTCTCAGATATTACAAAATTCAAAACAAATCTTTTCCATACTATATTTATGGTCAACATGGAAATCATCTATTTTTATTTATACATTTTTGTTTATTTAGTAAGATCCCAAAATGTGCCTATGGCATATAGTTTATGTTAAATGTGTAATAAATACAATAATCTGTATTACAAGGACACCTAGGTACCCACAAATTCACCTAAAGATGTAGTAGTGTAATTTATTTATTTAAATAGATTAAATAAATTACACTAGTGTGTGTGTGATGTAAATGATCAGATTTAAAAACCCATTATTTATTTGTAATTAATACATAAATTGTTATTACCAGACAGAGACGAAGAACTACTTAAAATATTGCTCTTTATTTAAACATAATTAAAATACAAAACGTGACAGTAGAACACAAATTGGCCACAATTTCTCATTTCACCCATACCACCTTCATTTCATTCATCCTCAATGCGTCTAATTCCTTCCAATTATATTTCCAGGTTATCGCCAACCGTGCTATACAAATCCTGGGAGGAAAACTGGGAAGCAAGGATCCGGTTCATCCAAATGACCACGTGAACAAATCGCAGAGCTCAAACGACACTTATCCGACCGCAATGCATATCGCAGTGGCTATGGAGTTGAGAGACAGATTGATGCCTGGACTAGTGGCCTTGCGAGACACCCTCGATGGCAAAGCCAAGGAATTCAATAAGATCATCAAGATTGGCAGGTAAATGGATTTTTCTTGGCCTATGGATATATTATAGGAAAACCGCATGGATACTCTCAATGCCAGAACGCGAGTGCGTGGCCGGCTTATGAAGAATTGATTCTACTTAAAGTGTTATTTCCCACTAAATTGTTTTGTATTCTATTCTTACTAGGGTGGAACACATTTCTTGAAGCCCTTTTGTATGTACTTGGGTAACATTGAAAATATTTAAAACTGGCCTGTTAGAAACACTGTTATAATGAAATCCTTGTATTGAATTTGCATTATTGCATTCATTTGTCATTTGTTTTTGTGAAATGGCGGCAAATCTAAAATCTCTTGTTACACGTGAAAATGAATCTAACGCTAGAAAATTTTTGGTCATTGATTTAGTATGACTTCCGTTGTGGGCTTACTCAACAACAAAACTGTGATAGGCTGCGATTAGCATTTCTTAATGAAGCCCCATCCAGTGTTAATGTTTACAATTGTTTTAACGAGTTTAACCGTGGACGTACCAATGTCAATTATGATCTGCGTGAGGGACGTCATTTAACAGCGATTTAAAAAAAAAATACGTTTATTCTGGAACATGAGATCATCAAGGTTTCACTTATTCCACATAATTAAATTGGAACCTGTTGGCATCCCTACTCATCGGCAAAGAAGACAGAGGGTGTTGGCCGAGACAAAAAGCCGCCATAAAAATGGCTGGACTGAAGATAACATCACTGCTGACCATAAAAAGTAGCAAAGCGAGCCGTAGGTAGTTATAGAAGAGGATTACAAACATAGGAAAATTCCATAGAAGTTTCATATAATAAGTCACTTATATTTGATTTATTTATTTAAGTAATCTTACAGCCACACATATACATATTAAATAAAATAAAATGAAAACACTTAGACAATATAGAAAGAATTACACAGTGATCTATAACTTCTGACATACTTAATACATTTTTAAATATGATTGAACTGTGTTCTTAATTATTATTAATTAATCGGCCGCTCAAGAAGATTTAAACCACGGTTTTAGCTCTTGAAACAGGCGTATATAAATATATGACTATATGCGATATATTAACCACTTGGGCCACATCAATGTAAGTGCTGTATATTGTCCGCCAAAGCATAAACTGAAACAACACATGTTTGACCGCTACTTTCAGAGCTTGGGAAACAGATATATATGTGGTGGGGACTGGAACTGTAAACACACTCATTGGGGCTCAAGATTGACGAATAGCAAAGGACGTGAGTTGAAAAAATGTGTCGATAAACACAAACTTATAACACTAGGAACAGGAAAACCAACTTATTGGCCAACAGATGCCAACAGAATACCTGACCTACTGGACTTTTTTATGGTGAAGGGACTGTCTGATGTGTATTTTGACGTGGCTCCTTCGTCTGATGGTGGGTCTGACCACACGCCTGTCATAGCAACATTTAGCGTTACGGCTATACACAGAGAACAGAGACTGGCACTATATAATCATAAAACAGACTGGGACGCATTCGCTGAATACCTGGAAGATGAGGTGGATTTAAAGGTTAAGCTCGAGACAGAAGAAGATATAGATGAGGCAACATTCTACATCACGAATCTCATCCAAGTTGCTGCGTGGCGTGCCACCCCGACACTGAGCTCTCCCAATCAAGTAGATAACATACCAATGGAAATACGCAACAAGCTGGAAGAAAAACGGAGACAAAGAAGGCGATTACACACCAGCAGATCAAATGTAGACAGGTCAGAATTCAATAGAATATCTAGAGAACTAAAAGAGTTAATCAAAGAAAATCAGAACACAACCTTCCAAGAAAAACTCTGTACACTCTCGGCGCACAAGAAAGATAATTACTCACTCTGGAAAATAACTAAAAACTTTAAAAGACCACAAAACCATATACCGCCTATAAGGACATCTACAAATGACCCATGGGCTAGGAGCGGCAGTGAAAATGCTGAACTCTTCGCAAGACACCTTAGTGAAGTCTTCAAACCAAACCAATCATCGATGACTGAGTTTGAAGAGGAAGTGGACAGAATTATCAATAGTGACCAGCAGTTATCACTACCGCTAAAACTTGTCACCCCACCGGAACTAATGCGAACAATAAGCTACCTGGAAAACAAAAAGGCTCCTGGTTTCGACCTAATAACAGGTGAAATCCTTAAAAAAATGCCTAGAAAACCAATAGTATTCCTAACAATGTTATTTAATGCCATTTATAGAATACAGTACTACCCAAAGCTATGGAAGATATCACAAATAATTATGATTGCAAAACCAGGGAAACCACCAACAGAACCTAGCTCATACAGGCCTATAAGTCTTCTTCCTACAATGTCAAAGGTTTTTGAAAAAACTTTCCTGCGGAGACTAAAACCAGTTCTGGATGAAAATAGGATTATACCCGATCACCAATTTGGTTTCCGGGAAAAACATGCTACTGTAGAACAAGTACACCGAGTGGTTCACAAAATAAGGCAATCGCTAGAGAAAAAAGAGTATTGTCCAGCAGTATTCATAGACATTCAACAGGCTTTCGATAGAGTTTGGCACAAAGGATTGCTGTACAAGCTGAAAACGCTCCTACCAAACTCATTTTATATGATCCTAAAATCTTACCTTGATCAAAGAAGATTTCAAGTGAAGTATGAGGAAGAGCTTTCAAGGCTTTATTGCATCACTGCCTCAGTTCCACAAGGATCAGTGCTTGGCCCGGTCCTTTACTCGCTGTATACGGCAGACTTGCCTGAAACGGAGAATGTTGTGACAGCAACATACGCGGATGACACTGCATGCCTTGCAAGCGATGTGAATCCGTATAGCGCTTCAATGAAACTACAGGAACAACTTGATAAGGTGAACGAGTGGCTACAGAGGTGGAGAATCAAGCCTAGCATTGGTAAATCAGTCCAAGTAACATTTACACTGCGAAGGGGCGATTGTCCTGTGTATATGGAAGACAAACCGTTACTAAGCAAAAACAGCGTGAAATATCTCGGACTACATCTGGACAGAAGGCTGACCTGGGCTAATCATATAAAACCCAAGAAAAGAGAAGCCACCTTGAAATTTAAAGAGTTATCTTGGCTTCTAGGCCAGCAATCTAAACTGAACCTCAGCAACAAATTGCTTGTTTACAAGGCCATAATACAACCGATCTGGACATACGGAATAGAACTCTGGGGCTGTGCATACAATTCCAACATCGAAATTCTCCAAAGATTTCAAAACATTGCACTGCGAACTATTTCAAATGCTCACTGGTTTGTAAGAAACATCGAAATTCACGATTACCTGGAGATGCCAACCGTAAAAGAAGTGATCCGCAAAAACAGTTGTAGATACCGAGAAAGATTAAGGAAGCACACAAATGAACTGGCCAAGAATCTGTTAAGTCCAGGAGATGACGTGACTCGCCTAAAAAGATGGCAAATACTAGACCTAGACCAGAGAAACTAATCTAAAATCTAGTTTCTACAACACATACGCTGCCCTTCAAAGGAATCGCACCCTACCATAACTACCCTCGGAGAATATCTGATTATAGCTGATAGCCGATTGCAGATGAAAAAAAAAAAAAAAAATACGAGGCAAATATATGACTATATACCAACACCAATTCACTGATTTTGTCTTTTTCAATCTTCATACTAGGCCCAGTGTCAAGAAGTTGGTGGGGCCTTTGTTCGTAGGATCCAGAATATAATAGTTTAAACCAAATTTTTCAGAACTCACTTGATGGATGCAGTGCCTTTGACACTTGGACAAGAATTCAGTGGGTACGTGACCCAATTAACGTTCGGTATCGAACGTGTTTGCTCGACATTACCGCGTTTGCACTACTTGGCGTTGGGCGGCACCGCAGTGGGTACAGGACTCAATACTAGGATTGGATTCGCTGAAAAGTGCGCTAAGGAGATCGCGAATCTTACAGGTTGGTTATTATTTTGGATGTTAAAAACATTTTTTTTTTCTTTTCAAATTAAAATTAACTGACTGGCAACAAATGTTTAAATTATTTTTTTTTAATTAAACTGAATTTAATGGCTTGAAATATGACTTGGCTTATTAAGGGTTCATAAATCTAAATTTCTGTGAAGTTTTTGAAGTGAAACATGACCTAAGATTGATGTATCTGTTTCGTGATTATTGTATGAACAGGCAAGACATATTTCTTTTTTGGTCTATGGCTTGTTTCTTCCTACACTGTACGAGCATGCTACCGTGCCTAGAAAGTACATTGGTACACAGCCAGGGTTCGAATCTACGTCCAGGGAAGAGTCACATGCTAGAAAATAGTGTGTGGAGACCCTCCACACGGAAGTGAAACTTCTTAATGTGAAAATAAAATAGGAAGCATTTGTTCTCGCTTTGTCTCTTTCTATTCGCCTCCCCAGAAGCGTTAAACGTTTAACGCAACGCAACAAAAAGTAATTTCACGACGCTCACAGCTTCGCTAGCCAGAATATCACTCTTTCTTTCTCCTATTTTCTACCTTTGTGTATCTTTCTTTCTTCCTCTTGCGTTGGAATATTAGACTCGTTACTAACTTTCAAATTGTAATAGGTATGTTACGCGCATTCGTTCTCGCTCTGTCTCTTTCTATTTCTTCTACCCAGTAGCATTTAACGTAAACTTTTTAAAAGTCGGTCAAATTCATACATTTCATTTATAATAATTTTCAGGTATTCCGTTCGAGTCCGCCCCAAACAAATTTGAGGCGTTGGCTTCACACGATGCAATGGTCGAAGTTCACGGAGCGTTGAATACTATTGCAGTATCATTGATGAAGGTATCTAAAACTCCCTAAAACATGGAAATCATTGGGCTTTGGTTTTTCTTGTCTTCCATACACTCTACATAAAATTCAAAAATCATTAATTCATGTAGGTGACATAATACACTTATGAACGTCAAAAAAAATACATTGCATGCTTCGATAACATTTACTGCCAGCTCTCAAATCAAGAGTGTAGAAAGGAAATACTTACGTATTAGATTTATCACGAATATGCTTTGAGATCGCAAGATAAAAGAATACAACATAATTTCTGGTACATAAAAATTGTGTTTTATGTATGTAATTACTAAAACTAGACAGATTTTTCTCCTTTCCATTTAAAGACATCTTTATGTGACGTAAAAATTTTCACAATCTCTTGTATAGAGGCTACACTATGTTAAAAAAAACAGCTTTATTATACATAATAAAAAAAGATATTTAGGTAAGAAAGAACTGCACTAGTTTCTTGCCAGTTCTTACCCGCCCTTGACTTGCGAACTGATGGTGTAAATTAAAATTATAAGAATAATATTGATGAATAGTTTTCATACTAATACTAAACTTTAAGTAATCATTATTTCAGATTGTAAATGACATCCGTCTGCTAGCTTCGGGACCAAGGTGTGGTCTCGCTGAACTGCTTTTGCCAGAAAATGAACCTGGGTCTTCCATTATGCCAGGTACTGACACATTGAGTTGTTTTTTGTCTATTGCAATTAAATAAAACTTTTTATATGCGATTTTAATATTTAAATATCTTAATATATAAAAATCTCCTGTCGCGATGTTTGTCCGCGATGGACTCCTAAACTACTTAACCAAATTTAAATTACATTGGCACACCGTGAGCAGACTTGTCCAACTTAAGAGATAGCTTAGATCTTTAATTATAGTCACAATTTTATATTATTTGTTTATTATTTGATACAATTCTAACAGATGGCGCTGTGTAAAGTCTGCTAGTTATTTAATAATATTACCTTTTAGTACTACTGCAATATTCTGGACTCCAATTGTAGAAAAAGAGTCCACCAACCCACTTAATACCTAAAACGCCCTCAATATTTTAGGCAAAGTCAACCCAACCCAGTGTGAGGCGTTGACGATGATCGCTGCTCAAGTGATGGGCAACCACGTGGCCTGTACCATCGGCGGAAGCAATGGCCACTTCGAGCTGAACGTCTTCAAGCCTATGATGGTCGCCAACGTCTTAAGGTCTATAAGACTCATTGGTGAGTGGATGATGGCCATTCTGGAAGGTCAATTTTAATAATCGGCTAGCTTCGGCTTCTTCCGCTGACAGAGACGGCGCTAGCCGAGTATCTTTTTCTAAAGCACGATGTGATTTAAAAATGGCCGGGTACTGAATATATACTGAAAAAACCTTGGCCTTGTCATCGTCTTACAGACAAAGCATAGGTACAAAGAACTCAAGTACTAGGAGAACAATATAATGATACAAACCTAGGTTTCTGAGTCTAGATTTTGGATACAATTATATTTTTATTTATCTCTGATCTTCCAGGTGATGGATGCCAGGCCTTCAACAAGAACTGTGCAGTGGGCATCAAGGCCAACACTGGCCAAATTGACAAGATCATGAAGGAGTCGCTGATGCTGGTCACCGCACTCAACCCACACATTGGTTATGATAAGGTAATAAAACAGTTGCTTTCAACCTCGTATGTACGTATGTGTGATTCAAATTACGTCAAAACCTTTTATAATAATTAAACACATTCTAAAAAACTATATATTACCTAAGAAATAAAACCCAGTGGCGCTACAACCCAACACTAAAAAAGTGTTTTCTTTCAATGTGTAAATAAAAGACAATACTATAGAAAACTTATCTATCGTAATAAAAAAGGATGTCTTATTAGCGACTAAGCTAATAGATATATCTGATATCTTTAAAGGAGTAATATAATTGGAATCTCGGAATCGGCTCCAACGATTTTCATGAAATTTTGTATAGGAGGGGTTTCGGGGCAATAAATCAATCTATCTAGGAATAGATGATAGAAAATAACAAAAAGGTGGCGTTTGAGTAGTCCTAATTTAAACTGAAAAATGACTCTTTCGGCGAATAATAATACTATTTTTTTTTATTGTTTTAACGACACAACAACACTACAGCTATTGCAGCATATATTATATTCTATATTATTCATATTTCATCATTTTATTAGTATGTAATTCGTACTTAAATATAATTTCCAAAAAACACAATTTATAAAAAATAAAAAAATACCGAGCAAAGCTTGGTCATCCAGGTACAATAAATTAAGAAGCAATTGAAACTTACTTGTAAGGTAATAAAAAATAGTACAAGAAACCCACCTTTAACCGAAAAATCTATGCTTTAGACACAAGCTGGTTTTAAAAATATCATTTTGCCTACTTAAGTAATGAAATTAATAATTTAAAAATATTTTTCAGGCGGCCCTTATAGCCAAGACGGCGCACAAAGAAGGTGGAACTCTCAAAGACACTGCCATTAAACTAGGAATCTTGACTGCGGAGCAGTTCGACCAGTGGGTCAGACCCGAAGACATGCTGGGACCAAAATAGATCCCATGACCCTGTGTTGAAATTTTTGTGTGAATGTGAACTTGGCATTTCATGCATAGACAGATAATAGACTTAAATATGACTGTCATATCTAATATGCTTATTAAACTGGATTAAAACCTGTCTAATTGTCATTGTTGTTGCTTAATTTATTACTGTTTTTACTGAAAGTTAATTATTCTGAGGATGGGTTTTATTCCAGTGAAAGCCTATTGATTTTAAAATACTATACAATACAACAAACAGAACTTTTGTTTTAATTTTTTGTAGTTCTCGAACAATGACATTTTAGTAGAAATAATGACACCGTTATTTCATTGAATATCAGTCTATTATTTGTAGGTGTTTATATTGCTTCAAAATATAGCTTTAGTATAAGTTGAAATTATTATTGAAAACCTTATTGAATTTCATACTGTGAGACCATTAAATCAGTCGGAACAGTTCTAAAAACTATGTTTTTGGTAAAATACATGTCAAAATGTACTAAGGCTATATTTGAATACTTTTAATGAAGAAAATCTATCTTTTTAACTAATTTTGTCTCTGAATATTAAAGTTTTAAATTCTGGTTATGAAAAATTTATACAAACAATGTTTAAAATATGATCAAATGAGAATTAACATGAACAGCAGTATTATATAAAAAGGCAAACTTAATGATAGCTAGTTGAAGTTTTATGAACTTTCAAATTTCATCTCAAAGCACTGGAGTAAAGAACTTGGACTTGACTTGGAAGTTTTTAGTTACATCCATTTAAATTTTTTTGTGTATCTTAAAATATATATAGAATATGCCAAACAATTTCTGCAATCTGTTATTTATTTTTAATGTTTACATTTAATAAAAAGTTATGTAATTCTCTTGAAGTTTAATTTATTAATTATTTCTTCCAGGATTATTTCTTTTTTCTCCTTTCCTATGGAAAGGTAAAATTAAGTATAAAAAAATTACATTTGAATGTTTTTTGTCTTGATATATTTAATAATATCCCTCATATTATTTTCACTGGGGAAAAAATGCATGAATATCACCTATTTTACCATAACCAAAAATTATACTAGTAATATTTAGGTACTTATTTGCACTCCTATGGAATGGAACTGAAGAGAAGAGCAAATGGACATATTTATTTGTGCATGCACAACCAGTATATAAGTAATATTAAAAATAAAATACTTGATGATGCTTTACAACTATATATTCAGCAATATAACTAATAATATTAGTACATAAATCTTTGGCTGGAATGTAAGTGTTTTGGTTGACTATTAGAGAAATAACTTAACATAGAAATAATAGTTTTTTAGGCTAACTCATTAAAGCTAAAGCAATCTAATTGCAATCTTTTTCTAACACCCTATCTTCTCTTTTTGTCTACACTCTGATGAAAAGAGTAGATAATATATGAGTACTTTATAAAAAATAGTGCTACTGATGAAGTTTTTATGAATAAGGAATACAAATTCAAGAGCAAGTATAACAAAACAACACAACTTCTCATATTAAATACCATTAAACACAATTGTATCCATCAACATTATACAGTACTTTAAAATAAGCATTATTTAAACCATAAATATTCTTAATTTTCGCTATAACAATGCATCACAAGAGATATATATATTTAATTTTGTGGTAAATACTAAACCTATGAAAAAGCTTTGATATATCTTAATGATAATAGGCCAATTAAATTAACAATTATCCATTGTACTTTCAAAAAACGACTAGAATTCATACATTTTTAAGCATAAACTAATTGGAAGGCAAGAGGCTTACAGCTAATTACATAAACACATCTTTTATATTTTGAAACTGTTTCACTGCAAGATCAACGGGGAGGTCAAAGTCATATGGAGTTAACTGATCGAGGCTTTGTAAGGCATCTTGGAATCCAGTATTTACAATATAGCTAGTAGAAGAGTAGTAATAATCAATAAGTGATCTACATTTTAAAATTATGTTTAACCATAATACAAGTTTATGTGTGTTAAGAGCTGCACACACAAATGCTTTAAAATGAGCATCATAACTTCTTTTGTATGGTGTGTGTGATGCCAGTATACCTCCGATAGCACTTAATAAGCTCTGTTTATTTGTGATAGCTGGTCCCCCAACTATATCCAAATTGAAGCTTTGACTTAGTTTTCTAGCTGGGGTTGAATTGAATCTATCTCCATCGTTTAAATCGTAATATCTCAGTATAACTTCCCATATATGTATATTTTGGGATGTTGATGATCTACGAACTGGAAAACAGCCAATCAAAGGTACAAGAGATGTAGTTTCATGACCAACTAAACCATGTTGGAGAAGATCACGCAAATTTATAGCTAAATGACGACGCACTGCTGTAGTTAGTGGGGCATCATTTATAACTACACCACCTTCCTCAGATTCACTATCATAACTATCTATTAGAGTATGAGGCCTCTCTCTTGATACAATGTGTAGAACAGCATCAATGGACATTTCTAATTTGGCTCTTAAATTACCCCAATGTGTAACAGTAGACTTTCTCTCATACCTTTTATTTGTATTTGGTGAACAACCAAATTGTGAAACAGTAAATATTTGTATTAAAGTTGATGCCTTCCTCATCAAATTGATTGTTTCAGCTTTAAGCTCATCATTTACTTTATTCTTACTAAAGTTTTTATCAAATGTATTAGGCTTACCAACTTTTTTTGGCTCTGTATTGCTTGTTTGAGGCTTACTTAGATTATCAGTTTTCATAAGTTTTATAAATTTTTGCATATCATCAATATGGCTCTGAAGTTTGCTAATAATTTCATCTTTAGAGAGCTGTTTGTCAGCATATTGGCGGACAGCACAATCAATTTGATGCTTTAGTTCTTCTGTAGTCAGGGGCTGGTGGCATCCTTCTACAAGACTTCTATCTATTTCAGTTCTAAGGTGCTCTATGAGAGACCTATGTTTTATATCATCATGTTTTGAAGAATCTGCCGTGAACAGTTCAAGTTCTTTGAGTTGTAGTTTAAGTCTTTCAATAAACCTAGATTGCTTAGCCCTTTGACTGTGAATTTTTCTCTCTAACTCAGCACATTCCAGACATGCTCCTTCACTTGCACTGCCTTGAGGCGCAGTCCTTGAATCAACCGCTCGTGACGTAAACTCTTCAAGTGCTTGAAGCATAGCATCTTTTTCTTCTGGAGGAGCTTTCAATATTTGTCGTAACCGGAACTCCACTTGAGCGAGGTGAGATGATAATGAGAAAACAGATGAAGATAAAATTTCTTGTTCCTCTTCTAAAGCATGGATCCTGTCGCCGGAGGTCTGTTCAGCTAATGTTTCTTCACATAGATTTTCTTTAGCTGCCCCTAGAGGTTCACATCGGGGTTCCTGCCATATAGGAATTCCTTCGTCTTCGTAATAGTCCATTGCGGCCATGTCTTAAATTCAATTCAGGGATTGAAACAGAATAATTTGATTTTCACATATTTTTCTTTATGATAAGTATTTTGCAGTCTATCAAAAACACAGAATACGCGATACGTTTCTCATTTATTATTTTAAACAATAACAAATAAATGGTATGGTTTGAAATATTTGTTTATTTTTTAGAGCACTAATAAACAGTAACGCAATCGCCTTGACGTCATACTCATTAGTGATTAGAAGAAGGTTAATCCAAATCGATTTATACAGACGTCATCATTCATCTGTCTGACATAGTTCTGTCACTTCAGCTATATCAACAAGAGGACTAATATTGGCAAAAAGTAATTTACCGAAAAAAATAAGTAACTGTTAAACAATGAAAATGTTAATATATGGTATAATATAACTATTTTGTGATTTGATTAATCGTATATTATAAATTATTAGTATTAAACAACAGAAAAAACTCTGTGAGGACTACAAAGCTGTAACAATTCGTATTGTGGAAGTTTCACACTAGATGTCACTTTTACAGAAAAACTAATGAACTAAGATAATTCTATCATTCTCATACAAGAGTGCTTATAAAAAAAGGATAATTCTCTAACGCGTTGACTATGCGATATGAAAACAAAATATGATGTTGTTATACTGAATTTGATGTTACTTGCGTGAAAACCTGTAAAAATACAAGTAATAATATTCCTTAGCTTATTTTTATCACCAAGCACTGTAATTATAATACATCTTGCATGTAAATGTATAAAACCACGTATTTTTCACAGTTATCTGTACCTACGCTACTTTTTAAAATAAATCTTTATAATAAGGTTATTTTTAAATATTTCTTTATTAGTGAGATATAATATTCCCTTTAATTATTAGAAACACAATGATATACTCTCTTAACCAATTAAGTAGACGGCCTCGAAAACAAATCACCCATTACCTCGAAACGGAGCCTTTGTCCGGGAAAACTACTTATGTGAAATTACAGACACCGACGGGTAACAGAGCTGGGATTATCTTTAACGAGGTAAGGCTCGTCTATATATCATTTTACGAGCAACCTAGGGATTTCAAAATTATACTTTTGACACAACATCATATTGAATAATTCTATACTCTTGTATACGTACTACAATAATCAGCTTTCTCAGCAAGGAAAATACATCTAAATATGTAGCAACTTCCAAGTACTAGTGTAACAAGTGTCATTAAACGCTTTGTAGTGGAACAAGGTAGTGAAGGTGGAGTGGTCACGAAATGATAATATAATAAAATAATTTTTAATATATAATCAAATAGAATAAGATAATTTTTTCGAGTTGTCGTTAAATAACTAATCACATTTTAATATTTTCAGATATAACGAGTGTTATTAGTTCGTAGGTAACTATAGTTATATAATATTGGAATACGTTTTAGTGTCCACAAGCCGTGGTTTAAGTTACTCAGATGAGCCTCTTGGCTTGGTAGTTTGGCTCGTGTTCTATAAAAAAATATATTTTATAAATTCATTTTTAACCTTTGATTTATCTTTAATGTAGGATATAAACGTTAAAGGTTCATCTGGCCTTCAGATTCTAAAAATATTTCAAGGAGTATCGAAACCCCGGCCTCCGCAAATGTCAAGTGTTTCCTTCATCAGAATTATTTTTATATAAGAGGAAAGAAATTTTGTATTTGTACATTTAAATTATTTAAAACCTGTGGTTTTTATTATCTGTGTACAATATTTGGCGTAAAGATAACAGACAATCCTTTCAAAGAAATTTAAAAAAAGCTTTTTAAAAAGGACAAAATTTTAAATTTTAAATAACGTTAAAATAATAATTGTCATAATATAACTATCCTGAAGCAACTTTTATGAAATTAAATATTTGATAATAATAATACGTCTTAAATAAAATATTATTACGATACGCAGAAAACGATTTTTACCCTATATTTATTGAACCCAGAGTCTTCATATTTAAATTATTAATCTTAATTAATATAGTTTTTTATAAGAGTCTATATAAGGGCAACTCTTACCTAACTTTCCTTTCATAAAAATCATTTTTATTAGGTAGTATAAAGATAATCGAACTTCAAATATCCCCCAAAATAAAAATTACCTGTGACTACATTCTTAAAACGAGAACGTGAACGGTTAAAAAGATTTTTATGAAATAGGTGTGTTGATTTATGATTTCAATATAACTTTCAGTTTCTGTGGTGGTTCAGGAATTGGTGGAAAAACAAATTACATATCTCGTGCTCGGAAGCCATATTCTATTTCTAAGAATATTACATATAAACAGATAAAACTAATCACATGAGTATGAAGTCTATTATTAAAGTATTTACAGTGTACACTCCTCAATTTAACAGGAAACCCTCTAAAGCTTCGAAACCTCTCGACATTGAATGGTTTCGCTTGTCTTCCATACACTGCACCTAGCAGTACTTCCACTCCCAATAACGACTATTAAATAATAAAATGTCCAGTTTTAGTTGGGGAGCTTAGTTAAAACTGAGGAGCTGTGTATGATCTTTGGTCGCTTTATAGTCCTGGCCCGTAATTAAAAAATAATAATAATATACTCCAATGTCGGTTCTGTTTTTTTTTTATAGATCAGGGGGCAAACGGGCAGGAGACTCACCTGTATTGCTTTATAACGAAGATACCGCCATATCGCAACATATGAATAAAATAAGTAAAAGAAGAGAGAAAGGTGCGGTAAAGGACGTCAGACAAAAATAAAAGAATATCTATGGAGCATCAATTAATTAAATAAATATGTTCGACGTCCTGGAGGATATAAAAAACTGTGGCCAGTTTGTGTTTCCACCACACCATAAAAAAATTCATCACAGCGTTCATATAAGGCGTTCGATCGTTTAACGACGATCTTTGTAACTTCAAAATATGCACAATTCCTTGAGTGTCCTTTGTATAGAATATAACATAATATAAACAAAACAACAAACGGAAAACCTTTATAAATTTTTACAATAGTAACACTTTTTCAAAGATTTTCTGCTTATTATATATAAAATATTCCATTCAAAGAATTTAAAGAAAGCTTTTTGAACGACAATTTTATACAATTTAATTGTAAATGCTAATATTATGTTATCAAAGTTTACTAGAAATATAATTTTGTCGAAAATTTGTGTATATTTTATATTCACTAATTTATCTTTAAACCAATTTCACTGAAATATGATTGTACATTTTTATTTAAACTGAAATCATTCATCATTCATTTGTTATAAATCATTCATCAATCATTTATAGATTCAGAAACAAATAGTGATCACCTTCTGTAAAAACCAGAAACAAATATTTTCTGACGGATGTGTATGCAGATACAGAATAATATAATATTTACAATACAAACATTTCAATGTCGCTTACGACCGAATCTCAGCTCCCTTTAGCTCATTAGCGCCGGATATCTCTAGGGTAAGAAATGGGAGCGATTTGTCACTTAGGTATTTTATGGATAAGAAAAACACTACACTGAGAAAAATGGCGTGATTAACAGCTCCCGTCTTGCATTTTTAATTTCTCCTCCAACTCAATTTATTTAGTGTTTGTTTATTTAGCAGTAATTGCCTTATGTGGGAAGACAATCGTAGTCAATAATAATCGGAATATGTTTCTGTAAGTTATGGCATACATATCATTTTAATTACGTTTTCAATATATAATTCCTTTTTGATGTTCATAAGTGTAAATGTTACCTACATCAGAAAATGATTTTTGATTTGATTGGATTTAATATTTCCGTTTAAATGTTGTATACACTTGTCAATGTTTTTGTATATCGTATGTTCTGTGTAAATCTATGTAAATGTTTCGTTAGTGTCCGTTTTTAAAATATATAAATTAATATATTATATTTCAGCTTATAATATAATAAAACCCATCTGAACTAAAACACGTATACGAATATTATTTCAAACTCCATTTATGAATCTGGTTGAATTCAAATGATGTCGAAAAACACAAAATCCGACTGGAAATGCTCCCATTCCTTTAGTACACTAATAACAACGTTAAACTCAATAAACAATCTAGATTATTATCTTTACAATTTACGAGTAGCGATAAACAAAGTCGAAATTTTTCATTTGCTTTCGACTATCGAGACTATAAAACACTTGTACGCCAATTATTCGCTGGATTTACGGTATATGCTGTTTTTTACCAGCTCAATATCAGCCGCTATTAATCTTACCTTGATTTTAGTGATAGTAGATTCGATTCGTGTTCAATATTAACTGGCAGTTTTGTAGCGTATCTTTAAACAAACTCTAGAAATTAAATATATGATGTCCCCAAGGCATCAGTCGCTGGTTTATGAGTTCTCTAGAAACCTTGTCCCCGTAAATACAAACACAAAGATATGCAATTTTATAAAATAGAAGTCAGTAAAACTTTTATTTTGTAAAATAGAAGTCAGTAAAACTCTCCAATATCATTTGTAATTCCAATTAATTGGCGTACCAATGCATTTTGCCGATTTCACGAAAGTTATGAAGTCGATGGGTGGTTCTACGTGCAGTTACTTATGACAATTCGGTTTCTTTATTAATCGTATTGAGTGGAATGATTTGTAATAAGATATAAAATCAAAGACAACTGGACTGGATTTTGTACGGATCAGGAGAACACTTATATGCTAACGTTACAATTTGAAAAAAAAAACTTGGTAGAACTTGAATGTTTCATTTCCGTAGATTGGGATCACTCGATAGATGGTCTTTTGATCTTAATTTACATATTGCTAGGCTGCACTTTTTTATTTTATGTTTCCGTTATACATCCCAGTTATTTGAGTCTGAGTATTGCCGGTTTCATAATTTTTACATTACACTTAGCGGTATTAATAGCAAAATAAATAATGTCTGAATAAATATACATATAAGTCATGAATTGAATGGAAAGTTAGAAAGCTGGGAGTTAGTTAATAGTAAGTTTATCTGTTAGATGTTTGCCAATCTAATGAATTGTTGCATGCTAATTAAGTTTATGTTCTCTGCTTCCAACTACTACGAACAGTCTTATTATTACAATTTTACATGTATGCCTATCAAATGCATTATTATTATTATTATGTATACATCAAACAGCATAATTAGCTGATGCGCGTGTATTTGGAGATTTGGAGAAACCATTGAACTAATTTTTTAAAGAGATTACACTAATTACACTTTCTAGAAGCCTATTCCACTTGGCCACTACTTGGTTTGGAAGAAGGTTTCTTAGGGAATTTGTGTTATATCTATTAAGTGTTCTTTAGTTTTAAAGAAGGGGTAGCCCTCAAATGTGCTACATGAACATACCAATTGTAAAAGGCCGACTACGTACTCGCATCTCTCTGGCATTGATAGTCCAATGGCGGCTATAGCACCTAACACCAGATGAGCCTCCTGTTGTTCTTTTAAAATAGCTTATGTTAAGTATTCAACTAAACACGTGCGTGAGTATATCTTTTGAATCAATGAATCATAATTTTCACTCCATACACGAACAACCGATTTATTAATACTATATGTGTTTATTAATGCAATTAAATGCTTACAATACTCTCGGGGCATAACTCCTTTAGCTAATTGCCTCATGTAGTAAGGCAAATAAAACATAACTAACTACGTACTGGATCCAATCTAGTGAGTTACAGTCAAGCTAATACTGACAGAAGCACTCACTTTTGCTATTGTAATCCGCCGTTAAGTTTACAAGTTTAATTGAAGGCTAATCAATCATTGATCTTTGAGTATCTCGGTGTTGAAGGACACAGGAATTAGGTCAACTGTAAGCGATCTATCCAATATAAAGCTTGCGTCGTAAAAGTTCTTACGAAATTGCTTTAAAATATATAAAAAACTTTTTCTTAATTTTTTCATAGTTCATATTTTTAAACTACCTACGTGATAACTTCAAATGACTGAATTTTCTAATTGACTAATTCAATAATATAGTTAATATTATGTAGTTATTTCGTTTTCTTACAGCTAACTGCAATTATAAATAACAATACTATATAATAAAGATATAGCCAAAGATTTGTATATAATATATACAATACGGTTCAAACATTTACGAAACATAAAAAGTAAAAATTCTATAATAATTATGAAATACATTTAACAAAGTAACACCAAACTCTGTGAAGGTATGTTTGCTCATGATGCAGATGATATTCTGCGATAGCTTAAAAAACAAGGCTATAATAGTGGTCGTTGTATGTGCGGGCAACACAATATAAAACTGGGATTTTTGCGTAGTTGGTGTTGATGTTGTTGTTGATGTTGTTGTTGATGTTGTTTTTAATGTTGTTGGCGAACCGTGCTTTGTTTAGCGTGTCTCACAAGTGTAACAAAGCACGGTTACGAGATAGGCAGGAACATAGAAAGGTTATTAATGTCGTGAGCTATTATTTATTTTATCTAAGATGATCAGATGTAGAAGCAATAAATTATATTGTTTTTGTTGAGTCTAAAGTGTCAATAAAAATGTTCACATATTGAGTCTTTATGCTTTAGTGTTTGTGGTACACAAATGAAAACCGAGATAGGCATTCGTAGTCTTTATTGTAAGCAATTCGACGTAAAGTGCGTACCAATTCTTAAAAGGCTGGCAACGCACTCTTCAGCCCTCTGGCATTGAGAGTGTCCATGGGCGGCGGTATCACTTAACATCAGGTGAGCCTCCTGCCCGTTTGCCCCCTGTTCTATAAAAAAAATGGCGGTTTAAGGGCGACTGCTCACGTGCCAAATAGAATTACCAAATACGTAGACATAATTACAAATGGAATAACGAAATTTTAATATAGACATAATTACTCCACAGTAACAGTAGCGGACGAGGCAAAGAGAGCTGGTAAAACTTGGAGCGAGGTGAAACACGAGGCCCAAGACTGAACGCGATGGAGATTCGCTGTGGACGCCCTCTGCCCCACCTAGGGGTTATAGGACATGAAAGAGATAATTACTCTCTTATACGTATAAAGTTATTATAAATTTTATGAAAAAGTTAGGTACACAAATAAAATCTCCATATAGGCATAACCTGTAGTATTTAAAGTATAAAATAGAAGTCAGTAAAACTCTCCAATATCATTTGTAATTCCAATTAATTGGCGTACCAATGCATTTTGCCGATTAACAGATTTCACGAAAGCCTCTACAATCAGACGCAAATTGAATTGGCTCAGGCGAACGATAAACAATTGATGAATTAATCTACGTTCTCAAAGGTTCCTTTTTGTATTAATTTAACCCGTTAACTCCCATCAAACGGGTTAAGTAGACATTTTAGAACAGCCTTCATTTATTTCATTGTTACGTGTAAAACCCAGTTAGGTATATTTTTTATAGAACAAATTTATTAATTTTTAATTTTATTTGGATGGAAGATCACCTTGTGTTAGGTAATACCATAGCCAAAGGACACTCGCGATTGTGCTGCCACCCTTTTAATTATTGGTTTTAAGCTCAGTTCTGGAACGACGGATTTCAAGGTGATACGAGTGGAATTTTGAATTCTGCCTCCTCATCCATTGATGAAACTTAGCTGAAAATGCACTGTCGGTTTCAGCGTGCGACTCTCATCCCTGAGGTCGTAGGTTCAATCCTAGCTGTGCCTCAATGGACGGAGTGTGTCAGGCACAGAAGGCTGATGACCTACTTGCTCTTTAAGATTGACAAATGATCATGATACAGATACGCCATTGATTTTTCTTATTTTTCAAATTTAAATTTCATTTTTTCTAATAATCAAAAAAGTGAGACTTTTGTTAATAGAACAGGAGGCAAACGGTAGCCTTACCGGATGTTAAGTGATACCACCGATGGACTCTCTATGCCAGAGGTCTCGCGATTGCGTTGTCGGCCTTTTAAAGTAAGTTCACAGGTAAACTAGACTGCTTGCTTGCTTGACTGAAACTTGCTCATGTGTTTATAATTTTGTGAATATGCAATAAAAACTACTTCTCTAACCTACCTGTTACTGAAAACAGTAAGCTTCGTTCGGATAAACAAATATATAATAATAATATAAAATATAGTAGTTTAATGAATGAATTCACACAGTACGGTTTTTGTATCCCAACCAAACACAATATCGTAACTGTTTCCCGATTTTACGATTAACATAAAACATGAATTTGAATACACGATATTTTTTTTATGCGATGAAATATAAGATCAAGATATGAATTGCAAAAAGTGTTTTAACCTCAAAATTCTACGACGGTTTGGCCAATGTTTATCAACCGAATATATTTTGATAAATAGGAATAAAAAGCATATCATCTTTAAGTATGATTTGTTATGATTACTAACCGTGTGGTAAGGGTAAGCTTGACACTCTCTGCGGTCGTAGATTCGAACGCCGGCTGTTTTAATACACTTTTATTTTATCTACGTATATAACAGTCGCTCGGAGATAAAAGCAAACATTGTGAACCCAGCATGCCGTAGACCCAAAGAGCGACAAAGGTCAGGCACAGAAAAATATGACGAATAATACGATGAAAACCAAGGGTTTTAGCGCCACGATTTTTTTAAGATACTTCAAAACACGCTCTGAATTTTTAATTTACTACGTATTGTTGTGAAGCCGATTGTCTAGTACTAGTTAACAAACTTTAAAAAAGACAGTTATGTCTCAATGTAGATTTTCACTTTTCTGTGATTTGTCGACCTTAAACGTAGCAACAGAATTTTGTTATGTCTTAATGTATCCACTATAGACCTTATATATTATTAAAAAGTATAGGATTCTACTATCTAATACTTCATTGTAAGGTATTTAAGGCTTAAAAATATGTATTAGAGTAATATGTGGGCAATTTTCTTGATAGTTGCTTACCTTCTGTTTAAGAAGCTCTGAATTTTTAGCCCTGTATGTATATTTTCGAAATGTATTTATTTGTTCACAAAAACGTAAAAATATTTAAGTCAAGGGGAATAGACATCTGTCAAAGTGGATGGGGAGAAATTGGCTGTGCCAAAAATTCATGGAATTGTGTCGGAAAAACACCGTTTATAATAATTTTCCAAAAACATTAAAAAATCTTTGCACTAAAGTTTTTAAAATCGGCTTAATGTACTTGAAAAATGTATTACTCTATTAATGATTATTTGTGTGAAACGTTAAATGAATATTACTTTAATACCGTAAAAATATTTTTTTTACAATGTCATATTTTATCACTACAAAAAAAACTATAATGTGTGCACTGTGTAACTTCTATGTAAGATTCGTTTTAAGACTTTGCACGCCAATATGTGTGGCAGAATACGCAAACTTTAACAACTGTTAAAACAGTTTATTTGGTAATTCCAATCATAAAAATACAGCAGGTACCAGCGAGGGAATAGGATGAACAACACTCGAGTCTTCGCCGGGGAGCGAAGTGAAGCGAATGCTGCTAACGCGAATAAAATACCTAGAAAATATTAACTTATAAATATCTTTATATTTTCTCTATATCGTTTTATTATCATCTATAATGTGCAAAAATATTTTTAAACGGTATAATGCAGAATATTTTTATATTAAATTTGGCCTTTGTGTGCTGTAAATAAATAGCCTGTATTCGACTACTAACCAGGATTACATAAAGTCCATGTCATTATGTTTAACAGTACACGACCTGTGACGGAGCGAAGGCTTTCTTAAATTCATCTCTCATCCTCGTAACCATTTTCCATTCCTACCCCGCTATAAATTTTATTCCATCCCAGGTTTGTGGTGAGCGTCATCCAACTGCGCTATTCCAAGTTAATAAATAATTCTAGATAAAGATTCATCTCCGCTAAAACGACCTCTGCAACTCATCTTGAGTAATGGATTTAAAAACATAATTATGCTACGATAGTGAACCACTCTTGTTCCAACTTAAGCATTATTTTATTTATACTCCTTAATATCCCACATATGATAACAGACGTAAGAAAAACCACGTGAAACTTATATTACAAGTACCTACAAACTACCACTCGTGCATATATATTTAACAAAGTTAACTAATTAGTTGGAAACATGCTTTAACTTGTGGTTGCTAAGACCATTCTACAAACTATTCTCAGTATTGCTTCCTACGGGATCCGGGTGAGTTTACAAACCAGATACACTACGGTTTCATTTCAATAGAATTGGAGATAGGAGGCTCCCATTTTAATATGAATACTTACTTTAATAGAATAATATAAAAAAGCCTACGGCATGCCCAAAATGTATAGTCATCACCCATAGACACCCCTTTTTAGTGGGTGCGTTGCCAGCCTTTGAAGGAGGAGTATACTCTTTAAAAAATTGCAGGTTGTATCGCTCAGAGAAGACCGGGAGTCGATCCCAAAGTTAGTTAGCTCGCAAGTACGTCGCCAGCATTTTAAGAATCGGCACGCTCTTTTCTTGAAGGACTTGATTCGATTTGATAAATCTCATTATTGATTCATTGGAGCGCTGTAAATAAGTGTTATAAATAAAACGTTTAGTTTTCGAAAGACAAGAAAGACGAAAGGCTGAATGATGAAGTATGAAATAGTCATTTCATAGAATCTATTCAGGTTTCAACGCATTTAATTTCAACCTTCTACGAGTAAAGCATATAATGAAGTGATCGCCTCTATTTGTTTGAAAAAACACGAAAAGGTGACAAGTGTTTTTTCGATGTAGGTTAATTATTATTACTTTTTTTGAATCAAACACATACCTTGAATGCTTCACGTCGTCAAATTACGATATTTTAACACATTGAATGCTTTAACAATGGATACAAAGTAGTAGCCGGAACCAAAACCTTTTATGGAGAATTTTGATTAAGTAAATAAGTTTTAAAATATGTATGAATGTATATTAGATTTTAAAAAAAGAACATATTTCGGACCTCAGTGGTCGGCGGTTTAAAAAAAACAACGGGACGCACGGATCCGAGGGGGCGGCACCGCTACTATGACCCCGCTCTCCTCGGAACCGAGAAAGGAGCACTTAATGTGGTACCTAACTTTTAAATCGATATATAAACATCTTGGTATTGTCTTATAAAAATAAAAAAATCGCTCGATTTACAAACACTACTAATCACTATGCCACTGCAAATTGTTGGGTGCGTCGCGATCTTAATAATTGCGGCTAAGAGAGATTCCTGTATAATTCAATATATTTAGTGTTATGAACTAGAGAATTGAGGCCAAGAGAGAATATAATAGATTACAAATTAAATTTCTTTCAGAAATAAAATTACTACATTAAATTACTTAGACCCTTGAAAGTACGGCGATCCGTTATCAGAAAAACCCAACTGTCGCCGTCATATATAGGTCAGGTTTCAATAGCGTGGGACAAGATTAATGGCGAAATAATGGTTATTATATAAAGATCCGCTATATAGGGAACATATTGCGGTAGAAGTAGATATGGGGAGAAATTGGCTTTGCAAAAGTTAATATGGAACTGTATAGGAAAAACACCATTTGCAATTAAGATTTACAATAATTTACCAAAAACCATTAAAAGATCTTACGACTACAGTTTTTAAAAATAGAATTGAGTACTTTCGGAAAAATGTTTTATTAAATAAATGATTATTTGCGTGAAACATTATAATGAATATTAATTCGATAACGTATAATAATAAATATGTATAGTAATAATATGCGAATCTTCGATTGTACCATATTCTTGCAATAAATAAATATAAGATATAGATAAGCGTGATAATGTAACCTCCCTTTTGCAATTTGTGCTTGTCGTTCGGTGAAAGTAAACATCTCACCGGTACGTCTCGGAGTAAGATTTATAGTCAGAACTTATAAGGGTTATAGTAATAGTTTTATACTCCAATACTCTTTTTCATAAACCTTTGTGGTAAGATTCGTCTGCTCGTGAATCTTCAGTAGCTTTTCTTGACCGTTGCCCGGCGTCGTTAAGTATTAGCTAGGTGAACATAAGGATTGCGATGCCCCGCGTCCTTCTTACGGTTCAATGTTAGGTTACTCAAATTATATGTACCTACTGTAATGTAATCAATGTTGTATCAAGAACGACAATAAATTACTTTCTTAAGAACAATTGAGTTTAATTCTCAACACGCCCTTACACATTTCCTTTAAAACACGATGAATATTTAAGCTCTCAATGGGGGCGTATAAAAGTATATAACAAGTATGAAGGTATAAATAAAATCGCTAAAAGCCCCTTTTTATTTTATTAAATGAACAGAACCGGTCAAAGCCATTACCTGGAATGGGGGCCTTGGGACAATAATTTCTCCCGGGATTAACCTTGTTTAAGTTGTTCCTGTTTATTCATCATTATCTTTTATAATTATCAGACCGCTTAAATGAAAAATGGTATAAGTAGTATGTTTGCTAGCCAAAATATAGTATGTAATCAGGATATTTAGGGCGTCTGATTTGACCCCATTTACGATGAAACAGTTCTGGTTATTAGGCACATTATGATGATACTTGCCTTGAAGGGTATATTTTTTTTTAATTTTATGACCTGGTAACCTAGACCTTTGAGTCTGAAGGATATCAAACTGTACTTTGCTCACAGGTAAAATGTATTTAGACAGTGTCCCAAAAGCACTCTTTATGAAATACTTAAAATTATCAGTGAAAAATGTTATTCATTATGAACTATGCTTATTCAAATACTTATTATTTATACTACCCCACTATGAACGATAAAAAAGCGGATGATAAAACATTTGATTGTGTATTTGTGTTATAAAAATTGGCCAAATATTGAATTTCGAATCGAAAAATGCCACTCATGCTTCTGGGAACTCCATCAAGTTGTGGAAACCTGTCAAATCGTTTGCATGTTTAGGCTTCAGGCATTTTTCGTACGAATTGAACTTCATTGTGCTTGAAGCCTGTCTGTATGTCAATAATTTTACATTTAATTTATATAAAACCTAAAAAATGCCAACGGCTTTTGTATATACTCTATTTGATAATCTTCTTCTGGATTATTGTCATGCTTAGGTTCGGTTCATGGTTCACCTAGATAAGGCGAATTCAATTCTCAGTCAAAACAATTCAAACTCAAAATAACTTTATTAATTTAGATAACCATGTATACTTACAAACGTCAAGGGAAAAGATGATAAATTGATTGTAAATTTACATTTACTACAAGTTTACAAGTCACGTAGAGTGGGCAAGAAGAATTGGCAAGAAACTTTCCGCCTTTTTAATCTCCAAGTTTTGTTGATACAAATTTGTAAGCCCTAGACATAAGTATTTGAACTGGAACCTAATCCCAAGGATTAGGATCATTTAGATATTTGTAAAATTTATAAAAAAGTTAAACTATTGATTAATCTTTAATGAGAGTTTTGAATTGTGTGTGGGTGCAAATGTGTGAGTGAGTGAATGAGTGAGTCAATACACAATAACAAAACAAATAAATCATGAGACCCATACCTTGAATGGGTTGTTGCGACACTTATTTATTTTATGATTATTATTTTGTGAAAGAACCAAACGAGTTATCACAATAAATTCAGTACATTGTGCGGGTCAACCATACACTTACTTGGAATTGGGCATTCGTGTACCTTTATCAAATTTATCCGCAAACCTTTTTGACACGAATTATTATTTTCCCACTTCAGATTCTTACCAAACTCACATATATGTTTTATATGTATATTTATTATTACTTATATGTATAGTTTAAAACTGGCTAAAAGACACAAAATTTTAATACAACAATAATAATTAATTGAGGCTCATTTATTCTTAGAAATTTTCTTACACACTATAAATTTAAAATTTAAAATATAAAAATAATATTTTTTTCCAAAGGCTTAATGTATATAAACTCCAGATATCATTCGTTATATTTGTGGCCTTCACATTTCGTCCTACTAATTTTAATTGGTTTGTTTTTGGGCAGAAACCAGACTGATTCGGTTTTCCAATTAAACTACTTCAACAAGGCACGCACTTGTCTCTCGACATTAGTATCCATAAAAAAATGCAGCCTCGAATGCGACGGCTTTTATACAAAATAACTTTCAAAAGAATTCCTTTCAGTTATCTCGTTATCACTTACAGATATATCTCAAAGATAACGAGCCCAATTTCCCAAAGAAAATATCAAGTTTATATTCCGTCCGTGTCTCGAGCGACTTAATCTTAAAAAACAATATTTTTGAAGCCACGGCGTCTCGACGATACATTTAACTTAATCTTGTTATAAACTTGAACGACTTAGAACTAAAATTATGAGATACCTTTAGATAGACTTTATTGTTATAATACAATTAGAGTAGCCAGTCGCTTTAATGTGAAAGAATATCATACATTCTACATTAGCAATCTATGCGAGTTGGATGTTAATAATTAGTTATATTATAATTATAATCTGATGTAAAAGATTTTATGAAAGAAATAATACTTCAGTTTAAATAAAATTCTAATGTTATTAAATCAACTATTAACATTATAAACATTAATAACAATGTAATTAATATACAATTTAATTAATTTTAAGGTTAGTTATTAGATATATTTTTATGTATTTAATTATGTTATTTGTTTTGAATTAATAAACAATATTTTAATTTCGAACTATTGTAGTCGAATGTCCTTATAGTTACACAGTTTTCTATATCATTGTTATTATGAATTATATTATATTAACCAATCTTACAATGTATTAACTAAGATTTATATTATTAAAGCAGTCCCTTTATGCAAGCTTCCGAAGATACTGGCAGCGTTTCCCCTTTGAATATCTAGACTAATTCTTTGTGCGAGGTAGCTGCCAGCTCTTCGTTCTCCAGTGATGTCGACTAACCTTTTTGATATTTCCCTAAAATGTTGATTCAATCGGGATGCATTATTTATGAAACTCATTTAAACACAATAATAATTTGAAATTAAAACATAATTTATGTTGTTTTACGGCCCATTTGAAAGGTGCTGAGATTACGAGATTATGTTTATGAATTCATTAAAGATTTTAATACGCAGCTATTTGGATTAGGTGGGGACGTAGATTGCTCTTTCCTTTAATCTTTTAGTAGATCAATATTTTTCTTATTTACCAAACAGAACGTTAACTCAAGAAAATCTATGAATTATTTTACTTCGTTTTTTGTTTAAAATTATTTTATAATCCGTCTTTAGTTTGGCGATATCTCTCTATTATTTTGTTATACAAATGAGTATTTGCTTAAATTTAAACTAAGATCAAGCAATATTTTCATGATACTTTAAATATAACAATATATTTAGCTTTCCTTTAACCAGTGTATTTATTTTGCGGTATTGGGATAGATAGATATATAGGTGCTTTTCTTGAATAAATGAAATGGTGTAAATTATTATTATTATTATTTTTTTTTTTTTATTGATAAAGATTGCCAACGCTCGGCACACTGATACATTTGGTAAAAACAAACACAAAATACAATTTTGAATGTGATGAGCAATTAGAGGCAAACATGACATTCATTTAGAGCACATACAAAAATCAATCGTAACAATTTTTAAACAAAACAAACATTACAAAAAAGAAACAATTACAAAAAACTAAACCAAAATCGATTTTAAAGTGTGAGGGGAGCAACTCTGGATATCCAGACCTAACTTGTTTATCAGAATGCTTAATCTGGACACCGGAGAGCTTTGACCAAAACGCGTCCTACGGAAAGGAGGGACAAATGAAATAACGGGGTGCCTAGGGGATCGAGAGGGTACATGAATCTTAAATTTAGAAAGAAGGTTCGGACAATCAATCTTATTATTGAATATCTTTGCTGCAAACGATATATCAATAATTTTTCTGCGATTCTCCAATGACATCATATTAAAGTGGGCCAGCCTGGTTTCGTACGTTGGCAACTTTTTTTTCGAGATGCCACTGGAGAAAAGCAGATGCCACAGTAACCTCTTTTGTAATCTCTCGAGTCGTAGCATGTGCGTCGCATAATGCGGCCTCCAAACAACTGAACCATATTCTAGAATGCTCCGCACGAGGCTATTGTATAATAGTATTTTTGATTTGACGCTACGAAATCCTTTCGTATTTCTTATGACAAAACCAAGCATTCTAGAAGCTTTCTTAACTATAAAGTCATTGGTGTTCTGAGAACGTTAGCTTATTGTCATAAATTACCCCCAAGTCACGAATCACTCTTTCCTCTCGAAGTACTACGCTACCTATATGATAGTTGTGAATTAAAATATCCCTTTTTCTTGCAAAACGAATAAATTATACAGCAGTGTTCGCGTAGTTGTTTTAACGAGCGACTCTCCCTAGTCGCAGGTACGATTCCCGCCTGTGCAACAATCTACTTTCCATCAAGGTGCGCATTTGGCACTCGCTCGTACGGTGCGTACTAGTCCATATCGTGCTAGCCCAAAAAGTCGATGGTGTGAGGCACAGAAGGTTGATCATCTACTTGCCTATTAGAAATAATCAAGAAACAGAAATCTAGCGGCGCGGTTGTAAAGCCGTACATTATTGTACATTTTGTATGAAACATATTTTCACATAAAGAAAACGTTAAAAGATATATAAAAATAGTACTAAAAGTGTTTTTAACATTATACACTGGTGACCTGACTCAACAATATAAAAATAAGTCGATTTAATGTCCCGTGATTGCTTTGTATGGGGAAAGGAACTATTTATAGTCACAATCGATTTCACTCACCACTTTTTATTACAAGTTTATTAGCTTTATTCAACAGAATCTAGTTCAGTGTTCAATTTCATTTCAACGTAACACTTAAATACATTTATTGCAATTTTATTAAAGATCGACGTTGCAAAATTTTGTTCAAACATTTTGGAAATATTATATTTCCAATATACAACAGAATTTAAATGGAGAAATACAAATCTTGGAAATCGGTTCTGTAGTTTTTAAGTTTGGGAAGGCTACGCGTTGCTATCCTTATCGGCCCCAATACGAATAAAATAAAACAGTTTTAAAAAATCTGGTATACTTGTATTTTAGAAACGTTGATCATCTACTGAAGAAGAAGCTGCATCACAATTGTCAAGGTGATAAAGAAAATCTTTTAATGATATACTATATTTATTCCATTTAGCTTGAAAATAAACTATTGCATTGCATACAAGTAGTAATATCGATACTGAAACATTATTATACATACATATAAATATATATTTATTGCCTGTTTCACAATGTATGGATAAAGTGCCAAATAGCTATGCAACACAAATTATTCGAAAGATAAAAGTTCAAAATAAGATATTTCGAATTTCATGACGTATAGCGCTATCTGACAGTTGTGAAACGCAAAAATACTGTTTATCCTACAAATAAGCTTATTTGGAACTTATCCGGACATTGTGAAACAGGCCCTTAGAGTAAAATATAAAGCTATATATAATCTTTGATAATATAAAAAAAATAATATATATATTGTGTGCTTTGTTAAATCAAAAGCATCAAGGCATACACGAAACATTAAAGTGTTAATGTCAATAAAATTGAAATTACTGTTACAAAACTTTAATAGAGAAATAAATCCATTAAATTTCTTACAATATACTGTTTTACAAAAATATCCCGACTTCTTTGTGAGTTATCTCAATTTATAGCGCTGAAATCGCAATCTTGGGTTGACGTCATGATCTAAGTAGAGATCGGAATCTTTTAGGAAACAGCAAATTCCTGTGCTGGCTTCAGATATAAGGCATTTTGGTGATTTTTTGTTGTTTGAGTAACTTTATACCGGAAATAAAACCTTTTGAAATACATATTAACAAATCTATAGAGAATCAAACGCAAACTTGACATTTGACATTTGCCCCGTCAAGTGTCAACCACAATAAGATATAGACAATATTAATTGTAACAAATTTATACAAAACAAATAAAGGTTTATGTTTATTAAATTATGTTGATGGTAGTTATTGCATTATTTTTATAATAAAGTAGGTTTTTAATGTGTAAAAAATAAGTTTTAACGGACTACATTGGTTTGGATCTCATTCTCATTCCCGCCATCTTCGTAACCCTTGACCAAGTTCTCTAAAATGAACCTGATAGTCAGTTTATAGATATTTTCAATGTTGGGCGTGTATCTGTCTCCAAGTGTCGTCTTCGCTGCTTCGAGGAAAGGCTGCTCGATTTTCTGCAAAATATTTATCGTTTGATTTACCACAGACTTCAAGGGTCAGTTCCGGTATATGATATTGTTGGAATTAGGTAAAATTTTTGATCTGTGAAATCCTGTTAAAATTTATTATCTACACGGCTTGTACTTTAGGAATAAGATAGACAAAAACATGAACTTATGCATTTATGGATCAATTAAATGTAATAATAAAAAATATTTATTTATAAAGCTGCAGTGCAGAAAAAAGTTAGCAATATAGCCTACATTCCTGCAACTTTTCAAGTCAAAGGGAAAGCGAGCATCGTTACAGTTAATTAAAATAGTTCTACGCGGTCCTTTATATCCAATACTTCAAAAATAAATTATAGTAACAGTTTATGATGAATTTTGTATTACATTGTGTTTAATTACGATGTATGTAAAAATCTCGACAACTGTACACAAATTTCTATTACAATAATAAGCGCTGAGTGGATAGAAATTTAGTATGGAATCAATAAGAGGTTAGACAGCTAATAACAAATACTTTGCCTTCAAATAGTACAAATATGCAGCTACTAAGAAATTATATAATTGGGGGCATAACTAATAAATATAAATATAAAAATATTCTGAAATTCAACATGCGTCAAACATTAGAAAAGCGAAACAAAAACAAAAGGCTTTTTATTATCATAGACATAAATACAAATAAAATAATTATTTTATTTTACCTTATTACTCCTATGATTTTTACGTAACCGAGAAATGTGACGCGTAACCGAAAAATGTGACGTAAGTTTTCCAATTTCTATTTTTTAAAAATCCTCACCAAAAAGTTCTCAGCCTTGAACCCTGGAACCTGTCGATGTGTACCACCCACATGGCGCACATAAGCGAAGAACGAGTCCATATCAGCCAGACCTTTGATTCCTTCATCCAAGGTATGCATCACCTGGGTAGCATGTTCAGCTAGCTCCGCTGAACTCACGATGGCTTCCTTAGTTCGAAGCTCACGGAATTTCTCAAAGAGATGAAGCAGCTCTTCGTTTTCTTCAAATAACCTGAAATAAAGTATATAAAATATGATTGAACTGAAGAAGAATATTAACTGGCAACTTGGTGTATCTCAGTATCTCTCTGACTGTGGCAAGATTTAATATTTTTCTATATGAAAACTGTTATTGAATCTTTTTTTACGACATTTTTACATGCTAGTCTTTCATCATTTCATTGGAATTTAACCTAGAACGTGTTTAATACATTTTTCAGATAAAATTTACTCGATATTAAAAACGAAAATCTTTAGATGTGCAATAATGCGGAATACGTTGAAAATATTGCTATGCGTATTTAAATTGTGCAGTTTTGCTTTTTGTTTTATTTTTTATTTTTTTTATAGTTATATAAGTAAAACCTATTGTGGATACATCTAATGTTTTTATTTTATGTTTTATTTTTAACTTTATTTTTATTGTAAAGATGTATCTGTTTTGTTTCCAAATAAATAAATAAACATGGTACAATTTTCTTTGCTACCCCAGAAACAGTTCGGTTTTCCAGAATGAAAAGTTTAAGGTTGGTCTGTGATTATTTCTCTAAATAAACCTCAAGTCATAAGTTTTTAATTAACCAATAAAAAAGAGGGGTTGATCGTTGAAAGGTGCACATTAAGGTTGTATCTACGTTTGTATGCTGTATCATAAAAAAATAAAAACAAAAATCTTTGCCTAAAAAATAAAAACAGAAATTAAGGGGTGGACTTACTGAATATGCATAATAAAATTCATACGAATTGGACGAGCTGTTTCGGAGGAGTATGTGATCGAGCTTTGTGACACGAGAATTGTATATATTAGAAGAAGATTAGATTAAATACATAACGAAAAACATAGCTTGTTCTAAAACTATCACAAGTTACAAAAAGTGTAGAACCAGATAAACCGTATACAAAACCATTTTTATGTAGAAGTACAATCGAATTTCAACTATTATTTTTAAGGTGCATATTAAAAATTAACTTAATTATTATTTTCACCGATCGATCTCCTTCGTCCTTCCATATGTACACGACACTGGCAAAGTAGAGTCACCTAACACGCTAAGCCTTTATACCTCCTTCAGATATTTTCATTTTCGTCGCCAATTATAGTGTCTAACACTTTTAATTGAAGTTTATTACGATATTGTAATAAAATGGTTCGGCGGCCGTCGATACACAATTTTATACTAAAATAAAAAGACCTGAGTTCATACCTTGTTTTCTTACCTTAACTAGAATGAATAAAAAATTGTTAGTCGTAAGGATATGCAGAAATTATATGAGTTTGGGAAAAAATATGGAGGTTAGACTGATAACCTGCCTAGGCTTACAATAGTCACAAAACGCACAAAACACTTACTAAAAAATTATATTTTATTTTTATTTAGGTCCTCAACCCAACTAACAAATATAATTGCCAAAAAGTTAATAAAAAATTGCGTCCAACACAAGCAAACATATGACAATTGGCCGTGTTCAAATATTTTTGATTACCCTCATCAAAATTTATGAAACTAAAATTATGTATTTCGAACACGGGAAACCCACAACCAGAATCACCCTTTTAGCAAGCTAATACGGCTTTATTTTAATAATTATATGTCGGAGTAACAGAATTACTGTCAGCATACATTATTTAACTACAAAGTTACACAGACTACAAACGTCAAGACAGATAAACACAAAAAAGCAAACCAGTGGAACTACAATATTTTTAGGATTTTTTTCATGATCATTTCTCAAGCTAATAAAGGAAGTAGTTAATCAGCCCTCTGTGCCTGACACTGTCGATTTTTTGGGTCCAAGGCAAGATGGTTTCCTCACGATGTTTTTCTTCACCGTTCAAGCGATGTTAAATGGGCAAATATATATAAATTCCATTAGTACACAGGCGGGGATCGAAGCTATGACCTGGAGGATCAGATTCGCACGCTGAAGCCACACTGCTCAAAATGGTTTAGTTGTTTATTTTGTTATATTAAAAGCAATTAGTACTTTAAATGTTCCAAACATATAGACAATATTATACTACTAAAGAGAGTATATTTTTAAAAGAGATTTTTTTAAAGCTTTACTAGAGGAAGACTTTTTTTCTTTTACTTCATTAAGTAGTATTAACGATTTCTTTGATCTATTAAGTTGTCAAAGTAGTAATCAGACAGAAATATGTACAATTACTCCCAAATGTTGATCACAATTCTAAAAGTTCGGTTTCTATTCAAAATACAATTATAATTCCAATACAAAATCTCGCTCATTGTACTGTACCAGTTGTGCAATCAACAATTCAGTATCAATATAATTGAACAATAATCGAAAACGAATAACAGTCTGAGAGCATTTCTAAAACAGTATAATTTAAATAATGCTTATACGACGACAATTCTGTTACGCGATTATCACACATATAACGATTATCTTCCAAAGTTGAAAATTTCTATGATTTTATAATGAAACACGTTTCCTTTGTAAAGGGCATAAATGACAAGATGAAGGTGATGGTCATTGATCTATCAATCTGTAGCTATGATGTTACAAGTGCGGCAATTATTTGGGAACTTAAAGTTACAAACGAGTGGCTCTGATTAGGAAATTAGGTCGAAATAAAGAAAGTTGTTGGAAGTTAGAATGTCGAAAAAACTTATTTGGAACGTTTAACAACGAAAAGTTGCGTACTGGCCAAGTGTTGCGCCATGACCATGATGAATAAATTATAATATCGTAAAGTCTCTGTTCGCTGTTACAGAGTACTGAAGATGTTTTCATTCGTTGAAATATTTTGTTCTTTACTGTATTTTAACTAACCAATATCTAAATGTGTTCTTATTTCATTTTTATACTATATTGTACTGAAGATGTTTTCATTCGTTGAAATATTTTGTTCTTTACTGTATTTTAACTAACCAATATCTAAATGTGTTCTTATTTCATTTTTATACTATATTGTACTGAGTAGTGTATTTCTAAGCTCAAACTATGCAAACCTACTAGTTTGAACACAAAGCGACATTGTTAACATGATAGTTAAACCGGGTCTTGTGATTTGCAAATCTATCTTGGCCAGCGGCCTAATCTCTTAATGGTCGGCCGAATAAAATGTAAGCTTTTCTACTATCTAGACAGGGAACATTTTAATAAACGATATTTTCCTCTAATATCTTCATGCACCAAGGTTAAATAAACCACTTAGTTTTTTTGGTGTTTGTGTTCTCGTAGTTCATTTGTATAAAAATACCGTGAATTGCGAAGCGCTAATACATCGATGGCCTGTCTACCATATGCCAATATTTTGTAATATTTAAAAATATAAAAAAATGTAAATTTTGTATCGTTTGTGTAAATTATATACATTATTTGGTTTCTCTGCCATCACGTTATCATGAAAGTTTTCTCCATTTGTCATTTCTATTCAATAAAAATACTGGATTGTACGATAAACTAACAACTAAGCAGTCATATCAATCTATGCATAACACAATGATGAATTGTAAAAGCTGTCTGCTCCTCTATGTCTATAATAACAAGTCTCAATCGAGCTATTTCGCCTGACAAGACTGGGATGCACTGAACGTGCGATTAGCTGCAGTTACATTCGCGAACAAAATTGTTCTTTTTTAATTTTTACTATTTCTTTTTGTTTACATCGTTATACAAATAACATCAATTATATATGACAAAACAATTATATTAAAGATATAGGCAAAGAAGGAATACATAATATATACCAAAAGGTTTAAACATTTACAAAAGAAAAATAAATATATAAAAATGATTACTAAATACATCTGAGTAACTAATACTTATCATACACACACTGCTGTGTTTATATGGACGATTAAAAATTATTAACAGAGTCTTCGTATAAGACTTACGTTTTATTCTAAAAAGTTAGACGCTCGTCCATCCTAATCACAAACGAGTAAACACAACACATTATGAAAGCAAGCGAGGTCTTGTAAAAGGACTATAAATAGTTTATATTGAAATTAAAATAGTTTCTTACTCGACAAGTAGATAAAGTAAAACATACGAACGAATTGTTAAATAAAATACATGGGTACAGTCTGTGTTCAAACGCATAATATTGACATATTGTGAAGTAACCAAGAAACTTTATTATTATATAACAACAGAAATATTAAATATTTTTTAACATATATAGAACTTCAATAGCAAGCTTATAATTCTGCAACATCAGTTCATAATTCATACATTATCTGCATGATTTTACATACTTCGGAAGCCCTTTAAAACCCTTAAGATCAAAGGATTTTCTTTGCGACTGTACATTCACAAGCGTAATTGTATTCCCCCTGTAACCGGTGGGAGTGGGGCGCGAACACTTAAAAACCTACCTCAGCTCTTTGTTCGTGCTTTGTTTACGTTTAAATTTGTTTAATTTAAATGAATTTATAATGTATGAACACAAAGAGAGAACATCATTAGACGTAGACTCATCTGTATATTGAGCTGAGTGAACAACATATGAACAGGTTTTCATATTTGAGTATATTTTAGCGGTACAATCTGTTGATTGGACAGGTCGGTAATTTACTCACGAAGTTTTGCCAAACAGTACTAGCGGGTATTGAATGCATCATGCAAATAAAAGTCCTCTGGTGTGACGTGTTTAGATAGCAGAACCTCACGGCTGAGAGGATCATATTTAAGCCTCTACGCCAAGATTGCTCTAATATGTTTTTACATAAGTCTAAAAATTGCATTTTGAATCTATAGAGGCCTTACTACGTATTTTAGTTTAACTTTGAGGTTCCAAAAACAAACACAGATATAGCGCACGATTATAACAACACTCAAATACATGCGCACACACCCATTTCATACATTCACGGAAACATAATGTCTTATGACTTTATGAGACTTAAAAAAATCTGTTTTAAGCATGCACCACGTACTAATTGCTATCTAGTTACCCACAACACAGGGACTTCTAGTGTGGGGACTAGCGATTGATGTAGTGTCAATACCCTTTTGTCATCAATATGTTTTTTATTAATTTAATGACTACATTAAAAAATCTCTTTCTCTTTAGTCGGCAGCTCATGTCTGAGAGTCGGCAGCAACGAAGCATCTAGAGCGGACTACGCTTCCACCGGTTTCCGTCCAGCTCTTCTCTTATGACCCTGATAATGATGATGTATAGCTTTGAAGACGATGAGTCTTTCAATTGATCGGTCCATCTGGTTGGTGAACGGCCACGTGATATTTTGCCTTCTGTGTTACCAATCACGATCAGTTTCTCCAAGTTCTCACATTAAAAAGTAATTAAGTAATAATAGTAATCTTAATTTAAACATATGTTGTGGTTAAACGATTGTTCAATTAGGTAATCAATAAAAAAACTGTTTTTAAACGTAACGTAAAATACATTCGATTCCTAGTTCAATAATAGGAAATATATAACGGCTTGTGAATTTCCGTGCGTAAGTAATTGGTTGATAGATTATCAAATGTTTGGAGGTAATAAATGATTGTTGTTGAGAAATGGTTCTTTTAGTTATAATAGACAACCTTAATTTCGTATTTTAAATACTTCCTTTCATTAAATGGCGGCTGATAAATGCTTCTTTTCTCTTTTTGATTGAATTGAAATGATAGTTATTGTACCTTGACACGGGTCAATTTACCTCTATACTAATTACAGTCTGAAGATGTAAGTCATTAGTTTCAAGTTTCAATTTTATTAAACCTGACTACATCAATATAAACATGCCAGAAAACAATGCAATCTAAGTATTAATTATTACTGTAATAGCAATAGTTAGCGTTTCTAATATAACCTAATAATATTTTTGTCACCACGCATATTAATTCACAACTTTTGTCTATCTAAGCATAGATAGACGTCCGGAGATTTAGTTTTCAATTATACAAGTGGACACGGGAGACGATGTCCTGTACACATATGTTAATAATAAAATTTCAAACATCAAAAAACAAACAAAAAACATCTAATTATAAATATTCTGAACTATTCGTGAATATAATTAAAAACGATTCGGTCGTCTTGTTCGTGGCATTGTATAATATCGACACGATAAGCTAACAGATAATCGAAGCATCAACTCATCAACTTCAAAACTAATTGACACATTTTCAAACATACTTAACCATAACATCACGTTTAGCTGGCAGTTGCGTATTGTTATACAATTTTTGACGTATGAAAGGCTAATAAACCAGGGCCTATAAAAATAATAAAAAGTGGAAAAATAGTAGTAGGGTGAAAACCGTTGGAAAAGGACGAGAATATTATAAAAAAAAGGAAAACTAATTTACGGGCGATCTGAGGTCGGGAAGGGGAAGGGGGTGAGTTTTAAGGGTAAAAACGGTTTATCTCGATTTCCGGCAAAATTTAAAGTTGTAGATAATAAAAAGATCGAAAAATTTTGTACACTTTTTTCACATAACCTCAAAATTGAACAGTATAATCATATATACTTCTCCCGTTTCTTACCTATCTCCCCACCAATTTTCAGCCAAATCGGTTGAGCCGTTCTTGAGTTATGAAAAGTGTAACGAATACGACTTTCTTTTATATTTATATATAGATTTAAATTATGTAACTACTTTTTGTACTAGGTAAGTTAAGCCCCTTTTTAGGGGGATAAAGGCTCCTTTTCCAGGGGCGAGGGGGTCTGAAGGGGTCATTGACTGGTAGTCACTCAGATGCAAATGAATTTTATAAAACAATGAGCATGAGCAATACTAAATTGTTCAATGAATTGTTACTTTGTCACGCAATGTTGTTTTTAATTATATTTTACAAATATTTTTAGGAACATTCCGTATCACTGCAACAATAGCTATAACATTTAACAATAGTGTAATACATTTTTTATACAGGATCAGGCTCACCTCCTATTAAGTAATCCGCCACCCATTGATGCTTACAATGCCAGAAGTCGCAAGTGCGTTGCCAGCCTTTGTGCCAGTTACCTCACGATGTTTTTTTTCATGATACGGGCGTTAAAAGCTACGTAGTCAGGATTCAGGAATGAGAGACGCTCAAACAGTTGTTTGTGTCAAATACTCGTAGGAAAAAGACAAAATTTTAACGCAATCCAAGTATTTTGGGAATATGTAACTAAAAACCTATGTTTAGATATTATTATGTGAGTTTTCAATGTAAATTAAAACCAATGACGAAAATGAGTTTTTGACTTGAAAATTGTTGAACGAAAAGGATAATTTGGCAAACATATGAAGTTTAGAGAGAAGTCTCAATGGTAAGCATTTTATGTGTGTGTTACAACACAAGTTGTAATATTATTAACCGACTTCAAAAAAAGGAGGTAATGCGTTTGATCTGTATGTATGTGAAATATCGGAATTTGTGAATGTTGATATGTTGGCTTCCAAGCACAGGTACATAATATCGTAACTAGTTTGTTCAGATGATTTTAAGTAGTATATAACTTACGAAATAGTACAAGTACTGATTTCGATGCAATATATTAAGATATTGGTGTTCCAAGTCTATTCTTTTTAAGGTGATTTTTCCTGCGCACCACCACTATGTAGAACCGGTGTGGTGCTTCATAAAAAGAGATCATGAGAGAAAGAGAGATCCATTTCTTAAAAGGCCGGCAAAGCACTTGCGAGCCTCCTGGCAATGCGAGTGTCCATGGGCGGCGGTATCAATTAACATCAAGTGGGCTAAAATAATTGCTTATCAAGTCCAATTTTCCTAAACAAATTTTATTATATTAAAAACCAAATAAATTTTATATATTTCCCTAAAAACATTAGAAAATACTGTATAAGGTGCCAAATGTAATAGTGTACATCAATCATACTTACAGCTGTGATCCCGTATGATCGATTGTAGCATTATGTCAATTAATTGAAATTTACATATTATTATTTTTCTTTTAACTACACCTAATATCAACGCATACAAATACATATTTATTTATTTATTTATTAAGACTAGTACAGTTGCCTTTATTTTCATTTAATTATGTTCAATTTTTATATTGAAATTTATACGTGTTTTATATGTTTAATTTAGACCCCATAAGTAAGATAGTCATCTTTTCCTTTCTCGCAAATGTGTTACTAATTACTTCCCATGCGAATCCGAATTGCTTTTTCACCCGTAGAATCTCGTTAAAACTAACTTTAGATGTATGTAAATAATGGACGAGTTCTGAACTACCGCTAGTGTACAGAGTGATTTGGAAGTTTCAGTCAAATAAAACTTGCTTTCGAACAAGTTTCAAAGCGTTACTAACGTATATTTTACGAACGAATTGATGCGTACTTCTTATTTGTACCTAACTTTGCATTTAGAATTAAATATATCTCACTCTTTTCTTTGATATTCCGAGCAATTTATGCGCTTTTCAAATAAAAATGAGTCCTTACCAATAGAATGATAACTCTTTTATAGACACTTTGTGGCATTTTTTTAAAGATTTTTTGGAATAATGCAACAAGAGCGGCGATTAGGGCCCAAAGGAGGTCTTACCTGGCGAAGCTTGACCGCAGACCGCGAGTCTGCACCTTCAGATATGACACCGGGACGAAGTCAATCGTCGCTGCTCGGTCCGAACCATAGCAAATCAAGACATCTACTATTCAAGCCCTCTGTCTCCTCGCGCAATATCTCCCCTCAAGGGCTAAATGCCCGCCCCCGTATTACCCTGTATTAGTAGGGTGCGAACCAGCACACTATCCGAAGGGGGCATGCGCCCCGAACGGGTCGAAACACCCCCCTCGCGAGGGAGGATGCAAAAATGACATCAAAGTTCGCTGAGGTGGATTTTTTATACGCCACCATGCGCAAGAGATGTGCATTCTTGGTCGCAGGGTTCGAGCTAGTGTTAACAGCTTCTTCCGCATGATCGCGGACCGAGTCGATTGCCCATACCTCAATCACTGTTCCGCCATTTCATGCGGAATGAGTCGGGTATGCATGTATTAAAACCTACTAACACTTAGATTTAAGTTATTAAGTTGTAATTATTAACATAGTTATGGAAGCTTGTTTTCCGAAATATAAACAATTAAATAAAAATATATTTGATTTGTAAATGATTTTTTAATGCTTGTAGGTAATCGTAGGTATATTAAA